>NC_137203.1:11696828-11739328 GCF_960531495.2 Zeus faber
ACGCTCCGTGACCCCGGGGATTAAAGGCAGACCACTGCAGACGTGTTGGGAAAATGGGAGGAGGGGAGAGGGCGGGCAGGGGGGGTCCCATGGGAAACGTGGGGCTCAGGTCCTGTCATTAGGTGTCTTATTAGTGCAAATTTTGATAACGGCTGTCTGTGGGGCTCAAGTTAAAAGTCCGTGGCAGAGCAGCAGAAAAAGTGCTTATGCACAGTACAGCTTATCCAGAGTGGTTCAACTGGGATTTGGGAGGTGGGTGAAGACAATTTATACATTTTGTTTGATTTATTGTTCGAACTACTGTTCTACCTACCGACCATATCTATCTATCTATATATTCCTACTTACTTACTTACTCATGGAAGTGCTCAAAGTTATCATAGATTTCAATTTCAGGTCCATATAGGTAATTATCACTCAGCGTCCCAGTGATTCTCTCCTCCGCTCTATACTGTATTCTGTCTTTGAATGCCTATCTGCTGAGGTGCCTGAAGTGCAAGCGATCACCTTCACAGTAAATATCCACTCTCCCCCCAAGAAAAGCTCCCGTCCGTCCCAGTAAATACCACACATCTTACTCCCTTCATGCCGTCGCTCCGCTTGTGCTTTTTTTTTTTTTTTTTTTTTTTTCCCCCCCCTCGGTGTGTATTTGATGTTGATGAAAGAATGGATCCAGCGTGATCGCATCAGTCACATCAAAGGCGTCGTCTGCAATGTGATGAGTGGCATGGACACACACACGCACCAACACACATGCACGCACGCACGCACGCGCACACACACGTACTCTGGCATACGCTCATAAACCTTTATAGTTTGATCAGTGTCGCGATCTTGAGAGGAATTCATCGAGCCCTTTTACGAGGAATGTCAAATATCTAGTGGCGACACAGCAGGAGCTCTGAGAAAGCAGCCGCACGGCGTAGGACTGAGCCGACCTGGTAGTACTGCCGCCGAGGACCGACCGAGAAAGGCTCGAAAATGACTCAAAAGACACGCACAGGCAAATGCACCGATGCTCCGTCTTTTTTTCAAATGACCTCCCCTTACGCTTTCAGCGGTGCACACAGCAAACTTGAGGAGGATGCAACCTACAGAAAGTCAGCAGTTGGACTCCAGTGTCGCTCTGATTGAGCGGCCTGGTGCGGGTTGGCTCTCGCCGACTTTCCACCGTCGCAGCCCTTCTCCCCGTCCAGCTGAACCTCCAAACCCTTCTTAAGTACAAGCAGTCCTCCAAGCAGAGACCTTTGTGGGCGTGCGTGCGTGTGGGCGTGCGTGCGTGCGTGTGTGTGTGAGTAGATGTGACGTGGCATGACGAACATGATACATCTCATCACATGCTTCTCCTTAGCGGATTAGCACGCAGGCCTTCAGCCCTGTGTTCCTGCGGGGACTGGTTTTGTGCAGGCAACGGGAAAATTCAATCACTACCTAAAGGACAGGAACGGGCGGAATGAAACGCTACCCTGGTTCCATTTCCGTGCTAACCACTGTTACTCAACACTGCAAATGATTGGAGGGAGGGAGGGAGGGAGAGGGAGGGAGGGAGGGAGATTTAACACAACTTTTCTAACCGTCCCTTTTGTTTTGTTGCTTACGGTTACAGTGAGGTGTGTAAAGGAGAGAGTCCTGTTGTGTTGTGTTCTACTTGTTTTGCGCCCGTTGCCTGAGAGGTAATGGATCCGCTTTCAAAAACGGGGTAATTCATAATGACATTAAGCACTTCGCGGCTCGCCCCTCAGACACAACAAATTTGTTTGGTTTCCGAGAAGGACCAGACTTGTCTTGGAGGCACCACCGATACCTCGGTACACCAACATCCAATTAACCTTAAATTCCGAATCCACCTCTTGTAATGTGTTTATCCACCCTCTCCATTCTGTCTTACCCTCTTTCCTTTAAGATTGGATGCTTAAATCCTGTCCGGGGAAACACGATGCCTTCAACCCAGCCACGCTTGAGGATAAAAAGTGACGATCTGTTGGATGTGTAATGCAAAAGGCCTTGTTCCTCCTGGAATACAAGACCTATCACCTAATACCTGTTATATAATGCTGATATTGTTTTCCCACTCGGGTTCCAGCGCAGCCGGGTCGTCCTGGGAGGGGGATTCCTCCCTCTGTGGCCCCTTCTCAAGGTTTCTTCCATTTTTTCTCCCCGCCCGAGGGACTTTTTCCTTGCCCGGGGGAGGTTAAGACGAGCGGAGGCTGTTGATTTATATGTGAAATGTGAGGCTTGTGAAGCCCTTTCAGACTGCGCTGTCATTAAGGGCTCTAGGAACCAACTTGGCATGGTTTGTTTAAATGAGGCCGACGTGCAGACTGCCGAAATGATCCGTGTAGGAGATGCCATGCCGACTTTATACGTGGAACATCACACCTTCGGGCGGAATTTCGTGTGTTGTTGGTGCTAACTCTTTCTCTGTGAATTTTCAGGTCTTTACTTCGAGTGTGTATGGAAAAGTGAGAGATGTACTGTATTGACGGTGTGTGTGTGTGTGTGTGTGTGTGTGTGTGTGTGTGTGTGTGTATGCGCGTGCGCGCCATAGGAATTTTGTGGCCGAATAATTATGGGCGAGCGTTAGAATAGGTGTGTGTGCCTGAAGGCATTGGCGCATGCAGGCCCCCCGTGCGCGAGCGCTTGTTTGTGTGTGAACGGTGGGACTGCGGAGGCAGGAACGGAGGGAGGGAGGACAGCAGGACCGGGAGGAGAGGTGAAGCTAAAGCTGCATGACGAGTACGCCGGGGGCACGGGGTCCCACCCGGGAGCGGCGAGCATGGATACACCGTGTCCGGACGGCCGGAGAGCAAGCGCGGGCTAGATTTCCCCACGGAAGCGGGAGGGAGCGAAGGGGATGCGAGATGACAGGAGCGCACGCAGGCGAGCGCGCCGGCCACAGCGCAGCGAAGCACTGCGCTCAAACACTTTGTACAACACGGATACCTGGGAGTGTGTTGTGCACGGGGGGAACGTACACACACACATGCACTGACGAGTCGGGAAGTCGCCCGATGGAAATGCATCAAACAACACTTTGCATCTCGGAAGGCTGGAGAGGAGCTCTGGAAGGAAAACTCTTCGTGAGATCATTGGGACAATGATCCCAATGATTAGGTGAGAATATACCAGATTTTTTTTTTTTTTCCTTTCAGCCACAATTCAGCCTCTCCAGCCTGAGCCTTATCTTTCGATCATGGGGTGTCTCACGATGATCGCAAAAAAAATTCCAACTTAACTGAGAGAGCTTTCCTTTAAACGCCAATCAGAATCTCCCATCGACGTAGAGCACTGAACAGAATAAACCCTGCGTACGGGGAGAGTCGGCGAGGTGGGATGAGGCGAGGGTATGTGCCCCCCTCCTCCTCGCGCCTCCATCAGATTCCCCTCACGCGCTCCGCCTCGCGCTGCTCCGGGTGGGAGGGAGGCCTCGGAAAAGAAAGGAGGGGAACAAACATCATTTCCAAGGCAGGAATATTGGATATGTGCATGATGCCTGGCGCTTTTGGTGCTCCCCGAGGGCAGGGGCCATGCAAAGAAAGAGCAGTGCGAGTGTGCGTGCGTGTTTTCATTTGCATTTCCGTGTGTGTTAATGTCATTTGTACGCTGTCATTTTCTCACCGCCAGAGTCGCAGGCTGAATGACATATCTAATACATGTCCTGTGATGATTCTGTACGCGACCGACGGAGATGCAGGGATAGATGGGTAAACACTGCGTGCTAGAGGGCGCGAGCATAAAAAGCTCAACGGAGAGAATGACGGATGAAATGATGGGAATGATAATTACGGCGCGGGAGGAAGACGGATATATTTATACGCGCTCGTCTTTGAAGTAAACAACGCCCGGGGTACGCTCTACCCCTTAAGAGCAGCGCGTGACGAACCAGCAATATATCTGATTGACAAGGTGGCGAGACAATTCATTCAAGGGCGTCAAAATGACAACATTTCAATGTGACACGTCGGTAAGAGGTACCTGAGGTATCGCCGCCCGGGTTCGGCGGTAAATCTTACACTTATAATAGACTGCCATCCACCCACAGGAAAGAAGAGGTAGAAGAGATGGAGAAACTTTTTTTTAAGGACCGTGACCAGTCTATTGTCTCTGATTGGCATGTGTTGTCCCTCTGGGTTGCTGTGTGGGTTGGTCGGAACAACTGCCGCTGGATCTCAACTTTTCTTTTTTTTTTTTCTGCCCCAACGACAGTTCTATTACTCACATCTCACACGTTTCCAGCCTGCCGCTGTCTGAGCGCGAGGGGAGTGGGCTGCGAGGAAGATGGATTTTGTATCCCCGACGGTTGGAAAACTTTATCAGTTACCAAATACGATGAACCGAGACAACCTCCCTCCTCCACCTTCCTTGTGAAGTCCCGGGCGTTTCCTCCACTAAACAGCTGAACCTGACGGGGGCCACCGGTCACTTAGAGCGTTGTGATAGAGAAAGGGGAATGTCAATGTCAACTGGGCTGATTGGCCGACGCGCGACGTCTCGTCTGATCTTAAATCGGGGTCAGGGGCCCAGGTTGGGGTCGACGTCCGGGTCAGGGGGCTACAATCATTATTTTTTTTCTGGTTGCTTCAGGTCACAGACGTTCGTTTAGTCCGTTCAGTCCTTTGTGCGCGCAAACAGGGGTGGGCTGAATTCTGAAGTAGGGCGAGGTCCTCGGTCCGAGCTGAGCGCACAAATCAACTCAACAAGCTGCATTCCTGGTTAAGTAAACAGCCGAACCAGACACCCCTGGGACCCCCCGGGACCGAGCTGAGGGCCCAATTAGCTGCCTGGTGTTGGCCCTTTGGGGGCCGGGATGACAGTTTCCCCGATGGAGGCATCCAACGTACCCAGCATGTGTCACAGGCGGGGGCCTGGGTGGGAAAGGTTGCCGCTCATCCCCGTCAGTGATATCTTTATGGAGCAGAGAAGGCAGCCATGTCAGTGCACTCTCTGTGATTAGCTTCCTTCCTCATCGGCGGTATTGACGGTATTGGCTGAGAGCATCTGAAGTGCTAGTCAACAGGGGCCATAAAACAAGAAGGGCAGACACACCACACTGATCCCAGTCTCCGAGGGGCCGTCAACAAAGGATGCATAAAACCCGACCTAAAGGGGCCGGACCGCCTGCGCAGAAGAGGTGGTTTGGGACGTCTTTGTTTTGAGGAGGAATGTTACCCGGCGTCGTCTTCCAGATGGCGAAGACGTTAAACATCGGATAAGATCATCAGCGAATCGAGTCGAGAGAGGATTTGCATGTAATCGAAATGAGCCGGACTTGACGGGCGCTCCTGTCCAAAAAAGCAACTTCTTACGTTTTTATCGATGCGTGGAAAAATCAGCATCATCTCCACCAGGGTCTCTGGACAGAGATGCATTCAGCATGTGTGTCTCAAACGGACTGTATTCCTGCTCTGCCAGAGTGAAATTTGCTTAATTGCGGCCGATCAATAGAACGCACTTTAGCTTGAAGGTTTAGGTCGGCGTGATTCAATGTATATTCTCGATATGTTCCCCTGTATTACTCACAGGAACTGTTTAATGTATTTACGTCTGTGTTGACGTGTAGCTACGCGCTTTTATATCAATAGGAAATCTGAGCATGTCAAGGACCTACCAGCAGCACTCAGAAACCCGGTTGCAAAATGAGCTTAGTGGTGTTTTAAAAATTATTTATTATTGTTTACTGCCAATCCGCATGCATTTGAATGATATTTACTGTGGAGCCTAAGATATTTACTGTGTTGTGGCATAAAATCAATAGTGTCTGAATAAACCTGAGTGGAGTTTCAACTCTGAGGGCCGTTTGGAGATTGTTGTTCTGGCTGGCCTGTGTGTGCCTGTGTGTGCGTGCGTGTGCGTGTGTGTGTGTGTGTGTGTGCGCGTGCGCGTGTGTGCGTGTGTGTGTGTGTGTGTGTGTGTGCGCGTGCGCGTGTGTGCGTGCACCTAAACGACCTGATGAAGAATTATTCACCGAGCCATTTTCGGTGGCCGCCGCCTTGCTGATATGAAATAGCATCTGGATCTCTGGTTATAGACTGTCATGGTAAAGTAAAATCTAATTTTGGACACTGGCCAAACCGGACTATTATGTGTGTGCGTGTGCTTGCGTGTGTGCGTGGTTGTAAGGGTACAGGTACATACATTTTAACATAGACACACATATACTGTGTATATACTGTGTGTTGCAAAATTCACACACAGCTGAACCAACACAGATAGATATATTTTTCATAGATGTACATTGATACAATACATATAACACGGCACATAACACCTACTGTATACACACTGTGAAGTACACACATATACAGGCTTACATATACATATGTATTAGCCATATTGTACATAATATGATATATATACAAACACACACACACACACACACACACACAAAAACTCACTGATACATACGCCTACACTCGCAGATACACACATTTTACCTCAAAGTCACACACATGGATTCAAAGATAAACAGACACACACACACACACACACACACATTCTTGTGCTGGTTTCAAAGTGAGGTCTGAGTAAATACACCTGGTAAGTGAGGACCCATGTTTTTTGATGCACTTCTAAACCAAAATGAAGTTGGGTCCTCACAAGTATAGTAAAACAAACACACACACACACACACACACACACACACACACACACACACACACACACACACCGTGATGCGTGGCCCTGCAGTAAGCCTCTCGCTGTGTCTGTCACCAACGCTGGGGAGCAGAGAGCAGAACAAGGCGACTCTATAATCCCTGCTGCTGCTCTCCTCCCTGCGACTCCTACTCTCCCTCATCCCCCTTTCTTCTCTCCATCCGTTTCTTACTCCTGCCTCTCGTTCTACCCATACCACGTCACAGTCTTAGCCTCTCTCCCTCCCTTTGTTTTGACTGTATTTCCCCCCCGTATTCCCTCGTTTCCTTTCAATTTATTCACCCAACCTCCTTGACCCCTTTCTTTTTTACTTTTCCTCTTCCTTTCCCTTCTTCTGGGCCCCCGCCACCCTCCACCACTCCACCTCTCTCTTTTTCATTTCCTCTGGTCGTTCTTCTATTTGGGGACGGTGAGCGGAGGTAGAGAAGTCTGTTGCTTTGCTTTCTGCTTTTCTCTTCCTAAAGCCTGCTCTGCCTCCCATCTCTATCTCTCTCTCTCTCTCTCTAATTTGTATTTGTATTGGATATATATTGGAGTTGTATTTTCTAACACTCTCTCACACTCACACACACACACACACACACACACACACACACACACAGTCATTTTGACATAAAGACACCCGTAGATACAAACTCATATACCTTGCGAAATATGCACACATAGTTTACACACACACACACACAAAAATAGATGCACAATTAATACACACACTTGCACCAACACACACATTTATTTATAATTAAATTAGACACACACTTTGGTCTGGGGGGTGATGTGATTTAAGCAGCCACACCTGTCTTGGGCCTAGTTAATTGGGCCTGAAATCGGGGGTGGCTGTACGCACGTTGTTCGTCAGAGCAATCAACGAGCACAGGCTAAATAACCCCCCCCCCCCATGCACGCACGCACGCACGCACACACACACACACACACACACTCTCACACACACACACACACACACACACACACACACACACACACACACACAAGAGCCTTGTTACATCTTCCCACTCTCTAGAATAAACTGGTGCGTTTGCAACATCTCTGCCTGTGTCTGTATCGGAGGGCCCTAAAAACAAGCGGAACTGCTACACACACATGCTGTTAACATTGCAAATACACACACACACACACACACTTGCACCAACACATACAGTATACATTCATTTGAACATAGACACACACATAGATACGATACATACATATAACACAAGACACATATGCTGTATATACCTTGCAAAAAGTGCACGCACACATTCACACTCACACTTATATTCATTTTCACACACACACACACACACACACACACGCACACACACACACACACACTGCAAAATACACACATCTTCTCACCCACAGACAAGTTCATGCATTTAGACACACGCACGCACGCACGCACGCAGGCGCGCACGCATGTGCCGGGGCGGCGTCCCGTGGAGCGTGGCAGCAGAACCAGCTGGAGTGCGTGAGCTCTGGCTGGGAAGGTGAGGAGAGGTCTGTTCTCAGAGACGCATGTGGTCAAAGTCCTAAAATCCCCGACAGGAACTTTCTGTTTCCGCCAGAAAACTCTGTCGCTCGCACGGAGGAAAAACAACAATCGTTTACAACGCGGCGCTGAGTTGTCTTTAGGGTGGAACGTAGTCAAAGCGTGGACGTTTCTATAGTCTGGGTCAGGAAAACACACATCCGTCACATGACGTTTTGGACACATTTGTTTCCTTTAGTTTGACGCAATGTAAAGAAAATGAAAATGGTAAAACCTGTTACAATCACATTAAAAAAAGAAAAAAGACACAAAACGTCCAACGAAATAAGTCAAATTAAATGCAAATGAAATAATGTACAAAAAGAAAAAATTAATATATATTTATTATAATAATATATAAAAAAATTGTATCAATGATAAAATGCCGCTGCCGTTCCAGTTCAACACCACAAACAAAGATTATTGTCCCAAATTTCACTGCTCAGTGCATGTAGGGAAACACAAGCAGTCACAGACAGGAAGTTATTATTCCTAAAATTCAAACCAGCATCATTTTCTGTTTACTTTGGGGGTTTACCTTAAACAAAGGGAAAAAAAAAACAACCCAGCTTCAACAATTCTCATTCTCATTCTCGCGTCATTCTGTGTTTTTAATATTGCATCCCCCCTCCCCCCACATATTTATTTTTTTATTGTATTTCTGATGGATTCTCTTATTTTTGAGACAGGAGGGTGTTGTGTTGATGTCATTAGGATGCTGCAGGCGGAGGCAGGGCAGGGGATCGGCTGGCGAGCTGATTCAAATAAATGTCACCGGGCGTGAGGTGGAAGTTTGGGGCCACCACCGCGGCTCAGAGGCACCGGGCGGAATATCCTGATCCTTAATGTGGAGGAAACGCTGACGTAGCCGTCATTTAAAACTCACATTGTTGATTCCTGTCGTGTCGTTAAATCGGCAGACGATTTTTAAAGGGCCATATGGCGTTAAATTGAGTTTTAGCCCTTTATCATTAATGTCCACCACTGACCACTTTCCTGATGACTGCTCACATTCAATATTGTCTCCATTTTCGGGTTTTGGTTTATAATTATAATATAATATAATAACGATATAATGGGAATCCCACCATAAAATTATTTCCTGGTCTTGCTGACAACTACTGTAAATAAGTGTTTTTGTTAAAGTTACTTAATTTTGCCGTATTTTAAATTTTTTCATTTTAAGAAAATGTTAAATATTGAAATATTAAATATATACATTTGTGCTATCATCAGAAAAATGGTCGGGGTCATGGAAAGTCTAATGTACTGTAAATGGGCTAAAACTCCATTCGACACTGTTTGTACTGTCCTCTAACCACTGACTGTCTGAATGTCGTAGAAATTAATTATTGTAATCGTGGGTGGTGTGTACTAGTTAAATTGTATTTTTAGAAAACATCATCCCTCCATCCAACCACAGAGTTTGAACGGGGAAGCAGAACTGGCTGAAAATCAACCAGAGTTTTATCTCACTCTTGGAATTGTTCTCATCAGCCCTCCTCCGCGGCGCGACACACCCTTCGTATTTGTATTAGAGCATTTTCAGCCATTCTCTCATCTCCCTCTTCCTCCCTTCTAACCTCTCCTCCTCCTCCTCCTCCTCCTCCTCCTCACCCCTCCTCCCCCCATCCTTGTACCACACAGCGGGAGGGAGGACCTACAGACCACTTGTAAAATGAGATAAGGAGGCTGGGAACTTGGCCGCTCTGACATATATGAGAGCGTTTTTAAGGCCGGTTTGGACAATCTTTGCCCTCCGCGCCGCTCCCTCCACATTTCCCCCTCCCCGCCTCCGCCTCCCCCTCCACACTTCCCCCTCCACTCCTCTCCCTCCACTCCTCTCCCTCCACACCTCCCCCTCCACCCCTCTCCCTCCACACCTCCCCCTCCACCCCTCTCCCTCCACACCTCCCCCTCCACCCCTCTCCCTCCACGCCATCACAAATTGGATGGAGAGTTTTACACGAGGAGGTCAGATGAGTCAATCATGCCATTTTGGAGTGTGTGTGTGTGTGTGTGTGTGTGTGTGTTTGTGTCTGTGTGTGTGTCTGTGTGTGTGTGTGTGTCTGTGTGTGTGTGTGTGTGTGTGTCTGTGTGTCTGTGTGTCTGTGTGTGTGTGTAGGGGGAAGGGGGTGGTAGGTGTGGAAGTTTTTTGCAATATATACTTTGCGACTGATTTTATACCAATTTGTGTGTGTTTTTCTATGTATTACTTTTTTTGTGGGTGTAAAATACTACTGACAAAAATATACTGTAATACTTGTTCGTGGGTAGTATAAAACTTGTGCAGTGTATTTTTGTGTGTGTGATTTAATGTATTTTTTTTATATATGTGTGCTTTCGTACTATTGTCTGTGTTGTGTATTTGTATTTTTGTATGTATTATATTTTTGTGTTTTTGTGTTTTTATGTGTGTGTGTTTGTATGTTTTGCATGTTTGTGTTTGTATTTATTATTTTTAGATGTGTGTGTGTGCGTGTGCGTGCGTGCGTGCATTTATGCATGCGTGTGTGTTTGTATATTTATCATATGAACAATATGGCGTTTACATATGAATGTATCAACGTGTGTGTGTGTGTGTGTGTGTGTGTGTGTGTGTGTGTGTGGGTGCGGGTGCGGGTGTGTGTGGATGGGTGCGCAGGTGCGTCATTACAGTTTGAGGTGTTTAAAGCTGGACATGCTGCCGTCATAAACATAACAGCAGGAAGCCTCCACTCAGCATCATCCAGACGTAGGTTTTATAGGAACGTCCTCGGTGTGTTTCCACTTTCTGATCAGAGAGGGAGAGAGAGCGAGCGACAGAGAGAGAGGGAGCGAGAGAGATTTAAGAGTATCAGTTGTAACAGGCACTTAAGCTTGGGCGTTGGGAGTGGAAGGGGCGTGACCTCTCCTCATTAACTTTAATAAAACACTCCCCGAGTCAATGCCCTCGGCACTAAACCTCCTGCATCTCTCACACACACTGTATATTATATCTCCCAAACTTTTCCACTCCTCACACGCACACACACACACAAATCCTCTCACGTTTAGAGGATTCGCGTGTGATTCATATCGGACGCAGCCAAGTTGTTTGTGCTTATATTGCAACCTTGGTGATATTTACGAGATTTTAATTTGTCGAAGTCGTTTTGTCTGTCCACAGGATTTATTTCGATTTTTTTGTTTTTTTCGGCGCTCCGGCTCTTGCGTATCAGTAAAAAGCCTGTTTTCACCCACGCCCATCCAAAAAGTGATTTGCCTAAAACACATTAGTCGATCCTTAAACGTTTGAAGTCCCGTCAGCGCAAAATCCCACCTTTATATCATAATCTCTTAGCCCCATTTAAGATAAGATATGCTCAGATAAGATAAGATAAGATAAATTAAGATAATAACTTTATTAATCCCACAGCGCAGGTCAAGAAGGGCCACCTGCGGTTCAGTGAAATGATGAGTCAGAGAGACAGACTTAAAAACTAGCTCTTGTGTTGCAAGATCAAAATTGCGAGGTTGCACTCACTCATGGACTTCATCAGTTCCAGCGGAACAGCAGCTCTGCGTTCATCGGAACAAGCTCACACCGAAAGTCGGAGCTATCAGTCGTGGTGAGAGGTTAGACGCCTTTTTGAGAGTCGCTTCTCGATGACCCGCTCTGGAAAAAGAGTCGTTCAAAACCAGTTACGGCAAACGCCGGCTCCTGTCCTGGCCGGGGCTCCTGTCCTGGCCGGGGCTCCTGTCCTGGCCGGGGCTCCTGTCCTGGCCGGGGCTCCTGTCCTGGCCGGGGCCTTTCATTCAGTCCCCACAGATGACTTTCGGCTTGGGGGTCTCACCAGACCGGCTCCCGGGTCGTTTGGACGGTTTGAGTCTCGCATTGCCGTCCATCCAGTAGGCCACAATAATAAGCGCGGTCGCACGTGTTGGCGACGTTTTCAGCGCTGAACGGGAGGGGCAGGCCGGGGCGGGGCAGGGCGGGGCGCGCCGTGGCGGAGACCAGCATCGTAAAGGTTTCACCGTCCGTCGACAAAACGTATTTAAAAAGCCTAGATGGGAACCACGCTCGTCTCCTAAAGGACGCCGCGTGCCCCCCTGCTCGGGTATGCCGCTCGTATCTATCTCAGAGCCTGTTTTATTTTATTTTATTCTTTTGGGGGGGGGTTCAATGGGAGTCGCCGCTTTGAGAAAGCGCGGGAACGTCAGGAGGACGACGCTTTAATCGGGGCCGATCGGAGGAACGGCGAAAAATCCCAGCGTGTCCTCCACGGAGCGGCATAATGAATGCCACCGTAGGCTGCTCGGCGCTTAAACAGATGTTAATCACTTCATCAAATAAGGCTCTTTATTAAGTTTAATATATGGTGAGAGTGCACGGGCGCACACACACTCACGCACGCGTTGAGTGATACAGTGGAGACGGCTGGATTAATAAGCTGGGACTTGATGCAATCACCACCTTTATTAAGATGTTGAAAGATGGAGGACTCTAAGCCATTCCTCCTCACTCCCCATCCCCTTTCGCCCTCTCTCCGCCGCACTCCTCTCTCTCTCTCTCTCTCTTCTCCTCCCTCCCCCCCTCTCTCTCTCTCTCTCTCTCAATTCAATTCAAAGGGCTGTATCAACAGGGGAAACATACGTTTACATTGCCGAAGCAAAATGGAAAACGAATCAAATGAAAACGTAAACGTTTCATTGTGTCAAACCGAACGTAAAAATGTAACGTTGTAATGTTGTCATGTTGCAAACAATCAGGGGCGATGGTGCAGCGAAGAATTATATATACAAATGAAGTGAAGATAACCAAAAATAAAAATTGATCGTGTTAGACATTGCTGTTCAACAAAATATATACAGAGAAGTGAATATAACCTACAATTTTAAACAGAAAATCTGAAATTAGCAATGAAAGATAGATATGTGAAGATAGCCTAAAATAAAGATAGAAAAATGTAAAATATCTAACTAATAAAGGAAGTAACCTCTATGTATGTACAGTATGTATGTTTTTTATGTACAGTATGTATATTTATATATGTGTGTACAGTGTGTATGTATGTATATACATACTGTATGTATGTATGAATGTACAGTATGTATGTGCAGTATGTGTGGATGTGTGTACAGTATGTATTTATGTACAGTATGCATGTATGAATGTACAGTAGGTATGTGTGGATGTGTGTACAGTATGTATTTATGTACAGTATGTATGTATGTACAGTATATGTGGATGTGTGTACAGTATGTATTTATGTACAGTATGTATGTACAGTATGTATGTATGTGCAGTATGTGTGGATGTGTGTACAGTATGTATGCATGCATGCATGTGTAGTGTGGGGATGGTGTGGTTTGAGCAGCCACACCTGTCCTGGGTCTCGGTAACTGGGGCCCAGCATCAGCAGGTCAAACCTCCATCGCCACCCCCACACAGGAGAGGAGTGTTGTCATGACATGATGTCCATCTGCTGCTGTACTGTATGTACTGTATGTGTGTATGTACTGTATGTACTGTAAGTACTGTATGTACTGTATGTGTGTATGTACTGTATGTGTGTATGGATGTATGTATGTTAGATTATCTCATCAACCGTTCTTCCAATCGACTTGACAACAAGGGCGTGCAGTGAAGTGTCCAATTCGGACACACGACACACGACAGACGTAATATAAACAAACAAGCGAACAGCGAGCCGCTGCACTCTGGGCGGGGCTTCAGGGTTCCGCGAGCGAGTCATTCATGTCCGCGGTGCAGCCCGTTCCAAAATTGGGTTTTGATCTGTTACCAAATAAAACCGGGGCCGGGATCGCCCAAAATAAACTGTGATAATTAATAAATGTTATCATTGGTTTTCTTTGGAGAAATGGTGAGCTGGTCGCTGATCGCTTCACTGCCGGCGTTGTGCGTGGACGTTCACGTAACGTGCGTGCGGAAAGGATCTACCATTCACAATGTGTGGGAATCCATTGAGAGAAACTGATCCTTTCTTGGTATCGATCCTATTGACGCTGGAATCGATCTTCAAAACGAGACTTCGTCTCGGTAGCATCGATACTACAGTATGGATCCGGCCACCGCTACAACGCAGGACTGGTATATATCATCTCTCACGCTCGGCTCCCTTCTCTACCCCTTTTTTACACACACACACACACACACACACACACACACACACACACACACACACACACACACACACACACACATAATTGGCTTTATAAATGTCCACACACAACACTGGACATGAGGGGAGAGGTAAAAAAAAAAAAAAAAAGCAGCCTGATAGAGAGGAAGGTTATCGTACTGATGCAGGTGCGTGCACCAGGAAAAGCCTGAAGATCAGCAGAAATAGCGGCGGAGGTGAAGGAGATTATGGTTGAGTAGGAGATGAAGGTGTGTCTGTGTGTGTGTGTGTGGGGGGGGTGGGGTAAAGGAATGGTTTTGGCTCAGGAATAATGAATAAAACGAGTGCAGATGGAGGAGGCAGATGGTTTCATTTGTGACGGCTTGGCCCAGGGGCTGATGGAGAATGGATATTACACCACCGAGCCTGTGGCCCTTCCTCGGGACGGTGGCACCGTGTCAATCATACGCTGGTCCAGGATCTGTCCGTCCATCCATCCATCCATCCATACACCAATTCATCCATCCATCCATCCATCCATCAATCCATCCATCCATACACCTATCCCTCATCCATCCATCCATCCATCGTTCATTCTATCTATGAAACAATCCATTTTGCGATGTCTTAGAGATTGTTAAAATGATCTGTCTATCTGTGTGTCTGTCTGTCTATTATTCGTTTCTTCGTTCATTCGGTTGTTTTTTCAATCTATCATGATCCATCCTTCTATCTATCATTCTATCTTACACTCAGCTTTTGTTGACCCACCCATCTATCTATCTATCTATCTATCATCCATCCATCCATCCATCCATCCAACCATCCATCCATCCATCCATCCACCCACCTATCCATCCATTCATCCATCCACACACCCATCCATCCATCCGCCCATCCATCCATCTACCCACCCACCCATCCACCCATCCATCCATCCATCCATCCATGTCTTGAGCAGTATCAGTCCGTGCTGGGAACAGTGTCTTGGTGAGGGAGGAACCACCCGACGCGCAGCACGAGCCAAGGCAAACATGAAAGATCAACATTTCAAAAGGCTTGAATGGGAATGAGTAATGAGGGAATGCGGTTAAGGGCCTTTTATTTCCACTTCCACTCCAGGAAGATCTAATCGCGCGCTTTCTTTTTTCTTTGTGTTTGTATGTATTTTGAATGAATCTTTTAACATTGAGGCCCAACGGAGCTCCCGTGTTCCCTTCATCAACGGTTCAGCTCCCTCAACAGAAACGCTTTGATAAGGCTTTTTTTTTTTTCCAAGTCTTATTTTCAGTTTTTTTGTTGTTTTTTTTGTCCAACCTTGCCCTTGTGTCCATTTCGCAAGCTCACAAACTGCGCCAGCGAAAACATGGCGACAGAAATTCTCATAAAGGGAGTGATTGTGTGTATTCAAGACAAGGTTAGAATTATCTGCGTCCCCCCAAAAAATCACAGGATTATCAGGCCACATCTGTTGGCCATTCAGCCGCTGCATATGTTCTAATCATGATGGGAGGAGTAATTACCATTAAGGAGCTTTGTGAACGTGTGAAGGAGAGGAATGGGAGGAAGGAGAAGAGGGGGAGGAGGGAGCGGAGGGGGAGAGAGGGAGTTTTACTTTTCTTTTTTTCGTGCTTGACATTCCAACGGAGCGGTTGAAAGAGTTAAGAGTGACAGATCTTTGGAAACGTTGTCCCAAAAATGTCTCTCGATGCCCCGATAATCTGAACCAGAGGTGGTTGTGCGTGCGTGCGTGCGTGCGTGTGTGTGTGTGTGTGTGCACATATATATATTATATGTGTAGGCGTGTGTGTGCGTGTGTGTGTTTATATATATGCATATGTGTAGGCGTGTGCGTGTGCGTGCGCCAGAGATGCTCACAGGTCATTTCTTGCAAGTCTAATTCAAGTCTCAAGTCTTTGAGGGTCAAGTCCAAGTCAAGTCTCAAGTCTCTCCTGGTGGAATAAGCGTTCTGTCGCTGCGTGTCAGCTCTTCCTCCACCGCTACAGAGCTATTTGGAAGGAATTCACAGGATGTATATGAGAGGGAGGGAGACGGAGGGAGGGAGTCTTTGTTGCCGTGGTGCGCCAACATGGCGAGAGTTGTTTTTTTATTGGACAGAGGAACAAAAAGGCTCGCCAGCCAGAAGTATAAATAATAAATAATAATGATGATGATGATAATAATAATAATTATTTCAGGCGCAGGAGGAATGGCGTTCCACTCAGTATCCTGGTCGGCTGACAAGCCTGTTCGCCGAGGGGATGGGCAAACATTAAGAAAGCTCCCTGCCTCCAGCCGAATCAGCGCCGAGTCGGGGCAGCTTGGCGGCGGCGGGAAAGGGAGCCGTGCTGTCATCTGCAGCCGGTGCTTGACCACGCCCCTTGGTCGGCCACAGTATATATCATTACACATGTATCTATGACCATATCCGAGTGGATGAGTTATTCTGATCAATGTATAGATAAGGAGTGTACAGTATAAAGCCTGAAATCATATTATTATATTATTATTATTATAATACAACAAAAGCTTTACTTTTTAGGTTCAGAATTGTATTGTTCCTTGTGACACATCATCACACAGTACAGGCCGAGTGTGCATGAAAACAATTATTACTTTAAAACTTTTCCTTTTACTTTTCTCGACTAACTTTTCCGTGATTCGTGTCACTTTGTCAAAAACAAAATATTTCACAATAATAAAATAAAAATCATATCAACAATGAATCTATAAAATGTAATTGATGAAAATTCGGGGGGAATGACATTTTTATTGGAAAAAAGACCGCTCGAAAGACGTGGAATCAAAATAACCTCATTATACAACACAAGTTACTTCCAGTCTCTATGGTGTACAAATATAAGTACAAGTTTTTGTGTTTTTGCGAACCCCTCTCACTGATCGGGCTCGGATCAGTTGCCTCTGTCTGCGAAAACAATTTCCAACGCTGGTGTAGAAAGTCTCCGTCTCCACTTTTCCAATTCTCTGCCACTGTCGTGCAGAAAAACAACCGTCAAAACCTGCGTTACTTTGAACCAACCCCTCAATCCAAAAGCTGCACACAGGCGTGAAGCTGATTGGAGCTGGCCGACAGTCTCTCCTCTGATTGGTGGACTGTGGTGGATGGTAACCGAGCTTCCGATTGGCTGAGTGTGACATCACTTGTGACGCAGGTCGATAATGTGGAGTCCGAGTCACAAACCCCCGTCCCAGTCTCTGCTGTGTGTGTGTGTGTGTGTGCGCACACCTGTGTTGTTATTGTTATTGTCCTGTTTTCCGCTCCTGGTTTCTTTTGTTGTTTACTTTTCCTCCTCCGTCTTCTCCTTTACTTCTCTCCTCCCCCCTTCTCTTCTCCTCTTCTCTTCTCGCCCCATCCCCTTCTTCTCCCCTCTTCTTTCTCCTGTCCTCATCCTCTCCTCCCCCTTTGCCCTACCCTCTCTCTTCTCATCCCTCTGTCCTCCTCCCCTTCCCTCTCCTCTTCTCCCATCCCCGGTCTTCTCCTCTCCTGCCTCTCTCTTCTTCCCCCTCTTCTCTTCTCTCCTCTCCTCCCCCCTTTCCTCCCCTCTCCCGACCAGCTCCTCTCCTCTGCTCTTCCCTGTTCTTATTCTCTCCAGTCCTCTCCCTCATCTTTCCTCTCCTCTCCTCCCCCTTTCTCCCACCATCTCCTCTCCTCTCCTCTCCTCTCCTCTTCTCTACCCTCCCCTCCTCTCTCCTCCCCTCTTTTCCTCCTCTCTCCTCCGCTCCTTTTTCCTCTCCTCTTCTCCCCCTTTCCCCCAACGTCTCTCTGCTGCTCTCCTCCCCCCTCTCTTGCCTCCTCTTCCCTCCCTCCCTCCCTCCCTCCCTCTCTACCTCTCTACCATAGACAGAGCAGCAATTTGCCTTGATCCATATTGACTGCTCCTTCGTGACCTCACTCCACTGGGTCCAGCAGCGAGGATTTAGTCCACGACAGCCAATCTAAACAGCCTATGTGGGGTGGGGGTGGGGGTGGGGGTGGGGGGGAGACTATGGCCCGTCTGTCTCTCTGATGTGGAGAAAGCCGCCGTGCGTGAGTAAAGCTTTTTTCGCGATCGCTCTTGGACGTGACGAATGCGGCTCAGATCTGAAGTCGGAGATAAGCCAGAGCCCCCGCAGTCACTGTCATAAAAGTCTCTCTTTCTCTCTCTCTCTCTCCCTCTCTCTCCCTCCCCCCCCCCCCCCCCCCCCTCTCTCTCTGTCTCTCCCTGCAATATATACAGGCATAACACACACACGCATGCAATTTAACGGCATCAGCATGCGAAAGTGTTTCCCCGCTCACTGGCTAATTGTTTTTCGCCTGCAGACTCTCATTAGTTCACATTTCACTGTGTGTGTGTGTGTGTGCGTGGGTGTGAGCAGGGTTTGTATGTAAATGTGTGTGTGTGTGTGTGTAGACATCCTTGAGTGTAAAGCATTAGGTTTGTTCGTGTTTCTGTATTTGTGTTTGCGTGCGTGCCTGTGCGTGTGCGTGTGCGTGTGTGTTTTGGGGTGTTTCTGAGCTGTATTGGTTTGTACCACCAGCTGGGTCAATTTCTATCTCTTTGCTTAATTAATGGCTTGCCTTTGGCACCACTGTGCAGAGAGCTGCGATCTGCCTCTACCTGTGGCTTCTGTGCTAACAGCGTGGCGGCGCTCGCGCACACACGCACATGCGCACACACACACACACACACACACACACTGGCAGGCGTATGACAATATGACAAACAAACCAAACCGTTTCTTTAGGATTACAAAATGGGTGGATTGGAGTCATTCAGTGGGTTTACATGAACATTAAATACCCAGATTGAGCTCACTATTTGGGTTCAGGTAATAATGTGATTAAGCTGTTTACATCAGTTGGAATAATACGATGAAAAAACTGAGTTACACAGACATAGTCGGGGTATTGACAGGTAACCACCAGAAGTGTACGCGTTTACCGCCGGTGGCCGTTGTTTATCTTCCCCAAACTCTTTCCAGGTATATCTGCAAACATCTGCGGCGGAATTGCAGGATGCGTGTGATAAATGGAATGATTGAGGATGAATCCAGGTGTTTACATGAGAGTTGCATCTTTGAGAATATTGCCTTAACCTGATTGGGATCGGCTTATTTAAGTGCATGTCAGAAGATTGAGTCAACTTAAAAAAATATATACTTTAAATGGTTGAACCTTTATTTATTTAGATACACTTCATTTAAAATGTGCATCTTCATTTCTCGATTACAAGTGGAGAACACCTAAGAAATATCGTTTTTGCGAACGTAAGCATTTTTTTCAAGTTGATCCGACAGTGGAAGTAAGTCATTTTTCCAGTGTGTTTGTACACAGAGCGTGCCCCTTGTGAGGACCAGCACTCAAGCAACATAGACCCTGTGTGTCAGTGGGGTTTTACAGGAAGCATACGCTCAATTTACACTTTCACAGACTCTCAAAAGTTCATCTTCTGTTCCGAGTGAAACTGGACCGAAACCGTTTTCCCGGTCAACATAGAGACCGGTTCGGGTAGAACCACGGTCAGCGCTGCTGCCATGGATTCCATTGGTAGGAAATAAAGCCGTGCAGCTGAACCCGCAATGCATCTGCCCGCACGCTGCGGCTTATGCACGTGGAATGCGATGGATATTGATGTGCACATGTAGATGGTAGAGCGTGCTGGAGAAAATACTAAACCCACCACGGCTTCCACTTAAATGACCTTGCAAGTTTACGGGAAGTTGAAGAACGTTGCCGCCACTCGATTCGTTTGGGGAGTGGGCCACTTCGTGACGTTGTCTTCCGAAGTTGTATAAGTCCAAGCTTATTCACTCAGAGAGGGGCGGAAATTACGGGGGTGGTCTGGACCCCCCTTCCTGGGAAAAACAGAGTTGTCCCCGAATAATATCAATATATCATTGTAAACATAACTACAGTATATGATATTAAATTATATTAAATATTAAATATTAAATAATCGCGGCTCTACGTCCCGATCACTCCCTCTCCGATGGTACCGACTGTGCCCACAGCCCGCCTGTGACCGATGCACCAAAACAGTCTGTTTTTATTTTATTGTCCGTTATTTTATTTTACTCAATTTCCTTATGTAACAGAACGAGCCACCGTGTGTGATGGGGTCACGTTCTCTGTCACTCTCTCAATGTTACGCCCTTGCTGTCAGAAGTCCCCTCCAGCGACTAGCACCACTTGGACTTCATGGGGTAAGGTAAGGTAAGGATTTAGATGTATATTTAACACAGACAATTCATCCTATTATATGATTATTGGTGGCACGGTGGCGCAGTGCATTGCACTGCTGCCTCACAGCAAGAAGGTCCTGGGTTCGATTCCCGCCTGGGGCGCTGTTGGCACCGTGCTCCGGCGGGTTATCTTCCAAAAACAGGAGCCTTTCTGTGTGGAGTTTGCATGTTCTCCCCGTGTTCACATGGGGTTTCCTCCACCTCACGTCAGTAAGGACCCCCACCAAAAACATGCACCCATCATCGTCTGACCAGCGATGGACACTTATCACCTGGTCCCCGGGCGCGTCCACGTATGCTGCCCACTGCTCCTGGCTGTGGCCCCGGAGGAAGGACAAGCCAGGATGGGTCAAAAGCAGAGGAGCCATTTCACCGGCCACCATCAATCATGTGCATGTGTGTGTGTGTGCAAGCATGTGTTGTGGAGTGTCGTGTGACGATTAAAGACTGTTTCTTCTTTCTTTCTTTCTTCTTATAGAACCCAGAATCGCGATTGTGGCACCGCCCCTTACGGCCGCCTGCGCGAACACCGCGTGTCGATGACGCACATTTGAGTATATTTTGAGCTTATAGAGCTTGCGCGTAATCGTCGGGTGTCATGACATTTCACTGCATATATGTACGACCGTATGTGTATGTATGTGACAAATCATCTCTTAAACTTAAATCTGTAATACGTACCTAACATGACTAAACTGGATCCTGTGTATTGCTGCCTGCAGCTATATTTATTATTATTATTATTTTTATTATATTACTCCAAGCCATTTTCCTGATGATAGCTAACATTTTTATATATATTTTTATATTATTTTATGGTGATTAAAGCAAGTCAATGTGTACACTGATTTGAAAAAGCGCCGCTGCTTTAACATGGAATTATGGCATAATTTAGTGACTTTGACAATCATATGTGGAGATGATTTCAGGAGGTCTATGAAAGTTTTTTCAAATCAACACATAAAAAAGCCATAAAGAGCCAATATTTACAAGCTAGAAATGTGAGCCCTCATCAGGAAGGGGTCAGGGCTCAAACTTAATTTGACGCCGCAAAAAAAAAAAAAAAGAAAGAAACGTAACTCAACATCTGACGTGCCGTTGTTTCTCAGACACAGAGGAGCCTTTCTGAAATGGCTGCTGTGGAGTCAGCCAGGAAACAGGTGGTAAACGTCTCTCAGGTTTTCAGGACTGTTTTCAGTCTCTGTGGAAGAGGGAGAAAGGGAACGAGAGAACGGGAGAGAACAGAGGTGAGGGTGAGTCAGACGGAACGGCTTGTATTGGGGGGTGGCGGTTATTTTCCTCCTTAGAGCTCTGTATTAGATACCACGGAACATAACTGAAACCAAAGGATCACCTAGTTACATCGGCACGGCATGTAGGTGACAACACACGTTATGTACTGACTGTATATCATCTGCATAAAACAGGCAATGTCTGAAAAAATGTATGCAAAAGTAGCCAAATAAAAAACAAAAATAGGCAAATATACCAAAATATACAGTTTACACAAAAACAATTCTATGCACAGGATGAATTAAGTTCAAATACCATACCATAAATAACATACATTTGATAAATAACATAACGTATATACAACAAATTACAAATAAATAACAATGTGTTGCAGGTATACAGTACATTCCATTGTTGGATTCCAAGGATCCGAACGCTCAAGCCCTCTGTTCCTTCCTCCTTCTCGGCGGCGCCTGGAGGCCGGCGGGGCTGGTGTGCAGATCCATTGGAGAGCTGTCATCGCTGCCTGTGTTCTCGCCTCTCCAGTGGCAGGTGGTCCCTCGTCCCGCCCTGGGCGAGCGAGTGAGGGAGGGAGGGAGGGAGGGAGGGAGGGGGGGGTGGGAGGAGGATAGAGAGAGAGAGAGAGAGACAGAGAGACAGAGAGAGAGACTTGTTGATGCGAAGGTACTTTCTGGGTGGCAGACAGTGAGCGGATTGGGACTCCCTGCTTTATCTTCGCAGGCTCCGCCCACAATCCCGTTTTCTAAAGGGCGTCAGGGTGATTGACAGGATCTTAGTTTAGACCTGACACATGCCAGGGAAACGGGAGGTACGCAGCTTTTGATCCCGTCAAATATGTATTTTGCGCGATTCAATATTCTATTTGGTCCCTGAGGCAAACATGATGTATTACACCAACGGATGCTTTCACAACAAGCGGTTTGGGCTTTTTTCTGTGATTCCGATTTTGATGATGTGATAGGTTCAATACCCAGCCTTGGATGTGTCTCTCTATTTTCTTGAATTACTTCAATCCCTGAACAAGAAAGACATGACTGACCACTTCTGTGGGTTCCTTTCTGAAAAATACATTTAAACGTTTAAAGGAAGATTTTTCAGGGGCCCAACCCATAGCCAATCCAAATTCAAGATGATTTCTCTTCTTTGGGACTTTTATGTCTCCTTGACAGAAATGGGCGATTTTCAACACCGTGAAGAGATTTTGACCATTTTCCAATACATGAAATAATACAGGAATAAACAATGATTTTATCTCTTGGTGATCAGTTGTTGAGTTCTTAAAATCCTTGCATCGGCATCTCCCCTTTAATGTTCAAGATTATTTGTCACATACATACGTCCATACATATACGCAGTGAAATGTCTTTGCAACGCACCCAGAGAGTCAAAAAGGTCGTACAGAGTGGGTGTACAAAATAGAAGTGAATAGAGTTATGTATATGGGATAGGCTATTTTTATGTACAGATATGTGCAGTAAAGTACATGTGAATAAAGTGTGTATGGAGATATACAGTACAGTATACAACAGAACCACACAGCAATACAGTAACAGCGATTGATCACGTGTCTCTGTGTTGATGCAGGACTGATAACCCTCACCTTTAACTGCTTCAAATTCATACGAAAGAAAAAAAGCTGTTTTGCAGCGCTGAGTCTACGAAGTACAACAAAAGGAATGAGAAATTCAATCAACCTGAGATATTGACAACCGCCTTGTAGCAGGCTTTTGACCCCCGGTTCAGGCGGAAGGACGGAGGGACGCAGGTTCGGCTGGAGGTTTGAAAGCACACAGGGTTTTATCGGCAACAGAAAGCGCTCCAATGCGGAGGTGAGACACAGAAACACCGTCACCATCCCTGCTGTGGATCTCCTGACTGAAAGACAACCACACACAAGAAAACTTCCCAGCCGCCGTGATTGGCCGGTCAGCTCCACTAGACACAGCTGATACTGAAGCGACTTCCCCTCGCCTCCCGGCCCCCGCCGGAACCACGCCCCCAAGTCTGCCTCCGGCCTCTTTTGTGAAGTAGAGCAGTAGAATTCTCAAAATAATGACCAATTTAGTGGTAGAACATCATTTAAAAAGCCTGCCTTTTCATCCGTTCTGTACTTCAAAGGCCACCTCCACCCGATGCCCTCAGTGGGAGGTCGGTGCACGATGGTGATAATGTCAGCGGAACCGTCATTACTGTGCAGACAACCCAGTCTCACGCTTTTTCATGCCAATAGTCACGAAAACGAATCGATAGAATCTTGTCTCACAATCTTTTTTGCTGCCACACAGGACGAAATTTAAATCAGTTCATTTGAATGGGGAGGTCTTCTTTGGCTTTTTGGGGGGCGCAGATACGTACACTGAAACTAAAGCTAACCCAAAGAAAGTATGGCATGGATGTATTAAAATTTTAGTTGAATCGGTTGGGCAGGAATAGGGATATAGGGTCATACCTTCAGTATGAATTTCATTCATAGATACAATTTGCCTTATATAATATCAGCGTTTGCGTCTCTGTGTACTAAATGTACCCATCAACCGATGGCACTGAGACTACAATACCCAAAATTCTAAGTGTAACAGCGACATTTATGATTGGTGGAGCTCGCTGTTACCATGGAAATGTTTACCGCACTGGCTGATGGGTACGCAGGCACCCAAACGCTGATATTTGTATCCAGTTAAATTGTATCTATAAATGAAATTCATACTGAGGGCATGACCCTATATCCCTATTCTCGCCCAACCTTGAATTTAATAGACCATTCAGTAGAGGAAAAGCTAAACCAGTATCCCGCTTTTATTTCATGATAGTCAGAACGAAATTTAATCCATGCATTTAAAATTTTAACACATCCTTACCCGCCACCCCAACTGGTATGGCGTTCTTTCATCAGGTTAGTTTTTGTCAGTGTACCTATCTGCGTGGTTGTGCCCTCCTTCCTCACCCCCCTTTCTCAAGTCACATAAAATCTCCCCATTCAAATTAATTGGTTCAAATTAAATTTTGTGTGTCACGAAAAAAGTCGGACAATCGCACCCTGGGGCACAATTCAATTGATACATTTTTGTGACTTTGAGCACCAAAAAGCGTGAGCCCGGGTTGGTGCGCGACAATCGCTCTCCCGCCGCTCAAACCGCCGATCCATCCTTCCTTCCATCCCTCCATCCATCCAGCGTTTAATCAGCCTGCGGTGGAAAAGGTAAAAAAGTAAAAGCAGAAAGCAGCCGACTGCCTTGTCCCCGGGGAGAAGGGAGGATTAGCATGAGCTGCCTCCCGGGCCTCTGCCTTTTTGTTTTTTTTTGTTGTGTCTTTGTTTTGCTGGTAAAGCCTTTTACCAAAAGGACTAGACAGAGTTATTGAAGCAAAATACATTTAGAAGCACAAAAGGTATTATGTGTTTAAGAGGTTCCGCCACGGTCCACAAGCCCTGTAATTAGAACACGAAGCAGAGTTTCAAAGTATTTCAGCTCTTTTTGAAACAAATGAGAAATTAATTCAAGGCACACCAAGTGCCTCTGTTTATGATGCAAATGATTTTGGTTGAAACTTGCTGATTGGCACCGAAGCCCCTTAAGCAACGGCATCAATGGGAGTGTTTGGTGAAAAGTCTTCTATTTATCTATCTATCTATCTATCTATCTATCTATCTGCCTATCTATCTATCTATCTATCTTTCTATAAGCAGTGATGAAACACGACAACCGCAGGACACACAGACATGGTTGAGGTCTCGTTAGACCATAAAGATTGATCGATACCTGTCCACGTTTGGAGCAGGAATGAGTGAAAAACTGTCGTCATTTTAGAGGAAGTTCAAGAACGTTGACACGATTTGATTAATTTCAGGAGCATGGCGCTTTGTGACATCATCATCTGAGGAAACTCTCACTCGTGCTGCGTTTTACAAAGCTCTCGGTCGCAGAAGGTGGTTTTGCACCACAGGAAGTTCTAAGATCCTTAGTAGGAACCGTCCCTTTCTTTTGTGTCCGCACTGCATGATCCAGGAAAGATGGTGATTGTTCAAACACCGTTCTTGAGGGACATTTCAACTAAACGTCACAAGAGGAACATTCAGTGACCTAAGTGCAGGGAATTGGTCCAGAAGTAAGTCCACGTGATCGGTCAAACACATGAGCATGAGGAATACAAAAAATGTGATATTTAGTTGAAAGTTAACACGTCTTTATTTATACGCACTTTATTTCAAAATTATTAAATGTAAAGACACTTAAAGGCTGATCAGGGCATTATGGAAACTCGGAAAATTGAACCTAACACGAATACACTGGACCCCATGTATTTCTGCCTGCAGCTATATTTATGATAGTTATTACAGGTTCCTTGTCCGCTGACAAAGTACAACTTGTTCGTTTGGTCTGCGTGGGGCTGGGTCCTTAAAGGAGGATAGCTTTGCTGTTTTTCAACACAGTTCTTATTAAAATGTTGGTTTCCATCATTTAGAAATGTTCATAGCAACGACCTCACTGAACGCTCTGCTATTGACTTACCGCTCTGCTACAGCTTCTCACTGTGCTGAAATACAGTCCAACTAATTCTTACGGCACAACCAAAAGAGTTGTACTGTGATTATTCCAGTAGGTTTCCAGTTGGAAGCAACTCAAATTCCTGTTTCTAGTCTCTTACATTCGTGCGGACCTAGCCAGAAGAGCTGATTTTGCGGATCAGCCTCAGACTTTGCCCCATTGGCCGGCGCGGTGAGAAGCTGCCGCGGAGTGGGACGTTTCTCAAGAGCGAAGCCTTGGCTGAAAAACAACTATCCTACTGGAGCACACCTATGGAAGGCAACTTCCAGTAAAAAAAAAAATAAAATTTAGCATTTTTGAAGTGAATATTTTCTCAGCCATGCATACTTGTTTGATAAATAACTGATTTCAGCACTTTCCTCCTTTCCGAGCTCCTGTTAAAAGTTGGCAAAAACTGACATGTGATTATCCAAGCTGGCATGCACCCACTCACCGTGAAGCATTTCTTCACACCCTCATGACTCCGTTGAGTAGCAGCAACAGCATTCTGACAACAGGTCTATGGAGTGAGTCAGCCATCTATCATCATTTCCAGGTGAGGATGGAGGAGAAAAACAAATCCTCCCAGCCCTCAAAGCTTTACTTTGTAAGGCGGTGCTTTTGCCATGTTCACGTCGGCTCCCCATTGTTGATGCTCGCCAGCCAGGCAGCAGTGGCGAGGGAGAATCTGCGTTGCCATGGTGCTGTAAAACATGACGGCTGCGCGGTGTTCAATGACTAACCATGCAAACCACACACTCATTGTCCATTTGATTAAAAATTGAAGGGGAAGAAAAGCCGCGAGGTTGGCCTTTAAGATGAATCGGGGGTTCCGCGACCCGTGTGAACCTCGGAGGTGCTGCTCGAAGGCAATTGCCCCAATATCCTGAGTGGCGGCGACGAGTTGGCATCACTCAAACCGCAGGCCTCTCCCCGCCGGCCCGCTGTCCAGGAGGTGCGAGTAAATAAGTGGACGCGAAGACGTCTGATGACCGATGGTGATGACGTGGGCTCCATAAATTCAAATCACATTTTCAAAACCACATTTTGTTCCCAAGCACTGTCCAAAAGCCTTAATAAAAATAATTTCCTCTATTAGTCACTGCACTCGCACTCACTTTTTTTTTTTTTTTTTTTTATATCATCGTGAAACTCAAAAACACCCCAACAAGCTGAGAGTATTGGTACAAATCATTGTGATTACAGTGTCAAAAGGAGGAAAAAAATAAAATAAGACCCTGTGATTAAATCTCCAAATGACAGACACGATAGTTTACTATCTGTTTATTTGGCGCTGCGGCTCTACCCTCACAGCCCTCACGGCTTTTAGTTTCTCCACAAGCCGCCGTGATTGATACCACTGTTGGGAAATCAGGAGTGACCCCGCGTCCCTCTTGCCCGGCATCGCCGCATGGGACGCCGATCATGTGACCGCGTGATGGATCACGTCGTAATTTCGAAAGAATCGGGGGAGAAAAGGTGTGACGTCACGGCCCGGGTGATGGCCGCTTCCCTCTCAGTGCCGGGTCACCGGGTTTATGGAAACATGACGGCGTATTTGATGTGTTTAGAAAGCCGGCGCGAACGGCGATTTGGGTCCGTGCGCGTGCGAGGGGGGAATTTCTTTGACATCCTCTCATTACCAAGTCGTTCCTCCGGTGCTGGTATGTGTTTACGTCTGCTTTCTGGCGTGTGTTTCAACGCACATTATGCGGGGGGGGGGGGGGGGGGGAACTGTCACTAAATCGAACGCCCGGCGTATCTCAGGCTGGAATGCGTCGCTCAAAACCTCCCATTAGAAAAGCCCGATCGGGGGAACAGGAGGAGGAAGCGGTCCATCAGAGCCACTGAGTGATATCTGGAGAGCCGGGGATTACCGGAGGAGAAATGAAACCCTTTGGATCCGGACAGACCGGCAGGAATGCCTGACTGACGCGTCGGGGCCGAGCTCCGCAAACATATACACTTAAATGAAATGACGCTCTGTCTTTTTTTTTTTTTTTTTTCTCCTGGAGTTTGATGTTTGTAATGTAATTACTGGGAAGAGACGTGGTGTGTGTCTGACAGCGGATGATCTCAAGCTGGCGGCGTGCTCGAGCCACGCGGCGCGCATGGCAAATCACTGCCGGAGCCGTCCTCCGTGTCAATACCCTGTCAGTGACTGTCAGTGACATGGTCTGCGCCCGGTGCCGCTCTCCCTTCTCATTATCAGGTGCTCCTGTTGGGAGAAAATGATTTTAATTTGATCCGACTCGTAAAGCCCCCTTGTAAGCTCGGATCGCGGCTCCATCCCTTTATGCGAAGCGCCGCAAACGGCCCTGATTAGAAAAGTTGCCATAATGGCGTCGAGAATTAGCAGGCTGGTCGTACACTAATGCTATTGTGCCCTCATCAATGATGTGGAGCCCCGGCTCCTCCTCAACGGCGGCTTGCTCCTTAGAACGGCGCTCACCAGAGAGACGGAGAGGGAGAGAAAGACTCACAAAGAAAGAGAGAGAGAGAGAGAGAGAGAGAGAGAGGAAAGGGAGTTCCGTTTAAAAAGGGGGGAATCAACCGGTTTACGAATGAGAGAGTAATGTTCTTTGGCGGGGTCGGGACGGGAGGAGCCGCGATGCCGCTTCCTCAGACGCGCCGCTTCCCACTCCTGTTCCCCAATTACACAAGTGCCACCCGTTCCCTTTGTGCCGGCCTCCTTCGATCCGTCCCTCTTTTCTGCCCGGGAGTCGTGGAGGGACGCCGGACTTGAAAGAGACGAACGGCCCCTCGGAGCCCGCACCGCGGCCCGGGGTATCAAAGCGCTTCGTACATTCATCGCTATAATGAAAGAGCAGCGCCGGTACAAAAGAAGACTCAGTACTTACCCCTTCGCTCTCGCTCTCTCTGTCTCACTCTCTCTCGCTCTCTCTCTCCAGCCTTTTCTCTCTTTTTTTTTTTTTTTGGGGTCATAATTGTATGTAAGTATTAATGAGAGTGGAGGATAGCCTCTCCAAATTGAGGCCTTATTGCAGCGAGTTCGCCCCCAAAAGCGCCGTTCGCATTAGGAGAGGGGACAATGTTCTCATAATATCTATATCAGCGGCGTCCCATCTTAACTCACTTTTATTACAGCCATTCATAATGCTCTCATAATGATGAGATGGAGCCCGGCCAAGGGAGCTTTTTTTTTTTTTTTTTTTTTTTTTTTTTTTTAACGGTGTCACCTTTATTATGCCACGCTGGGATTCGTCATTTCGCCGCCTCCACAGGTCCCCATAATGAGGATAAGTTGGACGTCTCCGAATGAGGTCTGCGGATTACATTTTTTCTTTTCCACGCGCTCAATGTATTTTTGATCATTAACCGTACATGTTCAGATTTGTCACGTTGAAGTAATGCACGTAATGATAATGAATGGAAGGGGTTTTTTATTATTATTATTATTATTATTATTATTATTATTATCATTAAACAAATGAAAAAGTAACTCATTACACAGTCTCAACTGATACAGAACGAGGATTTAAATTTCACACAAGTGAATACACACCCGTGCGCGTGCGCACACACACACACACACACACACACACACAATGAAAGCACACACACTGCATGCAGCTGTTGTGAATGTCGATCATGAATCTGATAAAACTTCCCACAGGAAAATGGATCAAGACGTGGAGGAACAAATTACTTTGTTACGAGGTAAATAAACATTGTTGTGACGGAGGGGGTGATAATGTAGTGATGGAGGGGGCGATGGTGTAGTGATGAAGGGGCGATGGTGATGCGGCGGAGGGGGAGATGGTGTAATGATGCTGTAGTGAGGGTGTATTGATGGAGGGGCGTTGGTGTAGTGATGGTCGAGTGATGAGGGAGCGACGGTGCAATAGTGGAGGGGGAGATGGTGTAGTGTTAGTGTAGTGATGGAGGGGGCGATGGAGGGGGCAATGGTGTGGTGATTGAGGGGGCGATGGAGGGGGCAATGGTGTGGTGATTGAGGGGGCGATGGTGTGGTGATTAAGGGGGCAATAGTGTAGCAGTGGTGTAGTGGTCGGGGGAAGAGGGTGTCGTGGTGGAGGAGAAGGTATAGTGACGGTGTAGTGATAAAGGGGGCAATGGCGTAGTGATGATGTAGTGATGGAGGGTCGAAATGGTGTAGTGATGGTGGGGGCGATGGTGTAGTGGTGGAGGGGAAGTTGCTGTAGTGATGGTGTAGTTATGGAGGGGGCGATGGTGTAGTTATGGAGGGGGCGATGGTGAAGTGATGGAGGGGGCGATGATGTAGCGATGGAGGGGGTGATAGGTGGATGGTGTTGTGATGGAGGCTGCGATGGTAGAGTGATGGTGTAGTGATGGAGGGGCTGAGGGTTTGGTGATGGAAGGGGCGATGTGGTTGATGTCTTTTGCCAATTTTTGGTGTTGGTGCGTGTTTCTAAATGTGGATGAAGTTACTGTAAAGAGAGAAGAGGAGGAAAAGATGTGGTTCCACACCAGCATTGGCTGACTTCAAGGAAAACCTTTATATTATTATTATTATTATTATTATTATTATTATTATTATTATTAATAATAATAATAATAATAATAATAATAATAATAATTCATATTATTGTTGTTGTTATTATTATTATTTGTGTTGTTATTATTATTATAATTATTATTATTACTATTATTGTTATTATATTATTATTATTGTTATTGTTGTTGATGTTATTATTTATTAGTTTATTTTCATCATTCTTTTATAAAGAAAACAAAAAATCTGTTTCACTGGCCGATGGATGCGTTTCTCCTCAATCCACCCAGAGGGTTTAATGTGAGTTTCCACAGTGTTGCCTCTGGGAGGAAGAGCTTTGATTCTTTCCGGATCAACTCAGACACAAACATTGTCAGAATAAAAAAGAATAAAAAACCAAACCTGTTGGTTAAAAAAGTCTAAACACAAACCTTCACAAATATAAACTGGTGTGAATCTATTTCCACGGACGAAAATTAAGGACGCCGCCAATTCCACTTTCAGTCCAAATTCTGCCGTGGGTGAAAAGTAACAGAGTACTGTACTTCAGTACATTTCTCATGTACCATCGTCGAGTTACTTATTCTTTGTTGTTTCGATTTTGGGCAGAACCAATGATGATCCAGTGGTTGTTGAAGCATCGTCCAATCAGAGTCCTCCTCACCGCCTGGTTGATGCATGACATCACATCATGAATACATGATGACGAGATTATAGTATTACTCACTCTGAAAAATACTACTTAATAGCACAAAAAAAAAAGAAAAACGTATATATTTTTGCCCTACAAATTCATTCAAATTTTCTGCTTTTGTGAGTGGGTTATAATTCCCAAAACCGTGCCCGTCACACAGGTATTCACCGTGCACGCTCCTGGTGACGCTAACTGTCCACAACCCCACTGCCATGGATAATGAGAGAGCATCATATTCAGGTAGTGTGCTGGATGCTAATGCTGCTGGGAGCTACGCCGCCTGAATTGATTATTACACACACGCACACACACACACACACACGCACACACACACACACACACACACACGCACACACTGTGTCTCCTCAAAACTGGCGTTCTCTCACGGAAAACAAATACATATTTTATACACAATGCTGTATCTGTATTTTGTTGTGTGAAAGTGTGAAATTTTTGAAAGTTATGCTTTTTGAAGTAATGTCTTTTTATGTACGATGGCGTTAATCAGCTTTGGTTTTATACCTTTACCATGGTGTCTGGTCAGCATGTAATTAAATAATGCAATTCCTCCTCTTTACAATGAAAAGTGCCATTGAAAGAAAAGGATAATCACTACATTCTTAATTAATCCTTTGTCAGAACTAATGCATGTTTGGCTTCTCCCATAGAAATCTGAAAATGCAAATGCTTATTCTCACATTGTCACCGCCAGATGTTTGTAAGAAGGAGCCTTTCCTTCCCTTTCCTTTCTTTTCCTTTATTTTCCGTTCTTTTCATGTGTCTAATTACCTGCGTTTAAATCCCTGACGTGCCATGTGGATGGCGGACACGCTGAACTACATATTTTTAATGAGTCACTGTTGTGATAGCGCCTCTAATTGAACCGCGGGATGAGGAACGGTAACAGAATGCATTGAAGTAAGTGTGTACGGACTGGACAGTCAACCGGGCAACCGGCCAGTCAACCAGTCAGTCAAGCAGTCAACCAACCAGTCAGCCTTAGCACCTCACCCTGCAATGACCCTGACTCAGTGTTGGGGTGTACACACGTTAACACGGCACAATACAAAGAGTGTGTTTTATGCTTGGAAGATATTCGGTTGGTTGGTCGATTGGTTGGATGGTTGGATGTGTTGTTGAATGGTTGGATGGTTGGATGTGTTGTTGAATGGTTGGTTGGATTGATGGATGGATAGTTGGTTGGTTGGTTGGTTGGTTGGGTGGAGGGATGGATGGTTGGTTGGTTGGATGGTTAGGTGGATGGTGGGTGGGATGTTGGATGGGTGATTAGATGGATGGTTGTTGGTTGGATGGATGGATGGATGGTTGGTTGGTTGACTGGTTGGTTGGTTGGTTAGTTGAATGGTTGAATGGTTGGTTGGTTGACTGGTTGGTTGGTTGGTTAGTTGAATGGTTGAATGGTTGGTTGGTTGACTGGTTGGTTGGTGGTTAGTTGAATGGTTGAATGGTTGGTTGGTTGACTGGTTGGTTGGTTGGTTAGTTGAATGGTTGAATGGTTGGTTGGTTGACTGGTTGGTTGGTTGGTTGGTTGGTTAGTTGTATGGTTGAATGGTTGGTTGGTTGGTTGGTTGGTTGGTTAGTTGAATGGTTGAATGGTTGGTTGGTTGACTGGTTGGTTGGTGGTTAGTTGAATGGTTGAATGGTTGGTTGGTTGACTGGTTGGTTGGTGGTTAGTTGAATGGTTGAATGGTTTGTTGGTTGACTGGTTGGTTGGTTAGTTGAATGGTTGAATGGTTGGTTGGTTGACTGGTTGGTTGGTTGGTTAGTTGAATGGTTGAATGGTTGGTTGGTTGGTTGGTTGGTTGGTTGGTTGGTTGAATGGTTGAATGGTTGGTTGGTTGACTGGTTGGTTGGTTGGTTGGTTGGTTGGTTGGTTGGTTAGTTGTATGGTTGAATGGTTGGTTGGTTGGTTGGTTGGTTGGTTGGTTAGTTGAATGGTTGAATGGTTGGTTGGTTGACTGGTTGGTTGGTTGGTTAGTTGTATGGTTGTTGGCTGGATGGTTGGTTGGATGGTTGGATGGTTAGTTAGTTGGTTGTTAGAAGGTTGGTTGGGAGGTTGGAGGAAGGAACGAACAAACAAACAAACAACCCACAAGTTAAGAAAGGCAGGAAGAAAGGAAGGAAGGAACGAAGGAAGGAAAGAAGGATGCAAGGATAGGAGCAAGGAAGGATGGAAGGGACAAACAAATGAACAAACAAACAAACAAAGGGAAGAATAAACAAAGTGGACATCAGGTTCTGTTGTTTGTTAAAATCTGTTTTGGCCAAGTATTGAGCATGTACTGTACAGACATTTCTAGGGAAGGAAGGCGTGCAAGGAGTGATACAGGGGTGTGGGGAGTGATACAGGGATACAGTGATACAGGGATGTGAGGAGTGAAACAGGGGTGTGAGGAATGGTACAGGGGTGTGAGGAGTGATACAGGCGTATGAGGAGTGATACAGACGTGTGAGGAGTGATACAGACGTGTGAGGAGTGATACAGGCGTGTGAGGAGTGATACAGACACGTTAGGAGTGATACAGACGCGTGAGGAGTGATACATGCGTGTGAGGAGTGATACAGGCGTGTAAGGAGTGGTACAGATGTGTGACTAGTGATACAGGCGTGTGAGGAGTGATACAGGTGTGTGAGGAGTGATACAGATGTGTGAGGAGTGATACAGACGCGTGAGGAGTGATACATGCGTGTGAGGAGTGATACAGGCGTGTAAGGAGTGGTACAGATGTGTGACTAGTGATACAGGCGTGTGAGGAGTGATACAGGTGTGTGAGGAGTGATACAGGCATGTGAGGAGTGATACAGATGTGGGACTAGTGATACAGTCGTGTGAGGAGTGAGACAGGCGTGTGAGGAGTGATACAAGCGTGTGAGGAGTGATACAGGGGTGTGAGGAGTGATACAGGTGTGTGAGGAGTGATACAGGCATGTGAGGAGTGATACAGATGTGGGACTAGTGATACAGTCGTGTGAGGAGTGAGACAGGCGTATGAGGAGTGATACAGACGTGTGAGGAGTGATACAGACGTGTGAGGAGTGATACAGGCGTGTGAGGAGTGATACAGACAAGTGAGGAGTGATACAGACGCGTGAGGAGTGATACATGCGTGTGAGGAGTGATACAGGCGTGTAAGGAGTGGTACAGATGTGTGACTAGTGATACAGGCGTGTGAGGAGTGATACAGGTGTGTGAGGAGTGATACAGATGTGTGAGGAGTGATACAGACGCGTGAGGAGTGATACATGCGTGTGAGGAGTGATACAGGCGTGTAAGGAGTGGTACAGATGTGTGACTAGTGATACAGGCGTGTGAGGAGTGATACAGGTGTGTGAGGAGTGATACAGGCATGTGAGGAGTGATACAGATGTGGGACTAGTGATACAGTCGTGTGAGGAGTGAGACAGGCGTGTGAGGAGTGATACAGGCGTGTGAGGAGTGATACAGGGGTGTGAGGAGTGATACAGACACGTGAGGAGTGATACAGACGCGTGAGGAGTGATACATGCGTGTGAGGAGTGATACATGCGTGTGAGGAGTGATACAGGCGTGTAAGGAGTGGTACAGATGTGTGACTAGTGATACAGGTGTGTGAGGAGTGATACAGATGTGTGAGGAGTGATACAGACGCGTGAGGAGTGATACATGCGTGTGAGGAGTGATACAGGCGTGTAAGGAGTGGTACAGATGTGTGACTAGTGATACAGGCGTGTGAGGAGTGATACAGGTGTGTGAGGAGTGATACAGATGTGGGACTAGTGATACAGTCGTGTGAGGAGTGAGACAGGCGTGTGAGGAGTGATACAGGCGTGTGAGGAGTGATACAGGGGTGTGAGGAGTGATACAGGGGTGTCAGGAGTGATACAGGGGTGTGAGGAGTGATACAGGGGTGTCAGGAGTGATACAGGCGTGTGAGCAGTGATACAGGCGTGTGAGGAGTGATACAGGGGTGTGAGGAGTGATACAGGGGTGTCAGGAGTGATACAGGGGTGTGAGGAGTGATACAGACGTGTGAAGGGTTAATTCAGGCATGGGAGTGTGTTTGATTTGACTTGTTGGAGCTGCAGCTTCTTTGCAGCGAGCGTAAACAAATGGAAATGTTTTGACGGGAGTAAATCAACGCTGCTCTATGTGACGCCAACTTAACACGGTTGTTGCCGGAGAATGACAGCGGCGGGGGTGTTTGGTGTTGGGGTAGTCATCTCAGCTGCACTTGCGATGTACAGCGTACACATAGTTTTTTTGATTTATGCGTGTGTGTGCACACATGCGCTTGTGGCTTCATGTGTGTGGCGGAACGCAGCAGGAGTGAAATGCAGCTGCAGCTGTAAAATGGAAGTGAAAACAACCGCATGCACTGTGACCTGCGAACTGACTTCCTCCATCACTTTATATGTGCATGTGCCGATATAGGAATGCATACAATTTGTGGAATTTGGGATGTGTGCTTGGGCAAGTTGCGTAGTGTGTGTGTGTGTGTGTGTGTGCGCGTGCGTGCGTGCGTGCGTGCGTGTGTGTGTGTGTCTGCATGATGTTAGAAATTCACGTGGTTATTGAGGGTAGGGATTACTGTGACATGCTGTGTTAAGCCAGATGCAGACCACGGGCAGCAAATATACAGAATATATCTATATAATATATAAAATATAGACAGATGTGAGGAAATTCCAGGCTCAGAAAGTAAAACTCCTGCCGTGCTCATGCTCCAGCCGTGCACTGATCCCACTGATTTGTATCATTATGGACCAATGGGTCAGACTGGGAACCAGACGAACCTGCAGCTCATGTTTCATTTGCTCTGCAGAAAATGTTGGGCGGTTGAAGCACCTTACCAAGATGGCTGCCGCTGATGTGGACCCGCTATCGTCACAGCATTAAAGAACTGGATTATATATTTTCCCTAAAAAGCTTTTGTTGATAAGAAGGATGTGTTTGTCGTACTTTCCACAGGATCTGGTAAAAGTTAAATTTTACCAACTCACTCGCTCATCACTACCTCACACATGACAAATAATCTCTTAAACTTAACTTAAACCTGTAATTTGGTTGCTCTGATTAGTTGTGTGCCTATCCAGTGCTCTGATTGGTTGTAGGTCTATCCAATGCTCTGATTAGTTGTGTGTCTATCCAGTGTTCTGATTGGTTGTAGGTCTATCCAATGCCCTGGTTAGTTGTAGGTCTATCCAATGCTCTGATTGGTTGTAGGTCTATCCAATGCCCTGGATAGTTGTGGGTCTATCCAATGCTCTGATTGGTTGTGTGTCTATCCAATGCTCTGATTGGTTGTAGTTCTAGCCAATAGCATCCAGAGACAGTTTGGTCTGCGCCTGTTGGTAACGCCCATTAGAAATCAAAAATGAACTGAGGTATTCAAGACTAATATGCATTTGCAAATTGGTCGGATGCCAGCTTACCACTGGGTTGATGCTTATTGGAAAATATAAATGGTTCACTTAAAATCCCGGAGTGGAATTCCCAATTTTTAAACTTAGATTTTCCCAATATAATATATATTTTCCCAATTTTCTGAATATAAAGAAACGCCAGATTCACTTTTTCCTGAAAGAACACATGATGCTCTGCTCACCTTAGGCCCTCCCACTGGTGCAACATCTCATGGAAACAATACAAATCAAGCCAAATAAAAAGATATTTCTGTAATGATGACGATAATTAGAGACATCAGAGACGTGTCTTCTATCATTATTTTGAAACGCATTCATTTGGCTTCCTCCTGGAGCTTGGAGGTGGGGTAGCTCTGGTCGACCGGCCGCCCTGCCGGCTCTCCACTGCGCGGCGTCTGGGCGCTGGAGCCCCGACACGCTGCCCGCACCCGCACTGCAGGCCGCGGCAGAACCACGCTACCGGGGTCTGCCTGTCTGCGCTGCACACTAAATAGCACCCACTGCTGAAGAAAATAAATATAAACTACTGGTAGAAAGATTCTTGAAAATAATAATAATAATAATAATAATAATAATAATAATAATAATAATAATATGAAACCGAGATCATAAGTTGGATATTTTCCGGAAAAAAATGCCAGTGCTCACCCTGTAAATGTTATTAATTGCATTATGTCCCTTTTTAGAGAGAGAGAGGGAGGGAGGTATATTTTCTATTATCTTCACTTATCTGTGGAAAAATGGTTATAAGATAGACGCTCATGGATGGCGCACAGCGTATTAATATGTTTGTACGCATGTTACTGTCTTTAAATATATTATTATTATTGTTTTATATATTTTATAATTTTATTTTTACCGATTCTGATTCATATTTTTAAAGTGGCACGTGTACACATTTCTGTCTGCATTTGACCCATTGCACTCATATCAATAACTTTTTGCGTTCCGCTTGGGCTTGGGAAACATCACAGCAGAGAGGGAGAGGATCTGATGTATAATAATATAAGGAAATGATCGCGAGGAAATAAACATTGGCCGCGGCCCGCTGTGCGTCCGCTCCCAGTGCAATTAACCGCGCCTCCGTTTTATCGGGGTGATCGGACAGCAGCGCGTCTCCGCGCCCCGCGTCCTTCCAGCCGCATCTCACGCCGTAATTGAATCAACTCGGCTCGGGGAGGGGAGGGCGGCGGGCGGGCGTGTCCGGAGTCGCCCGGTGGGCGTGTTTTTTGTCCGCTGACCCCGCCCCGTCGCCCCCCACCCCCCCTCCACCCAGCCCGGACCAATGGGAGCGTCCCGCGCTCCGCTGTGGCGGACCGCGCTCCGCCAGTCGGCGTCCGTCCGCCTTCGGTCTCACCTTCCTGCGCCGCCGATTCCCAAGCATCACGGGAGGGGAGACGGGAGCGCACGCACGCACATGGAGAGTGTTTGTTTTTGTTTTTCTTCCCCCCCCCCCTTCTCTCTCTCTCTCTCTCTCTCTTTTGCTCGCTCTCTCTCTCCCCGCGCACTGGCTTGTAGCCTGTATATGAGGAGCAGCGCACCCAGGAATGCCGGCATTTGAGTCCCACATCCTGCAAAAGCGTCTCAGCGAGGACCGTCTTTCCGCAGCTCCGGCGTGACACCCTTCAACCACTCCGCTCCGCCGCCGCCACCATCACCACCAGCAGCACCACCAGCAGCAGCGGCAGCACCAGCAGCACCACCAGCAGCAGGAACGACCAGGACAGCGGGGCTTTTTCCTTTTTTCTTTCTTTTTTTTTATTATATTTGGGTGGGGAGGGGGGAGAGAGGGGGGGGGGGGGCTGAGGAAGGCGGTCAGTGCGTGTGACACGGAGGGACACCGGAGGGGGGGAAAGACACGGTTTCCACGCAGCCCTGGCTACCACACCACCTACCACCACCCCACGGACCGTGGCTGCGCGGCCTTAAAAAAAAAACAAAAAACAAAAAAAAAAAAAAAGTTGCGCTGTTGCGGACATCTGACGCGCACCGCAGCGCGTCACCGGACACGTTGAGGTCTTTTTTCTTTTTTTCTTCCTTTATTTCTGTCTCCCACTACGCGTCTCGGACTGGTCCCCGCTGGGCTGCTGCTGACATTTGGACTGAGCAGCGTCTAGTATTATCGTTATTATTATTATTATTATTATTAACATTATAAAGTCTGCAATCGGTCCGGGAAGAAGGCTCCCATTGATTGATCCTTTGGCAGTCCGTGGGGGGAGCAGCTCTTTGACGCTTTTACGCGTCGCTGTTCTTCGTGTGTTTTGTGTTGATCGCGTCTTCGGTGTGGTCTAATCTTGTGGTGGATTCTTAAAAAAAAAATTATATATATATATATATATATATATATATACATATATATATATATATATATATAAAATCAGTGCATCACGGAGCTGTGAGAGCTTGACAACACGCACCTCATTATTATTCACCTACTGGGATCCTGGACCTGGAGCCCCCGAAAAGCCAAGAGACAGGCGACGTATCCAAAACACGGTGACGCGCTTAGAGGGGATCCTCCACCACGGTGTCCCGCTCAACTCAGCCGAACCGAATTGACCACCGGCGCACGGCCTCTGTGTGTGTGCGTGCGTGTGTGTGCGTGTGTGTTTTTTATATTCTACATTGACAGAAACTTGGTCCACATGTGATCCGGACACATCGTCGCTCGCAGCTCAAGTGTCCCGGACTGACTGACTGACGCAGCGCCGACCCCGCGCTCCCCGCATTTCGAGAGGAATACGTGGACAAGTTTCTGGCTGTAGCGAAGATGCTGCAGGTGGAGATGGTCCTGTTCGTGTGCCTGGTGCTGTGGATGTGCGTGTTCAGCCAGGAGCCCAGCTCCAAGGTGGTGGCCGACCGCTACGCCGTCTTCTGGAACCGGACCAACCCGAGGTAAGCGCGCCTCTCTCCGCCGCTCCGCGAACTCCGCGACGCGGGCTTTTCCTCCAGGCTCCGGATGCATCGGGTGTTTTATTCTATGAAGAAGACGTTGGGTTTTGTGTGATATTTGGATTCGTGGTGGTGAGCGGAGGGTTGTTCCATGTCCTAATCGGTGCGCCACCGTCCCCAACTAACGTGGATTCTCATTGGAAAGTGCGTCCCCGTCGCATCGCACTGCGTCTTTATCTCGCGGTCGCAGGTTTTTCCAAGAATCGAGGAGGTTGAAGGATGGAACGCTGTCATCCATCGTCACGCACGTTCGGAGCCGCAGAACAAGGCGTAAAACGGGAACATCCTCCATCCGCGCCGGCTTCTCTCCAGTTGAACAATGCGCCGAACCTTCCTGCCCCGGGCCTTGTCGCAGAGCGTGATCCCAAACTTAAAAAAAAACAAAAAAACTTTTATCAACAACTAATTTATTGTCTTTCAGTTCTGTATGTGACCCATTCACCAAATCCCATCTTATTCCACTTATTATACATAATGCCGAATAACATTTAGTTCTGCGTTTAGTCTTGGCCGCATTGGAAATGGATTTACTCCTGCAGGCACTATGCTTGCCATTCATGATTTAGAGAACAGGTATTTTTTGGTTAAATGGGGCAGTCAAATGTATAATATATTTTTGTACAGCGCCGGGAGGATTTCTTGCTTAAACCGAAATTGAATTAACTACTTTTTAAAGTATTTGAATAAAACTTTGAAATATTTCTCAAATGTAAGTTAGTGCACTGAGGGTGGCCGTGGCACTTCCTTTTTTATTTTATCTATTCACATTTTAATTACACTTACGATAGGTTTTCAAAAAAACACCAAATATTAACTTTTTGTCACAATTCCCAAGCATCCAATGTCCGATTTTCCTGTTTTATTTGAACTAAGCTGCGTTAAAATATCATTTTGTTTGAGCTATATCAAACCGTGAGATCGATTTTCTTTAAAAGCTATTTAACTACGAGTTGACCCAAACTTTGTCACACCTTTATAGGAAAACACATTTCGGACTTAATATGAAAATATAAAGAAGTAATCCTGCACTCTATCTCCTTTTTACGAGTTTACAACTTAACTCGAACTGCACACTGGAGAAATCACCAAATTGCCCGTTCAGCAGTTTTGAAAAGTTAAGTTCCATAGCGGAGCTGTTTGCAAGAAACCTTTATTTTCAAATGGAGATATATTTTTAGGGATCATTTTAAACCATTAAAACCCAATTGGTGCACAATTTCTAAATTTGAAATTTTTATTTTTTATTTGTTTTTAAGACTACTGACACGTTTTACTGACAAATCATTTCTTAAATTACACTTTGACATTTTATTTTTAAATAATGTATTGCCCCATTTAATAGTAATTAGAGACACAACCGGACCTAATTCATCATTATTAAATTATTATTGTAAAAAAAAAATCGATTAATCTATTAATTAATATCTATGGCATTAATACAATATTTACAAACACTACTGTTCATATGTATGTAGTTTATCCCAGAAAGGCCATAATAAGCACATATGGCAAAAGTTTAACGTCATCTTTCTCAAATCTCCTCTCAAACAGTCTTCCAGCCTGTACACAGTGCATGTCCACCTCACAGTCATTCCTCCAAAATAAAAGTCCCATTTAGAGGTCGTTGGCCCCAGACCGATTACGCTTATCGGCTCCAAAAAGTGAGTTCACAGGAAATAAAACCGTAGTTGTGGAATAAAAAAACCCCAAAACGTCCACTTATACCTTCCAAGTGCACGCAAAGTCATTAGTGTTCATATCCAACTTTGTGAAATTTGGGGGGGAAAACAAGATCATTAGGTCCGATCTCACACACACACACGCACACACACACACACACACGCACGCACATACACACACACACACACACACACACACACACACACACACACACACACACACACACACACACTCTCTCTCTCTTTCCCCCCGAAAGTCTGGTGGCGTAGATCCTCAGGGCTGATAGACCTAGGGAGCGTGACTGTTGTGGTCTGGGTCTCCACCCCGGCTGTTTATTTATTATACGCCGCTCCGTTCAGTGGAGGCAAACACACACTGATTCCAGCTAGAGCCTAATCTTGATGTTCCGTCGATGGACACACTTTCATTAGTCTGCACTTTTTCCTCTTTTTTCTTTCTTCGGCAGAAAAAAAAAAAGAAAAAAGGGTTTTGATTTGACTGGCGGGCCGAGTTAACTTGATTCCTTCCAGATGTTCTGACAAGTTTTCTTAGTTGGAGCAAAACGGCTTGGAGGGGGTTCAGACGGAGCCGGGGAAAGGTGTAGGGAGGTTTACGTTGAGGCAAACGTTGCTGTTAATCCCGCGGCTCAGACGCGTTCGACGCGTCGGAATCGTGAAATCACGAAGGGGCGAGAGAGGGGCGGGAAACCTCTCTTTGGTTCCTCCTGGTAGAAATCTGTGAGAAAAAGAAATAGACAGAAATAGATGGAAATAGATAGGGACAGATATCGTCTCGGTCCTGGAGCCCTGCCTTGCTCGGGGAAAGGAAACTGGTTTTTCGTAGCTATAAGCAGCGTTCACGCCGCTCTGTGCAGAGTTTGTTTAGCACTGCTGGGCAAAGACAGGTAACACTGCTGCCGAGAGAGAGAGCGAGCGAGCGAGCG
>NC_137203.1:11744328-11759328 GCF_960531495.2 Zeus faber
ACACCCAACCGCCCAAAATGACAGACGGGGTTTTTCAGAAAAATATTTTCTCCTTTTTGCCGCTCAACTGGAAAATGTGATGGACAAGAACGATTGAGACCGCTGGTTTTTTTTTTTTTTTGGTTTTGGCCAGACACATTTTCCATAGATAATTCCTTTCATGGTAGGCTGGCTGCAGACCGCTCTCTCTCTCTCTCTCCCTCTCCCTCTCCCTCTCCCTCTCCCTCTCCCTCTCTCTCTCTCTCTCTCTCTCTCTCTCCCTCTCCCTCTCTCTCTCTCTCTTTCCCTCTCTCTCCCCCTCTCTCCCCCTCTCTCTCTCTCTTTCCCTCTCTCTCCCCCTCTCCTCTCCCCCTCTCTCCCCCTCTCTCTCCCTCTCTCTCTCTCTCTCTCTCCCTCTCTCTCTCTCCCTCTCTGCCGTTTTCCTTATTTAACTTGCTTGGGGGGCGACTGGATGTTTTTCTAGCTGCTCCGCCGTGTGGAGAATGGATCCCAGCAGAGAACACATCTCCAACTCCCGAATAAAGACCTAATTGACGGGTTGTGGCCACGTTGTAAATGACTCATGAGGTAATGCGTCTCTCTGGACACGGTGAGAAACCCCGGGGGGGATCGTGCCGCGCCGCGGGACTTTTCGGTCCCGCGGCGTCGAGCCCCCTAAATCCCCCGCGGTCCGGCCAGCTCATTCCCGTGCGTCCGAAACCAGGAATAGACTGGTACTCAATGTGCATTTTGGCGTCGGCTTTGGTCTTTTCGGCGTCGGCCCGTTGTCGGAGGGCGCCGGGCGCACGGCGGCGGATGACAGCGCTAATTGATGACCTGATTGTTTATCACATAAGCACCTTCCTTTTGTGACGGTTCCCTCGAGCAAGGCACCAGCAAAACAAACACAATGCGCAAACAATGGACCCCTTCGAAACCCTGCGCGGTCGACTGTGCGAAGAGGTGCCGATAATAAGCCAGTCGCGTTTGGCCCGTTTAAATTAACAGTAGCGCAAAATACGAGAAGCTGCTTCGGCCCCAAAACCCCCTCACCCCACCCCGAACCCCCCCCCCTCCACGCCGGAGCGTGAGAGACTGAAAGGCGGCCATTGTTCTTCCCTTCCCTGTGCACCCAGCGTGGCCGGCGCTGCCAGTTTACACAGAGAGAGAGAGAGAGAGAGAGAGAGAGAGAGAGAGACGGAGACGGAGGGAGAGACCCCGTTCACTCGGGTTCCGTGCACTCTCATCCCCCCCAGCCCCCCTCCGTCGTCCATCCCCCTCATCCTCGTGCACTCTTTTCTCCCCTCTTCCATCCAAGGGCCTGTCCGAGGTCTGTCCGTCTGTCTGTCTGTCCGTCCCCCTTTCCGCTTTGGTTGGTGTTTTTTCTCAGGGGTGGGGTCCCGGGTCCCTGGCCGGGGGTCCTCACCCAGGGAAGGTGTTGTTTTGGCTTGGCCCGGGGTCCCGGTGACACCAGGGGCTGTTTTCCTACTGAGACGGGATTAAGGCTGCTCAGGTTTAGACCCAGCTTTGTTTCCCCCTGACACCCAAGACTCCCACACACAAAGCTACGTCGGCCATGTTTACTCGGGTGTGTGTGTGTGTCTGTGTGTGTGTGTGTGTGTATGTGTGTGTGCGCGCGTGTGCGCGTGCGCGTGCGTGTGTGCTGTGGGTGGAAGTTGCATCCTGGCTTTAGCTACCGTGACACATTGCTCACCGTGTCCCTGAAATTGCCTTATCCTGTGCAATACACATGATATAACCAGCTTTTGTGTGTGCGTGTGCGTGTGCGCTTGTGCGTGTGCGCTTGTGTGTGTGTGAGATATCGGAGTCTAACAGAGCATTTTAATCCCAATGAATTTGAAGAGTACTTGGTTAAAAGAAACAAAAAATTATAGTCAGCAGTTGATGAAGCTCTTGACATATTACTGCTTGTAATACACAATAAAACTCTATTGTTGCTCTCGTCCCCTGTTATTTGCCTTAGTTTGTACTATTTATCTTAATAAGAGCGCCATAAAACCAAACAACATCTAAATGAAAATGCACCTGTCTATTACAAACACCTCAAACCCAAATTCATGAGACTGCAGAGTGACAAACGTGCAATTGTTGTGCAGGGTTCTGGCCTCCAGCCCTTTATTGGGCGACTAACGCATCTGATAAGATGAGGGCTCCAAAAAGAAGAGGGAGGGTGTAACTTGGATGGACTACACCCTAAATATTAAAAACGCTGCCTGAATCTCTATCTTACGACACGTTTCGGATTGCTACAGTTTCGGGTGGATGTGTCGTGCACATCGGGGGTTTGCACGCGCTTGGTTTGGTTTTGTTCCACAGGTCAATATCTGGCAACAATCGTACTAAACATGCCGTGTGTGTGTGTGTGTGTGTGTGTGTGTGTGTGTGTGTATGTGTGTGTGTGTTTATCCCGAAGCGCCCCCCTCCTTAATGAAGCAGCAGTTCCCCCAAATCCTTACTATAGCACAGCACAGCACTATTCCTGACCCAATTCTCCGAGCCAGCTCCTCTGAGAGACGCCTGATAGTTTTCTCATGTTAAGTTGCATTCTGACGGGTGTGTGTGTGTGTGTGTGTGTGTGTGTGTGTGTGTGTGTGTGTGTGTCTGTGTGAGTCTGCATACACCTACCTCAAAGGGCACATGCATGTGTCTACGCGTGCATGCATAGCCACGCGTCTACAGTATGTGTGTCTATGCGTGTGTGTGTGTGTGTGTGTGTGTGTGTGTGTGTGTGTGTGTGTGTGTGTGTGTGCGTGCGTGCGTGCGTCTGCCTTTTTTCTGTTCATGTGTGTGTAGCGCTTGGTGTTCCTGTGCGATTCCCAAAAAGTGCGCTTTCCCCCCCTGAAGGGGAAAAGCGATTGATCCGGGGAATGTGTGATGAATCCCATCTTCACCCTTTCCTCTCATCTGCGTCCCGGCTTAGCCACAACATTATTCCACAGAACCAAACACCCACTGATACAGTCTCACACTCTCACACACACACACACACACACACACACACACACACACACACACACACACACACACACACACACACACACACACACTGCTCTTCTTCTTTTTTTTCTGGGGAAGGGGGTAGAGTAGTTCATTATTTCTTTAGCATGGCTCAAGTTGCCGGAGTGGTGGTATTTATTCTGCTTGTTTATTTTGGGCGGGCAGCGAGCCTGGGAGTGCAGCCGCCTTTGAACTGCGGCCGATCCCATGACTGCAGCGCCGGGTCTTAACCCTGAGCCGCTCAGAGGCTTAGGAAGCCATCAGCTCATTGTCCGGGCACACAACATCCCCCCCAAAAAAAAAAAAAAAAACTCTTCCTCCACAACTCCCTCACCTCCCCCATCCCTCTCTTCTCTGCTCCTTCTTCTTCTTCCCTCCCTTTTCACAAGAATGCCCCGAGCCGATCTGAGCTGAGCCGCCCTCCACCGGCTTCCATTCATATTAATCAGCTCCAAAGGTCTAATGAGATAAGTGAGACTTAAGGGGCCGTCCCAAAAGTGGCCTAAACCCTTTTTTGTTTTTTTTGTGGGGGGGGGGCGCTAACCCCCCCCCCCCCCGACTTCCCTCTGAGTTTCTCCACCTTGAAAACGAACCCCGACCCTAATATCACAAAATAAATCACTCTTTTTTTTTTTTTTTTTGCACAAATTCAATGATGGTTTCCAGTTTGAAATCCATCGTCGATGACGCTGGTTTCCAGTTTGGGCGATGGCGTTTCGGTTGCCGGGGAGAAGTTTCCCTGTGTTTGGCAAACATCCTCCTCAACTCCCCCCTTTTGTCTCAACCCCCAAGCCCCCCCGCCCTGCTCCCTGTCCCATCATGCATGGGGGGGGGGGGTATGTAGGCCAGTTGGTCCTTCCTTCCCGCTCTTTTCTCTCTCTCTCTCTCTTTTGGGAGAGGGGGGGATTACCGGCTCTTTAACTTTACTGTGATACGTCTTTGGGGTGTTTTGGGGGTCCCACTGAGGTGACCCAGCGTGGCCGCTGTGAAGCATTAGTCCCCCCTCCCCACCTCGTGTTGTGGCTGCTCCCCCCAGACTGTCACTCTGCTCGCTAATTCTCTTTACTTTTGTCTCATTTCTTCTTTCTCGCTCTTTTTTCTTTGTTCCTCAGTTTTTTTTGGTCTTGCATTTTATCTGTAATTATATAGATAATATATTGTATAAATGTTTGCTTGTGGTTTCCTGGTACGGGACAATAGTTGGTGTGCGGGGATTATTTTATTTTTCTTCTTTATCAGTATTTTATTTTATTTTTTTTTATTTAGATTTTTTTATTTAAATGTACACCAGACAGCCCCCGCCCCCCGCCGACGCCAGCGACACAACATGGCGACCGAGTGAATGCAGAATAAAACCCAATGTGACACCAGCCAGACACAAAGAAGCGGGGTGGCAGCCATTTTTTTTTTTTTTTTTTTTTTTCGCGTTGAGGAATTTCTGTACGGAACTGTACGGAAATAAAGTGTAGAGCGTCGGCGCTGATTAAAGAGGCTCTGTACGGAATTTTCTTTTTACGGGGATAAAAGTCTGAAATTTATGGGTGATTATCCGAGCAGTCGGAATAATTCCTCAGATATATATAATTTTTATTTTTTATATGTGATTTTAATGAACATTTCGGTTTAACCGTGTGCAGCTGTGCTACTGTAAACATTTTTTTCCCTGTTAATAAAACAGGGTTTCGGGTTTTAAAGGTCTGAGACTGCGGCTGCGCTGGGTTCTAAAGCGCCGAGCGGGCCTACCGCCGCTGTGTTTTTTGGGGCAGGAGGTTCCGTTTCACCTGCTGCGTCCCCTGTTCCTTATCGCCACAGAATTCCTCGTCCGGAGGCATTCCAGACGGATTAGACGGAGCATGGAGAAACCAAGGAAGCACCAAGAAAGAGGGAGAGCGAGGGTTTTTGTTTTGTTTTTTTATTCCAAGAAAGGAATATTTCTTTGGACTTGGTTGTTGGTGGAAGAGCTTTTGATATCGTTCAGGTTTTAAAGTCAGTGAGATTACTGCACATTTTTAAATACTAAAAACGAAACAAAAGAAAATTGATGTATGTTAAAAATATTCATGGAAGAAAATTGTATTACAATGAATAATACGCCATGAAATAAAAAAATCAAAACCATATAAAATTGCTATAATATTAACATATTTTTATTATATTTAAATTAAAGTTTTAAGAAATATATATATTTCAGTCACATTTCATGAAAAATTACATTTTACATTGAAATTTTAAAATTGGATCATTTTCTTTTCACGTAAACACTCGAATTTCATGAACAAATTTTCCGGTACTTTTTTAAATTTCTCCGCATTGGATTTCGGTTTTAACATACTTATGTCTTAATTTGTATTTCTTTTTTTTTGTATTTTTGTTAATAAAAAACACGTTAGACTCGACTATTTTCGGCTTAAATTTTGTATTTTATTTATTTATTTTATTTTTAATTTCCTTTGCACAAAATGTGAACTATTAAGTTTAATGAAAAAATTAAATTCCATCACCATTACGACTATTTCAATCTTCCCTTGCGATTATTATTTTCTTCTATGAGTGAAGAGTAGCTGAGGCTGGTTATTAACCCGTGGGTGAGGGGACGCAGGTTTTCCAGCCTTTGGATTAGAGGCGCGTGCTGCTCCTTGAGTGGAGCCATGAAATATTCATCACTATTTGTGATCTGGAGGAAGAGCCGCAAAGCTTGGCACGCAACCCAGGAGAAGGAGGTCAGGTGTGGACACGCTCCCAGCTTCAAGGTGATGGAGGCTGCTAGGGGCCATCCGCTTCGCTCTTATACCTGGATCCTCGGGGCCGTCCGTTTCACTCTTATACCTGTACCCGAGGGGCCGTCCTCTTTACTCTTATATCTGGATCCTAGGGGTTGTCCGCTTCACTCTTATACCTGGATCCTATAGGGGCCGTCTGTTTCACTCTTATACCTGGATCCTAGGGGCCTTAGAATGTGTTTAATTGGCCAAGTACATTTTCACACACAAAAAAATTTGTTGTGTTGAATATTGGCGCATTCGCAGTAGCAGCAGTAGTAGTAGCAGGGCCCCTTTCTCTGTGGGCCCCTGGGAGCCCTTCCTTTACATTAAGGGCCCCAGTTGGATTGCGCCGTTCGCCGCCGCCGTGACTTCCTCGCTCGTATCAGTGGTGAGGGGAACACGGAGAAGTAGAAGGTTGAATTATTCACTCCCATAATCGGCCTTTATGTCCCGTCGCCGGGCCGGGCCCCGCTGTTATTCTAGTGCATAATTGATAGAAGCTCAGAAGTGGAAAAGTTAGAATAGCAGAAGTAATGCGAAGCGAAAGTGTAGTCAGGCGGCATGAGGAGGGAGGGAAGGGGGGGGGGGGGGGAGTTAAAGGCGGATGAGTTAAAGAGATGGAGGGATGGAAGTGGGAGGCCCCCGTCTGAGGTTTTTATTTTAACACGGAACTCGCGTCGGCTTAAGGCTGAGCTAGCGTGAGGATCGCGTGTGTCGGCCAGACCAGACCGGTCTGGGGGGGGGGTTGGCGTGGGGGATCCGGCATAACGAGGCCTGACGCTGAGCTGCCCCAGAATGTGGGCTGTCTCTCCCCCCAAAGTCTCCCCGGAGCCCCGCACTTGTCAGAGGGCATTGTTTTTTAACGGAAGGAAATAAAATGGGAATCACTGCGCGCACCGCGGGAATAATTGGGGTTGAAATATGGTTCGGAAAAATTAATGAATGAATAGGTTTGAGCTAATGGCTGCCCCCTTTTTGAGGGCCCCCTTCTGTCGTCCGCCGGGCGAAAACTTCGGTTTTGATTCGGTCCGACGAGTGTTTCGGGACCTGCGCTCTACGTACAGGTGGGACGGGGGCGGCGCCGGCATCCCGTGACTGCCGAGCAACGCGCCGGTCGATAACAGGAGCCGAGTGGTGATGGGCTGCCGTCCACGTGTAAAGAGAGTCCGTCCGCATGGGAGAAAGAAAAAAAGACCAAAACAAAAACAGACCCGGTGGAAATGTTTCAAGACAAAACCTCAATCTAGGAAGAAAATGCAAAAAAAAAAATAAAAAAATGATAATAATATGTAATCAGTAACGCTGATTGGTTTTCCACATTTTGATTAAACTGTCATGGCTTATATCTTCATTTGTAATGTTTATTTTTCCAATGAGTTTAAACAGATAAGAAAATAACTAACTTTTTTTTTGGTAACACTTCATTAATCCCTGTGGGGGAAATTCAGGTGCCGCAGCAGCCAAAAAATATAAGTTATATGGAAATTAAAAAAAATTGAAAAGTAAGTCAATAAATAAATTAGTAATTCAGTGAATAGAATAAATAAGTAAATATAAATAAATAATTACATAAGTATGGAAATAAATATATAAATAAAAACAACATACACACCATCCGTAGATGGGGTCCATGCCCCCGCCCTGCCTCGGGCCACATAAAAGCAGGGGCCGCCTTGCCCACATGCTAAAGTAAGTAAGTACAGATAGTAGCAGCAGTGTAGGAATAATGTTAGTACAGTTGTTAAGTACCGTGAAGTGGCCTACATATTATAACGTCAGATCTGTGATTTAGGTCATTCCCAACATATTTCTCTCGGTCCCGACTCCCTCCGTCCTTCTCCCCTGGGTCTGAAACTCCGCTCCCATGCCAGCACCTCTGCCATCCTCCCAGGTGGAGGTGTTAACACGGCCCCAGGTGGAGTCCATTTAACACCTCCCTGACCCCGGACAAAGCCCCGCTAACTGCTGCCCGCCTCGGCCCCTTTGTCCTCCATAACAAAGCTCCTTTAGCTTTTAATAACCGCCGTGTGGAGGGGAAACCCGAGAGAAGGTCCACCCCGCAGCACATCACACGGTGGCTGGGAACCCTTTAATCCGCCGCTCGAAACCAAACCAACACACAACGGGGATCGGGGATCGGGTTTTAGGTAAAAGTGTCCCGCTTTGATTGAGGGATCGGGTGGTGTGACCCGGACGGAGGAGCGGGAGTGAAATGTTGGGGAACAGCGAGGAGGCTGAGGGCCGGGGTCTCTTCCGGATCTTTGAAGGAAAACATCTGGAGAATGGGGGGAAAAATTAATAGAATCTGTTTATTTAACCAAGTACTATTTTCATATACGGGGAGTTTGTCATGGTGCATTGCTGTACAGACAATTCGACATTAAAAAAGCTTAACAATCTGAAAAACAAGCAAAGATATCCAAAATATAGTCAAAACAATAGCCAAATACACATACAAAAGAATCTAAAACAAAATAGCTAAATATGCAAAAATAGCTTAAATCAAAATAGTCAAATATGCAAATAATTGTCCAAAAAATTGCCAAAAATGCAAAGAAAAGCGAAAACAAAATGACCAAAGAAGCAAAAATAACAAAAAAAAAGCCAAATATTCAAAACAAATAGCCCAACAAAAATAGTCAAATTCCAAGAAAATAACAAATTAAAATACAAAAATAGCCAAAAAAGGCCAAATATACCAGAAATAGCCAAATAAAAGAAATACATATATATCATGAATTAAATACATAGAGTATCAATACAGATACGTGAGCTTCCAACCTAAAGTTTAATGTTTTTCTGCTCGTTGCTTTTGGTGAAGAATTAAATCCGTTTGGCCGATGACCGCACCGTGCAGTAAAGTTGCTTCAGAATTTAGTTCCCAGTGGAAGCTTCCTGCCAGTGGAGTCGTCCCTGCCTTCTCCCTTTAATATTTACGGTTCGGCGAAATTTATTATCGCCACTTCCAGAAGTTGTGCTATTAAACATATTTGATAACTCAAAGGTACATCCCATTAAAGGAAGTACTCCTGCCAAGCTATATATTTTTTTCTTCTCTTCCAACAACAACGTTTTTTTTGTAATATATTAAAAAGTATCTTTGGGTGGAGTCACTACAACGTGCTCATAAAAGCGTCGGGTGGAAACATTAGCGGCGATATGTCTGGGAAAGTCATAAAACCAATTTACGAGTGCACTTAAGGCCCGTACACCTAGTGGAGCCATCCCATAAAGATGCAGACACAGATTGCACCAAACCCTCCCAAATTACCCACATTTAAAAGCAATAAAGGTGGATCGATAACTGGGAGGAGGCCTCTCTAATTTTAGACCTATTCAGTTACCTCAGGATAATTGCCGTTTGAAAATAAAATTAAAGTGTAGGCAACTTTATGCGGCTTCTATTTGTTCCTTGTTCATTTTAAGATGCGAAAAATATGGACGTACAGTATTTTTTTATTCTGCTTCAGGATTTCGGCTTTAGAGAATTTTTTTCCATATGCACAAAGCCCATATAGGTCAGTGTTGAAATGATTATTCATTGTTAAATTATGTTGTGTTGCACGGTCAAATCATAATAATAATAATAATAACAGTAATTATTAGTTATGAGTTAGTTATTACAGATTTTCTTTTAATTAAAATCGAAATGGAAAAATATTATATATGTGAAATAATATAAATAAATAAATTAAAAATGCAGAAATAAATAAACAATAGAAATAATATTTGGACAATTGTCAAACAATTTAAATAAAATGTATATACTCTTTAAGAATGTTAAATTCCAGTAGCAGGAAATGGAAGCAGTCTAGTCCCCTGGTGGAGCCCAGGGACTTCCTTTGCTTACTTAGAGTTTATTCCCAGTGTGCAGCGCTAGCCGCTAGCAGGTATGGATCAGCCTCCGCTCCCTCTCCCTGGCTGTGCAGTTAATTGGGGGAATCCTCCGCCCACCGGGGACTTGGAGCTGCACCGCCTCTCCAATCTGCATGCAGTACACCCTGCACCACCGCCTCGCTTCTAATGCCGCTTGACAACTTCTGACTCTGACCCGATGAGGCTGATAAATCATTCCCTGGTCGCTGCCCTTTTACCATCCTTGCCTCCTTCCCTCCTTCCATCCTTCTACTGTACCAGCCGTCGTGCAATTAATATGATATAATGAATGATTAGGGCGTCTGTAATTAATTTGCACGTCACTTCGATGTGTTGTCCTTCCTGCTTTGCATTAATTGATTTACTAATGGTTTAATTTAGACACTGTCCTATTCTATCTAACTGTCTGTCTGTCTGGCTGGCTGGCTATCTATCTATCTATCTATCTGTCTATCTATCTATCTATCTGTCTATCTGTCTGTCTGTCTGGCTATGCACGGCGGCTGCCCACTGCTCCGAGGTGTAGGATGGGTCAAAAACAGTACTCTTATAAAAAGTAATGCATTACTTTAAGCAATGATTCCCTGTAGAAAGTAATCAGCTACAATACTCGTTACATTACTTTGGCGTCCGTCCGCATCATCACCTGAGATGCACTGTCACGCAACTGCCAACAGTAACATTGTGCCTTCCTGTTTCCCAGCATGCATTGTGCTCACACTTTGGAGTTATGTTTAATTGTTATGTATCAGTTTTAAATGTCATATGGCAGTGTTATGCATGATGGTTCCGTGTTTAATTGTTGGTAATAGTTTGGGTTTGTGTTGTCAGTGTTTTGGGGATTGAGTACTGGAGCCGTGATGGACACTGCTGTTTGGTTTGACACCAGCGGTTGTCTTTGTGGTTTTGATGCTATATATGGTCGTACGTATACCGATGGTATATACTGTATGGTAGTACAGCACCGATGGTATATATGGTAGTACAGCACCGATGGTGTATATGGTAGTATAGCACCGATGGTATATATATGGTAGTACAGCACCGATGGTATATATAGTAGTACAGCACCAATGATATATATGGTGGTACAGCACCGGTGATATATATGGTAGTACAGCACCGATGGTACATATGGTAGTACTGCACTGATGGTATATATGGTAGTACTGCACCGATGGTATCTATAGTAGTACAGCACCGATGGTACATATGGTAGTACAGCACCGATGGTCCATATGGTAGTACAGCACCGATGGTATCTATGGTAGTACAGCAGCGATGGTACATATGATAGTACAGCACCGATGGTCCATATGGTAGTACAGCACCGATGGTATCTATGGTAGTACAGCAGCAATGGTACATGTGGTAGTACAGCAGCGTGTCGGCCTCCACACTGTCGTCATGTCTCACCCACGTGGATCAGTGGACTCTGACTAATCTCTTTCTCATTTGCTCCTCCGCACGTTACACATGTACAACCCCCACCCCCCCCCCCCAAAAAAAAGAAAGAAAACAGCAACTGTGTGTTTCGATCTCACGCTCCCCTCGCCGCTGCCATGGATCCATGAACGCGTCCCTTCTCTTTTTAAAGTCATTTGCAAATACGCAAATCAGACGCCGCCAGCGGCTGAGGTGAGCCGGGCGTGGTGGCCGTGTCAGTGTGGACGTGTTGTTCCACCGTCACCTCTTCCTCCTTTTGTTTTCTATCCATCTCCTCCGCCGCTCTTTAATTGCACGTTTTTTTTACCGGGGTTTTTTTGCGGCGCGGTAATGATGTTTTTTTTGTTTTTTTTTGTTTTTGCGGCGGTCCAAAGCCGAACCCGCGGCCGGGGGGGGGGGGGGATTCAGAGCGACGGCGGAGCTCTAATTGGAAGGTCAGGGGGACGAGCAGTGGATCACCCACTTACTGTGGATTTAAAGGTTATCCAAACCCACCCACGGGCTGGAAAGACGGCTCTTATTTTTGGCCATCTGGATGGAAAAATGTGGAATTATGTAATTGTGAAAAGGATGAAGTACATTTAAACATTTAAAATACTAAAAGGTGACAGGCCAAAAGTTTTATAAAAGGTATGCAAATGCTTTTGCCGTTTGAGCTGCTGTGATAAAAATCCCCCAAATAACTACTAGAAATAACCACAATAACTAAAATAAATAACCCAAATTTTATGTTGACAGAGTGTGTTAAAAAACTGTAATACATAAAAAAACAGCTTTATATATATATATATATATATATATATATATATATATATATATATTTATTTTTATTTTTTCAAAATTAATGTAAAATAAATAGTAAAAATAGCTACGTATATACTGTATATATAATGACAAAATAAAATGATAAAAGATAATACAATTAAGTTAAAAATAAAATAAAATAATGCCATTAAATAATACAATAAAAATAAAATACAAATACACACTGGGTGTACATTTTAAAGTTCCGGTGTAATCAGAGGAATCTTTTATTTTCCGTTCCCGTCGTGGCGTCTCCTCTCTGGAGAACAGAACAGCTGCCCCCCTGGGTCGTGCATGGCATGCCGGCAGTTTACCGACCACACTGTGGGCATGGTTGGGAGGGTGAGACGTCTGAGAGTGTGTGTGTGTCTGAGTGTGTCTGAGTGTGTGGGTGTGTGTGTGTGTGTGTGTGTGTGTGTGTGTGTGTGTGTGTGTGTGTGTGTGTGTGTGTGTGTGTGTGTGTGTGTGTGTCTGAGTGTGTGGGTGTGTGGGTGTGTTTGTGTGTGTGTGTGTGTGTGTGTATGTATGTGTATGTGTGTGTGTGTGTGTGTGTGTGTGTGTGTGTGTGTGTGTGTGAGGGGGCTCCCATTCTGCATTTCATGCCACATTTGGTGTCTCTCGCCCAGCCCTCCTCTCACGCTTGCCTGGGCCCGTGTCGTTGATGGGGTTTTCGGGCGTTGGTTGTGGGATGCGGGAGGTGGAGGAAGGGGCCGGGGGGGGTTGGGGGGGGGGGGGGGGTGGGGGGGTTGGAGGGTTGGAGGTGGGGTAGATAAGTGGCCGACGTCTGGGTGGTGGTGGTAGTGCTAGTCTGGCTCTGGTCACGTGGTGGACCCACCAAAAAAGATTTCCCTGGATGGTTCTTGGCACGCAATGCTCTAGAATGACACACACACACACATTCACACGCACATTGACGTACACACAACGAAGAACATTGTATTACAACTTGAAACAGAGAGTGTACTGTAAAAGCACTGTAGCGTACACACACACAAACACACACACACACACACACACACACACACACACACACACACACACACACACACACACACATACACACACAAACACAGTATTGAGACCCAGAGTGTACTGTAAATGCACTGTAACATACACACATTGACATACACATATACACACACACTCACACACACACATTCTGTGTGTGTGTGTGCGTGAGTGTGTGTGTGTCTGTGTATGTGTGTGTCTGTGGACCAGCGCAAAAAAAAGCACAGAAATGCACGTGTGTGTGTGTGTGTGTGTGTGTGTTTGTGTGTGTGTTTTGTGTGTTTTCGTGTCTTTTATTCTGGCCATGATTATGTTTGCCTGACTTTCGGATCATATCCTGTACATAAAACACCATTTAAAACAGTGTGTGCAGAGAGATGTGCTGACCGGGGCGGAGGAGGCAGTATGGAGGCGGGAAGATGGGGGAGGGTGGATGGACGACAAGTAACACCAGCCCGTCCTGCTCCTTTATTCTCTGCACCCCCTCTTTCTCTTTTTCTTCAGCCTGCTCTTTTTCTCTCTCGCTCTCTTTCCGTCTCTCCGTTTTTTTGTATTTTTTTTAGCGGGGCGGCCACCCTTAAAGCCGAAACAATCGATTTTTCCACCTCCTCAACCGCTCCCCCTCCGTCCTCCCTTGCTTTCTTTCTTTTTATTTAATACCTCTCTGCCTTGCTCTACCTTTTCTTTCCACGGCCCCAAAATCGATGGATGGATGTATAGACTATCTGCATGTACTTTGGGGACGGGTCAACAATGTGGGTGGCTCTCGAGCTCCCCCTCTTCTCCTTCTCTTCCATACCTCCACCCCTCCATCCATCCATCCCTCCCTCCCTCCCTCCCTCCTCCTCCGACCCTCAGAGGAGATGTAATGCATAAAGGTGAGAAAGTTAAGAGATTGAGAATGCATTTACAGCTCCCCCTTCTCCCCCCTCTCCCCCATCTCCTCCTTCTGCTGCCCCGGCCAGCTTGTAATGGGAGTCTGAGAGAGAGAGAGTGTGTGTGTGTGTGTGTGTGTGTGTGTGTGTGTGTGTGTGTGTGTGTGTGTGTGTGTGTGTGTGTGTGTGTGTGTGTGTGTGTGTGTGTGTCTCTTTCCAGGGTCAGCGATGCTTCTGTGATGAGGGTGGTGCTGAGAGGGGATGCAAGACGGAGCGGGACAGTGTCCATAATAACCCTTGAACCCCCACCCCCACCTCTGTGTGTGTGTGTGTGTGTGTGTGTGTGTGTGTGTGTGCGCTAGGTGTGCATGTGGTTACGATGGCCACACAGTGCTGACTCTTCACTGTCGCTCTGCCGCGCACTAACCTTCCCTTTGTCCCAAGTTCAAACACCGTCATGAAGTAATAATAATAATAATAACAATAATAATGCCCTATTTTATTGAAAAAAAAATATTTGCACTTAACCCCCTGTTAAATTTCATGGGGAATTGATGCCGTACAAAATAAGTGTGTGTTTGTGTGTGTTTGTATGCAGCAGGGTAGAGTGTGTGTCGTAGTAGTAGTAATAATAATAATAATAATAGTTATAATTATAATAATAATTATGTTGAGCCAATCACACAGAAAGATAGGATGGGAAAGATGGAGGGAAATATATGGACCCAAAAAAAGAAGAAAGAAAGAAAGAAAGAAAGAAAAAATTAAGAAAGAAGATAAAGATTTTGACCCCAACATTTTGAAAAAAAGAAACAAAAACAAGAAGAATGTGGGTTGAATGGAGTGATATTTTTGTTGGAGGCGTGTAGGTCTGTGGATCACTTTTCCCCAGAATCCCCTTCATTCCATCCCTCTGCACATTTTTATTTATTCATATATATAATATTTATTTTCTTTCTTTTTTCTTTCTTTTATTATTTTTTTTCCCTGTACATTATGAGGAAATAAACAGATCGATTAACAGATTCTTATTGGTTTAGGAGCCTCTATCGGGTTTTGGCCTTTACTGGTTCGGATCGACTACATTCAGCGATTGTGTCAGCACAGCATCGACGGCCGTGCTGACACACACACACACACACACACACACACACACACACACACACACACACACACACACACACACACACACACACACACACACACACACACACACACACACACACACAGAG
>NC_137203.1:11764328-11776828 GCF_960531495.2 Zeus faber
GCAGGAAAAAAAAAAAGAGAAAAAGAAACAACTCTCTCCCGCGAGTGAGAAATCGTCCTGTTCAAAGAGCTTCTAATCAAACGCCGCCGAGGCAATCTGCGCCGGATGGCTCCGAAAAAGCCGGGGAAGACGGTTAAATCACCCCCGCCCCGTTTTCTCCGAGCTCCGTGTAGCCGCGGAGCGGGATTAATAATTACTGTTAACAAGTTGGACGCCGCCTTCCTTTCGATCGATAACAAAGTGCGTCTTCCCCGCCTCCTCCTCCTCCTCCTCCAACCTGACAGCCCTTCGGTTGGCGTCGGGTTTGACGGAGTGGGCTTTGGGCGCTGGCGGAGCCCCGTCCCTCACCTGCGGGCGGTCCGGATCGCGGGTGGAGCAGATATGAGTTCCTGCAGTAGATCCGTCACCGCTCCCCTTTGTGCCCACCGCTCGTTTTTCAGCCGCCTGTTGGCGACTTGCGCGGCGTCTTCTGGCGGTAAATGAGATTTATCCGCTGAGCCGCTGCCCGGTGGCGGCCGACGTGGCCAAAGGAGCAGCCAGACTCACAATTAGAGCTGATTTATCTGCCTCCTCAAAGGCTGCCGTCTGAATCAGCACCGGAGATAATTAAGATGCGTCAGGTCCAATCCTTGAGTGAAGTTTTCACAGCGCTACAGTCGGCTGAGGGGTGTGTGTGTGTGTGTGTGCGTGTGCGTGTGTGTGTGTGTGTGTGTGTGTGTGTGCGTGTGTGTGTGTGTGTGTGTGTGTGTGTGTGTGTGCGTGCGTGCGTGCGTGTGTGGGGTGCAGAGATGTCTGCGCTTTTGTCCGTCTTCAGAATTTCCTGTATGAAAGCCATATAAATCCGTTAAACTGAGTGATGTAGTGTTTCTCACAGGGTACACGCCACATGAAAATACAATCCAGAGGGGGAGAAGGGAACAGAACATCATCGCCTTCAAGATCCGGATCCATGTGTCCGCGGCGGCGATGAAAATCCCGGCTCTTTTTCGGGGTGATCCGACCCTTTTTTACGAGCGACTCGGGGGGTGGAAAAGATTTGTTCAGTTTTTCTTCTCTTGATTCGAGTCAGACGAGGGTCCCAGTTCGGCTCTGAGCTGTGAATTGAACTCTCATCCGGAATCTTTGAATCCTGCCGTTTTGCCGGAACGCGACGTGGCCGCTCTCGAGGAGCCGCGTCCCCAGAATGAGCAGAACACTTTTCAGCGTCGGTCGCGCTCCGGGGCTTGAGGCGTGACTCCGCTCTCTATCCATCACCATTACAAAGATTTGTCGAATGAATGGTTTGCGAGTCTTGCGTCGCTCCTCCGCCGGATGCCCGACGACGGTTAAACATCCCACCGATCGAAGCCCGAGCGAAGGCGGTGGCTCGGGAGGGCCTTGGCTCGGCGGGGGCTTTGACGCGGTGCCGGGCTGATGTGAAATACACCGGTGCAGCCGGGACGGGCGTTTGGCGCGCCGGCGTTGGGGCCGGATTGGGATGATTCAGGGGAGGGAGGAGGCGCCGAGGACGACAGCCTGAGCCGCACGTTTCGCAAAGTGGCATTAAGCGCCACCTTTTCACCGCCAACGGCTCCTACTCCTCTCACGCGGTGTTGTGTATGTTATTCTATTTTTTTTTCTCCCCCCCCTGTTGCATTTGTTCTACTTTCCCTTTTCATGTCACGCCGGATTTTTAATGGATTCATTCAATTCCGCGGGTCCCCCCCCCCCAATGTGGCAGCAATCAGAATGCTGCCAATTTGCCGGAGAGTTGGTCCATTTCATCTCCCCAATTATTGACATAAGGGAAGCAGGACGGAGAGGGGAGGGTGGGCGGTGTAGGGCGGTGGGCGGCGAGGAATGCTATTGGAGGGGGGCGGGTGGTGGATGAAGCGCTCCGCTGTAAGTGTTTAATACATCGTGCTTTAAAGCCGGCGGTAGCCTCGCTGCGTCCGAGGCCCGAGACAAACACCGGGGATGTGGTGAACGATTCATCATCCGGACGCGCGGTGCAGCCGTGCGTCAAACGGTTTACATGCGGATACTGTCAAACGACGGACGTGTTACACGGCCCCGTCCGGGCTCCGCGGGCCCGTTGTGGCGCCGGGCGTGAAGTATACAGTAGGAAGGCACGAAGGCGTGAAGCCGCGGGCGGCGGAAGAACAGGCCCCGCCACAGAAACCAGGGACTCGTTCCATTGCAATTCTTATGACCTCAGTGAGAAGTACTTCAGGGCGGATTGCACGGAAGAGAAAGGGGGAAGGTTCCCACTGCGACCCGGTTTCCATCCGGGGGTCCGGGGGGTTCCGGGCGGTGGACGGTCCCTCGTGTGAAACCCGGAAGGCTCCCCTCCTGCGCCGACGCCGCCTGGCGTTGCGTGCAGCCTCCGGACGTGTGTTTTCACACTTAGACCGTATCAGCTTCGTTTTCCACCCGGGCGCTGTGGGAGCGCGGGGTCCTCCAAGGGCCCCGGGTTTACACTAAGACCCTAATAAAGGACCGCCAGTGCCAGGCTCGGACATTGTGTGCCGTGCGAGAATGTGTTTATGTCTGTGCTCCGGAGCGGGCGCCGAGCTGGCTCCCTCCGTCGCGGGTTCCGATTCCAGGCGGACGTGTAGCGATGGCCGCCGGGGGGTTGGGGGGGGGGTCCCGAAATACCGCGAGGAAAATGGTTATTGTAGTGTAATCAGCGTGGCGACCTGAGCTGGAGTTAATATTGAAGAGTTTGACCTTTTCTGTCGCAGTGAGTAAGAGAGCGCCTCGTGCTCCCTGAGGCTTCGGGGATTCTTCAGGGATTTGGCCGGGTGGCTGTTTTATGTGCAAATACATACTTTTACACACATGCACAATAGTGCAGTCCATACAATTAACGTGGACATATAGATGTGTTTCGCAGACACATATGAATGCATTTGGAATGAATACCAATACATTTATTCCGTTACCTTACGCCGTTTCGAGAGAGGCTTACTTACAATAAGGGTTTCCACTGTTTCTTCCGCTTTTCTGTTTTCGTACATGCATTCATATCTCAAACAGGTGCAATGCGTGTTAATAGGCAACCTTAAGACACAAAGTAAGAAGCCAATCAGAAAAACAGGCTGAGCGGCTCCGAACTGCTAGGCGGTATTGAGGATCCAACGGCGGCGGCTTTTCTTAGCGACATTCATTGTTCAGACAGGGAGCGACCGGTTGTCTGTTCACCTCCTGTCAACTGTTTCCCTGTTCATCTACATGTGGGAATCACGCCCGCACAGCTCCGGGGGGGATCGCCGCTGGCTTTGATACGGCGCTAAAACAGGGGCCGAGGCTCCCCCCCTCGTCCCGCGGCGGCCTTTCCCTCCTTCCGTTCCTGCCGCTTTGGAGTCCCTCCCCTCCGCTCACCTCTTGGATCCTCCCGGTGGTGTTCAAATGGCGTTCGTTCCCCCGAGCCGGCTTCCCCGTCGCGTCCCCCGGCCCCGGCGGCGCCCCGGGGGAGGGTGGGGGAGTCTGAGCACACAGAGCCCCGGGAAGAGAGCCCCAGGCTGAGTGCTGTCTGCTGGGGGAGTCCTCCCTGGGATTTGTAAGCTCCAGAGAGGCCTTACAGGGATGGAGAGAGGGAGAGGGAGAGAGAGAGAGAGAGAGAGAGAGAGAATGGTGGAGATACAGAAAGATGGAAAGAGGTTCATTCAGCTTCTTGTGTGTATGATTCCCTGCCGCCCTTGTACTGGGATATTATGCGTTTATGACAAAAATCACCATTTACGTCCCCAAACGTGAATAGACCTTATCAATAGACATTGATATCAGACGTACGGCACGGTCCCCATTCACACATTTTTATGAAGAACTGTTCTTTCGGCCATTTCTTTGAAAAGTCAGTAAGCGAACGCTAATTTCACCTCTTTGTGCATGTGCTATGTATTTATAGTCTCAATCTTGTTCTCAGATGTCGTGCAGCCAAGGTGTGCCCTTTTAGGGCTGACGGACATCCGCACCAGGGCCCGACGGCTTCTCCGCTCCCCGGATTAGAATCCTGTTTCCCTAATGATAGACTTTGCTTTAATCGTGACCCGACTATTAGAAATAATAAACGAAACGACCCAGCTGGAATAAAGGGTATCACTCATAATGCCCCCGCTTATTCTCCCCTGTACGGGTGATTCATGCCATTTTCCTTCCCTCCTGCTTTCTCCCCGTATGCGTGATGTAGTTAAAATGCCATTTCTTTCTTGTTATTCCTTGTTTGTGGTAAAAAAAAACATAGGGGGCCTGTACAAAGCGCTCTGCTTTAGAGGTAGCACCCAAGGGCTTTTAGCAGTTTAACTTACAAATTAAATTAATGTGTTAATATATGATTATGTAATAAAAAAGTGTGTGTGTGTGTGTGTGTGTGTGTGTGTGTGTGTGTGTGTGTGTGTGTGTGTGTGTGTGTGTGTGTGTGTGTGTGTGTGTGTGTGTGTGTGTGTGTGTGTGTACAGTATGTGTGTGGTGTGTGTGTGTGTGTGTGTGTGTGTGTGTGTGTGTGTGTAATGGCACTCGGGGCTCAGCGCAGGTCATTTACATCATTCATTCCCTGACAGCCGCGGCGGTGATATAGAGCACTGTATGCTAATTGTTTGCTGTTTAATATACTACATCCATCAGGGATAATTATGACATTGTTTCAACAAACGAGAGATGGAGAGAGAGACAGGCAGAGAGAGAGAGAGAGAGAGAGAGAGAGAGAGAGGGAGAGCGATCAACTCTAATAGACGACACATCCGTTCATTTCTGGTCTGTTCTGCAGGAATGGTTACTTCATTTTGGACAGGTGGTGCGGGACAGATTACCAGAAATGCAGAAGAACTGTAAATCTGCTCAAATTTTTAAAACTCTGACCCTCGATAACGAGAAAAGAAAAAAGCTGATTTAAGTGAGATTAAAAGACAAAAACCTTTACAAATTATAACTCACAATGTTGGGATTAAGGAGCACTGTGGAAATCTTGGAGTACTGGTCGGACTGGTGAAACTGTCGTTTTACCTGACGATTTGACACCGTGCAGGCTGATAGGGAATGAGGCGTCAAATATGCAGTTTTTGCAAGAACCCAGACACTTTATTAATCCCCGCGGGTAAATTCACGTGAAAATCACGTTAAAATGACAGTCACATACACCCCTCCGCTCTCACACCTAAAAAAATATTTCTTAAAATAAACTTCTTGACTGCGGGGTGACCCACCGACGGTTGCCAGGAGCCTGGGACGGGGCCCCGGGGCTCGCCGGGCTCTTTAATGGACTCCCAGAGACTCCACTCCCTTTGTGCAAGGAGGACAACCTCGCTGAAAGCCGCAAATTAATCACATTTGGACACGGAATAGTCGGCGCTGTTCAGCTTGAGACCCCCGTCGCCGAAGGTGCGACGGGGAGCACCAGAGGGGTCAGACGTTGTCACAAAATGGAGGGCCCGGGGGGGAGGAGGAGGGAGGAGGAGGAGGAACACTTTAGTTGAGTTTGACCCTCAAAGCTGAAGAACAAGGCTGTCGTTTGGTGTTGGAGTGGGTTCCTCCACTTTGGGTCCCGCTGAAATGGCAGTAGCTGTTGTACGGTGTGTGTGTGTGTGTGTGTGTGTGTGTGTGTGTGTGTGTGTGTGTGTGTGTGTGTTGGGGGGCTGGGGGGGTTTAAGAGACAGGGCCATCTTAGTGTTGTTGGGGTAAAGGTCAGCTTGTATGCCAGCTGGAGGGAGGGAGAGGCCCGCTGGATGGACACTTTGAATTAAATGGAGGGAGAAAATGGAGGGAGGGAAAGAGACGGGGGGAGGTGCAGGGAAGAGTGATGATGGGATGTGGACGTCAGTCAGCGTTGATTTGTGTGATTGGCGAACAAAACACAGAAATACATTCATGAGGCCGTTCAATCGGGGGGCGGGGGGGCGGTAGGGGGGAGAGGAAGATGGTGTGAGGAGGGGAGGGGGGGGTGGAGAGGCGGGGGGGACGGGTAGAAGGAGGAGTGGAGGGTCGGAGGGCGGAAGGAGGGATGGATGAAAAGGAGAAGAAGAAGAAGCCCCCATCCCAGTGTCCCCGGCGCTGCAGGGGCCCCTGCTCAGTATGCGTTCCCGCCGTCGGGGCCCTGGTTCAGGGCAGAAGAAGCCCATTGTTCCTCCCCCGGGGTCTTCCCTCCTATAGGACGGAGCGACGGAGCGAAGGATGCAGCGGAGGAAGGGGAGAAGGAGGAGGAGAGGAAGAAAAGATGGCTGGGAGGCGAGCCGGTGACCCGCTGCGACCCCATTCTGACCCGCGGACACCCGCCATGACCGGGGCTTTTGTCCCGGGATCCATCCCTCCCTGACACCACCCCCCCCCCCCATGTAGGACTCACCCCCTTTGCTCTCCAAGACCTCCCCCCTGCGCCCCCCACCCACACCCCACACCCCCTAATCCCTCCATCCTGCTCCCTACGAACCACCGCCAACCCACTCGAACGTGACGGGGTCAGGGTTCACACACTGTCAGGGGCCCTGGGCACCGCAATAGTAGGGCTTTTGGTGTGTGTGGGTGTGTGTGTGTGTGCGTGTGTGTGTGTGTGTGTGGGTGTGTGTGTGTGGCTGGTTGTTAAAAGAAAATCGCAATAAGGGCTGGGATTGGAACACAACAGCTCTCCGAGGGGTTCTCCAGTGGTAAAGCTAATGGTGGGATTATCTCCCTTTCAACACCCTCTCAGTGCTGCTCTACCTGTGTGTGTGTGTGTGTGCGTGTGTGTAATTCTATACAAAAAAAAAAATTGTAGAGCGTCTACACTGTACTACGTTCTAGCCACAGTTTAATTTGGACTTTGTATATTGGGACATTTAATGTTTTCATATCCCCTTCCTTCCTCCCTTTGGGCGATCTCTGTTACTCTCACTCCCTCTGACTCTCTCTCTCTCTCTCTCTCTCTCTCTCTCTCTCTCTCTCTCTCTCTCTCTCTCTCTCTCTCTTATATGCCTCTACGTGTGTGTACGTGCAGTACCCCCCCCCCAGCCCCCCTCATCCTTTCTCTCTCCTGTTTCATCACTGGGCTGTAGGCAGCCTCGCTGAGAGGAAGGTTTATATTCAGTCTGACTGCTTCCATGTGTTGGTTTTACGGCTGCTCTCTGGCCACATCTCAGCAGGAGGATATAAAACCTTTTTTTTTCATTTATTTTTTTATTTTTTGACATTTTCATTTCACATTTTCATTTTGATTTTTTTATCGTTCTTTTCAATGTTCTCCATCGCTCACTCTCACGGTGATGTTTGAGAGGAAAGTAACATTGTGAATTATACGCACATCGTACATGCACCGACCGAGTGTAAAGGAACCAAAACACAGTTTCAGTCTCAATTCAATTCAATTCAATTCAATTCAATTCAATTCAATTCAATTCACTTCAATTCAATTCAATTCAATTCAATTCAATTCAATTCAAAGCCACGCACGCACACACACACACACACACACACACACACACACACACACACACACACACACACACACACACACACACACACACAGAGTCGTATCCAGAATAACAGTCTTTAAGGGTAAAATAAATCACGGCTAGATCACACGCTTGTGGCCGCCAAGTGACTGGCTCGGCGTGCAGCCGCGGACGTATAAATGTGTTTCGTGGCGCTGGATGGAGACTAAAGACATATATTAACATTTTCCTCCATCTTTCATTCCTGTCAGGGAGGAGGGAGGAGGGGGAGGGGCAGACAGGAAGTGTGGGCGGTGAAACATTGAACAGGACCGTGTTGACTGACACCACGGCTGAACGGAGTGGAGCAGTCACTGCCAAGGCTGAGGGCGAGCGAGCGAGCGAGAGAGAGAGAGAGAGAGAGAGCGAAAGAGAGAGAGAATTGAGTTTTTGATTTAAAAACTAATTTTGTTGAGCCTATTTTGCACGTTTACAGAAACAAATTTCTTTCTCAAGAGAGGGGGGGATTGAGTTTTGATTTAAAAACAAATTTTGTTGACCCTATCTGCATGTTTCCACAAACAAATTTCTTTCTTGAGGGAGAGAGAGGCAGAGCTGGGGGCAGAGATGGGGGGGGGGTAAATAGAGGGGAGAGTAAGATGGAAGGGGGGAGGAAGAGGGGTAAGAAATTGAGAGGGGGAGAGAATTGAATTTGGATTCAAACAGTTATTTTGTTCACCATGTTTCAGAGAGAGGGTGGAGGGAGAGAGAGAATTGATTTTGTCTTAGTTATGTCTTCTTGACCATGTTCTTCATTCAGATGATGATGATAATGATGATGATTATTATTATTATTTTTGTTGTTGTTATTATCATTATTATTATTATTTATTCATGTAATTATTTATTTGTTTATTGAGAGAGAGAGAGAGAGAGAGAGAGAGAGAGAGAGAGAGAGAAATAATTGAATTAAAATAAATCATTTTATTGAATTTACAAACAGAATAAAGTATTCCAGTCAAATTTATTCCTAGTATTTAAAAAACACACTAAACAAACAATCCAAAATTCAGCCACAAAACTTCAGCATGACTTCCGGGTGCAGAGAGACCCTGAATCTGCTGCTTCCTGTCTGTGGGTGCAGAGGAGGCCTCGGGCCTCCAGGTCCAGGAACTCCAGGTCTCCTTCCTTGTGCAGCAGGGACCGAGCAGCCTGACGACACCAGGCCAGCAGGGGGCCCCTCCCCCCAGACCCTGCAGCAGGCCATCCAGGCAGTCCTCTCTCAGAGGAAACCGGCATGGAGCCCCTCCACACCGGGCGCCTTGTCCGTTGGCAGTTGCTCGACTGCAGTGGTGTCCTCCAGGGTGATGGGGCGGTCCAGGGTGGTGAGCTCCTCCAGGGTGATGGGGTGGTCCAGGCTGGTGATCTCCTTCAGGCTGGTGAGCTCCTCCAGGGTGATGGGGGGGTCCAGGGTTGTGAGCTTTAGGGCCTCCGAACTTATTGTATTCCCTTCACAACTTGCCGAGCACCGGACATTATTACCGGAGAGATTTAAATATGTCGGACTTCAACAGATTTTCCCGGTCAAAACCCAACAATTACCGGATAATGAAAACACTGCCTCCGTCCTGTAGAGGGCAGTGTGGAAAACCACTGCCAGTTTCCTCAGGGTTGGTGGCCAGTGTCCCATCAGGCAGACAGATGCAGGCCTTCAACCTCCTCTGGGCGGCTGTCTCTTCCAGGTTAAGTAAAAAAGTAAAACCTTCTTCAGCCCATTATTAACACTTAAAGACCCCAAATTAAAAAAAATAAATAAAGAAACAGTGAAACCAACAGGTGGGAAGACACAAAAAGCCTTGTTGCCTTGTTGCTCTGCCTCGTGGTTTTCCTGAGCCGGGCTGCCCAACAGCTGGCTCCCCGGCAGCACGCGGCTGGTGCGGGCCCCCGGACTCCATATGCCCTGCCTTCCCACACTCGAAACATTTCCTGGCCCCTGAGTTGGCGTAAACCATAAAAGGCCCCTCGCCGCGCTTGACCCTGAACCTGACGTCTGCGTCCTGCTCCGGGGAGCCGAGCCGCGTCAGCACATGTCTCAGCTCCTCTTTTCCTCCACCCGAGCAGGGATCGTCTTAAAGGCAAGGCAGGCTTATGGTTACCCCAAACGCCAGGCTCCTCGCTAGAGATGAACGACACCCGATGCCGGCGGCGACACCCGCACAAAAAGGTCGTCCACCGAGGGGCCGCCCTCCACCAGCCGGGCCACGTAGCGCTCCTCGGGAACACCACCACCGGCCCGCTCATGCGGGAGGCGAAGGGCAGGTTCCGGGTCCCCCCGACCTCGTGGGCCAAGGCCTCCAGAGCCCGCTCCACGATCACGCCCGGGGCCCCTCGCCAAGGAACAATAAAACTAAACCGTAAACTCAAAACAATAGTTACACTGACACACACACATACACACACACACACACTACAACATGAGCAAACAACACAATAAAAGACAGAAAACACAGTTTTGGCTCAAAGTTTCACCACGTGCTCAGCCCACACAGGCCCAGAGAGAGAGAGAGAGAAAGAGTGAGAGAGAGAGACAGAGAGACAGTGAGACAGAGAGAGAGAGAGAGGGAGAGAGAGAGAGAGAGAGAGAGAGAGAGAGCTATAAATGTAGAGGACGCTGGTCGTTGAGCGGCAAAGCATCATGGGAAGGATGGTCAGACACAGCTCTGTCAAACCAGGGAAATTACTAAACACCCCAAATTACATACCCTCATTTAGCCTGCCCTGTCATTTCCCTCTGTCCTCTCTCTCTCTCTCTCTCTCTCTCTCTCTCTCTCTCTCTCTCTCTCTGTCTTTTTTCTGTTCCTCTGCCTTCAACTCGATTCAAAGAACTTTAATTTTCCGTCTGCGGAGGCAGAGTGCGTACGTTGCTTTCCAAAAACACATTGCGACGCCATTTGACACTACACAACATGAGACATTAACAAGTTAAAAAAAATAGAATCTATAGCTATGTAAAGAATATATAAATACATACCTCTAAAAAAACTATAGAAAACACGTCCAAAAGTATATAGGGCCTATACTGGACTGCAATGTAGTAATCTATAGATCTATCAAAAAAGCTATTTAACAAAAAAAAATCTCTAAACATCAAAAAAATCGATAAGAAAATCAATTTCACAAGAAAGTCTAAAAGGATACCCGGCCTGCATGGGCCTGTCATGTGGAGCGCTGCCTGGTCAGGGCTGGGAGTAATTTCAAAGTCTGATGGAGGAGGGCGCTCGATTCGGCCACCTCCACTTCGGTACGTGCTGCACTGTACGTCCATCTTTTCACTCCTCTCGATGTCTTCTTGGGTTTTCTCTCTTTCCGTCGCCCTCTCCTTTCTCCACCGGTGTTTTTTTTCTTTTCTTTTCCTTGCAGGGCCACATTCCATCCCCAGTTGGGGGGGTGGGGTGGGGGGGGGTGTTTTGGGGTGTTGTAAAGATCTCCAAGATTTCCTCAGCTTTTCCATGGAAAAGAAAACGCATCAGTAACACTCAAAACACTTAATATATATAAATAACCCGAAGACACCCCACGCTTTTCAAGCGCTTTAATCAAAACCATAGAAAGCGTCTTTACGGCCAGGACCACTTCCAGCCAGCGGTGGCATGGGAACCGGCTCCCACGGCAACTGGAACCGTTTGTCTGAGATCCCAGCTCCGTCCAAGATACACCGAGCGACCGTGTTGGTTTCTCTTTTTTCTTTTTTTTTCTCCCTCAGCACATGTTTGATTGGAGCGCACGCTGTAGAAGTGCGAGGCCTTGTTGTGAGAACATTTATTTACATTAGTCCCCCGTTAAGACAGGGAGTTGAACAGCGTTTCCATCAGCTCAGCCTCTCACGTTCCCATCGGCCGTAAATGGATACGACCGCGTGTTTAGAAAATGAACCGCGGGATCGTTTGTGTGTGTGTGTGTGTGTGTGTGTGTGTGTGTGTGTGTGTGTGTGTGTGTGTGTGTGTGTGTGTGTGTGTGTGTGTGTGTGTGTGTGTGTGTGTGTGTGTGTGCGTGGGTGCGTGCGTGCGTGTGTGTCTCATAGTTAATCTGTGGTGAAGTGCTAAGTACTAATCTCTCATTGTAGCCCTGTGCTGATGGCGGTTAGGGTTTAATTGGGGTTAAGGTTAGTTATTGTTAGGGTTAGTTCGGGTCTGGGTTAGGGCTAGTCAGGGTTAGGGCTAGTTTTGGTGAGGGCTGAACTTGGTTACGGCTAGTTAGGGTTAGGGTTAGTGCTAGTCAGGGTTAGGGATAGTGAGGTTTAGGGCTAGTTGTGGTTCGGGCTAAACTTGGTGAGGGCTAGTGAGTGTTGGGGCTAGTTAGGGTTAGGGCTCATTAGGGATAGGGCTAGTTAGGTTACGTAAATGGACTGTAAACGGATGAATAGGTCATGTAACGGGTCTCTTGTCAGGGTTCTCGTTGGGAAGGGTGAGGACTAGTCAGGCTTAGGGTTAGGGCTAATCAGGGTGAGGGGTAGTCCGGTTTATTGATAGTTTTGGTTCGGGCTAAACTTGGTTTGGGTTAGTCAGGCTGTGGCTGGTTATGGTTACGTAGGATTAGGGCTGGTTATGGTGGGGTTAGGGTTGGCGGAGCAAACAGAGGCTAAACACTGATATCCAGCTTCACCTCCTTTTCCTCTTCTGGCTTCCAGGGTTTTCATCCCTTCCCACGGGTTTCGTCAGTTTCCCTGTTTCATCTGGCCCCGAACAAACCGCTTCAAACTGTGTGTCTCCAATGTTCCAATGTTTTGCTAGTGTTTGGGAGGGTTTGAGGGTTTGAAGCCTGGCAGATAGATCATAGTCCCGCCGCCGGGGGCTACGTGAGTGCTGTATCTCAGCGGTGGCAGCGCACTGATGATGTCATAAAACTGCTGCAGACACTCTACATCACGGTTTGACATTTTCACGGCTGACAGGACGCGGAACGGGCCGAGTCGCTCCTTGCATCCAGGGACGGATTCCATTACAGTTCTGGTGGCCCATAACTCAAAGCCCAGACACACACCAATAGATATAGAAGAGTGTGTATGTATATATATTTATATACATATACTGTACACACACATACACACACACACACTTATTG
>NC_137203.1:11781828-11794328 GCF_960531495.2 Zeus faber
CCTTTTCCCCCCCCGACAGCCGGGACGGTCGGGACGGCCGGATCGAGAGATTTGAATTGGGGGAATCTGACGAACTGTCGTGGTACGTGCGGAGCTTTTACAAGGGAAAAAGAGAGAATTACAGCGGTCTGGAGGGGGGAGGAGGGAAAGGGAGAGCGAGGAAGAGAGAGAGAGAGAGAGAGAGACTGGGTGAGGTAAATAAAAACCCTGCAAATGGCTGCTTTGAACAGACACGGGGTCTCCTAGCAACCGGGCATCCACTATGTTCTTTTTCTGTTTTTGTTCCAGAGGAGTTTCGGCGCGTTTCTCCTCCTCCTCTTTGTTTGATTTCCTTGAAGGGACTCGCGGAGGAAGCGAGCGAGGGGGAAACTGATGGAGAGCAAAGGAGGTGGTGCAGTCTGGACCCGGCAGGGGCGACTCGGTGTATGCTCCTGAAAGGAGGGAGGACCGCGAGGAACAGGGGGTTGGGATGGAAAAAGTAGGGATAGGGGGGTGTGGAAAGACGGAGAGGGGGGAGAAAAAAAAATGGAATGATGGATGATGAAGAGAAGATAAAGGGAAACAGTTGTCCTGGAGGAGGGGAGGAGGGTGTGAGGACGACACACCCTGTTTTAAGACAGGTCTTGGAGACCATCTCTGGATGACGCCAGTCCCTGAGGCAGAGAAAAAGGAATGTGGGTGTTTTTGGAAGGACGCGAAGAAAAAGAGGGAGAGAGAGAGAGAGAGAGAGAGAGAGAGAGAGAGAGAAGGAGGGAAAGGAGAAGGAGAGATAAAAATGATTTAGAGGAGGGATGAGAGGGTGGGGCGGCGGTGGCGGTGGCCAGAGTCGGACGAGCCAATCGAAACTGACTCTCCCAAGAGGCACGGGGGGAAGAAGTGGAGAGGGAATGAACAGATGATGGGGTCGGAGGGGGGGGTGGAGGAGGAGGGAGGAAGAGTGTGGGGAGTCTGCCGCACAGATGAACAGAGGGATAGATGCACGTTGCGCCCCCCCCCCCACCCCTGCCCCCCCGTGAGGGAGGGATGAACGTCGGGGGACACTTTCCGAAACAACACCTGGCCGCCCTGAGCGCCGCCATCCATCCAGCGCTCCGTACGCCCCGCCCCCACCAGCTAATCTGTTGTATCCACGGCAACGCACGCGTCCAATCAGACGATAGGAATGAGGCCTCGCTCCGCCCGAATCAAACAATCTGAGCAAATCCGACAGGAATGACGGTGTCGTCGAATTCTGCATAATGTCGTCAAAATGACAAGTAGTAGGTTTCGACCACTAGAGGGAGCGCTAGTCTATCATAACCCAATCAAAACAAGGGCTCTGTATGTTATTAAAGCTGCCACGGTGACATTCACTTCCAGCAAAGGACGAACGAGGAAGCCGGAGAGTCTGTCGTTTCGCTATTCACGTCAGATGGCAATTATTTTGTTTACGTGTAGTTGAGCTTTCTTCCTGCCGCCCCGCGGCCCCACGCCCCTGCGCCCCGGGTCCTCGCGCTGCTCACTGTGTTGTTATAGAAACAGTTTGTGTGATTCAAACTGCGAGCGAGCGAACTCATCTGGAGCGTTGTGAGCTCAGAGATCAGATGGAAACCATCTGTGCATGGGAGAGGGATTACGTGGATTTGTGCGATCCGCTGTTCATTTTGTTTCCCCACCGAGAAACGCCGGCGAGAAACACTCGTCAAAGATGCAACCTGAAACGGGGGTTTAATAACGCGCGCGCGGGGGAGGGAGGGGGTTGTGCGGGCCCGACTAAAAACAAAACGGAAGTTAAACACCTTTTTGTTTTCCTTTTTTTTTTTTTTAAATGCCAAAATATCACCCAACGCCGCCGAGTTGGAGCGACTCCTCTGTGGTTTGTTCAGCTGTTGGTGGAAGGTGGTGAGACAGCGCTGACGGGAAGAGAGGGAGACGGATTGGCGATAAAAGCAGACGAGATTAGATGATATCTCCAAATTGACTTTGTTGATGCCGGCCCCCGACTTAAGATAATTACCATCGCTACCTACGAGAGAGAGAGAGAGAGACAGAGAGAGAGAGAGAGAGACAGTGAAGCAGATGAATGACTTGGCAGCGTCACCGAGGAGCAAGCCGTAAAAATCAAATGTAATGACGTATTGAGTTGTAAACATGCGATACGTGTCAGACGACGAGCGTTGGCTGATGATGCGACGCGGCGATGAAAAGTTTATTCCCCAGCGCGTCCACCATTATGCTTTGATTGACAACGGCGCTGGCAGCGGCGTCTCCACAAAAAAAGGACGGGATCCACCGGGAGGGCGCCCCGGGAGGGCCCCCGGGAGGGGCGATGGATGCGAACGCCACGTCCCGACAAACTCTTCGAGGAACGCTGCGGGGGACGCGGGGACTCGACAGCTTTTGTCCTCCTCCCGGTGCTGGTGGTGGTGCTGGGTTCTAATATAGCGGGCCTGTACAACCGGTGGCCCGTGGTCCAAATTTGGCCCCCCACATCCATACAGCCCGGCCCTCTGAATACGCATGAAGGTTGGCAATGAAACTGTAGCTGCATACCTTTCAGAAAACTACAAGGCTGACATAGTACCGGCAACAAGTACGACGCAGCGGCGTGCGGTGAAGAATTCCAAACCCGCTCAGGGTGTTGCGTACACATGTATCAGCTCATTTTAACAGGATACTCCGGTTTTGTGGGAAATGCACCGGATCAAAAACGGATTGATTTCCAACCGTGGCTCCCGCCGCCATCAGTTGTTTGCAAAAATATAACAATCCCCAGGACACTCAGACTGACAGGCAGACAGGTAGACAGACAGACAGACAGACAGGTAGACAGACAGACTCTGCGCTTCTGGAGACCTGGGGTCCTTCTCCTTGGCGGATCCATGGATCTTCTCCTCTTCCTTTCCTCTCCCTCTCATCTCCCGTCTCTCCTCCTCCTCCTCTGCTTCTTCTCCATTTTTTTGAGGATTTTCTTTTTCCAGAAAGTTTTGTACACACGTGCACACACACACACATAGACACACATACACACACACACACACACACACACACACACACACACACACACACACACACACACACACACACACACACACACTCTGTTCTTCGCCACATCGCACATGCTCCTGTGGTCGGGAGTCTTGTGAAGATGAAAAGTAAATATTTCACCCGCATGTCGGAGTGAGAGAATGCGTCTGTGTGTGTGTGTGTGTGTGTGTGTGTGTGTGTGTGTGTGTGTGTGTGCGTGTAGAAATAGACAAGAACGAGGCGGTAGAAGAGGAAGAAGACGAGAGCGGGGAGCATTCCTGTCTAATAACCAGACGGCCTGCCAGCCCTTGTACTTGTTTACTGTAAACACGCCGATGCCAATCACGCTCCATCGCTCCATCGCTCCATCTCTCTCTCCTCCTCTCCGCTGCGACTCGGAGCTCGCCAGTCGCCCCGGGCCAGTTTCGGAGGTTTCACATTGACGCTAAGGAACATTCGCAAGTGTACGACGAGAGGAGGAACGCTGGGCGTACGCTAGAAGGGTCACGATCTCCAGATCCAGATTGATCCAAAAGCACTTGTTTCCCTGGAAGTGGCTTTTATTTCAATAACAACAATTATAAATGATGACAAAAATATGAGAATATTTAAAAAAAAACACCTAAACGCTTCAGAGCTTTATTTATTTTCTCTGAGCCGTCACAATGTTCCCTGCCGTTGAGAGCACTCTGGACCCGCCCTGAGCCTCAATGGGGGCGGGTGGGGGTGGTGGGGTTGTAGGGGGTGGTGGGGTCCACCCTGAACACCCTCTCACCTGCCGCACTTGTTGCTTGTGCCGCAAGATAACGTTTGGAGAGCTTGGACGGATGTGGCTACGGTTGCTCTTTTACCACCCACCATTTCAGCGGATTTGATCCCAGGGGGGTGGCTTCAGGCCACGCTTTGTTTGGGTGTGAAACCGCCAAACAATTCGCTGAGCTCTGTTTTCCGGGGGTGGGGGGTTGATGCAGTCTCTGAATCCACTGCAGGGCTCTGGCTGGTCCCTTGTGCACATGTGACATTTCGGTGAATCGACAACAAACAGATAAAAAGTTATTGTGATGGCGTCCTATATCATTCATGAAATACTAAAATATTCTTGAATTGAAATGAACTACTTTTAATAAGTTAACATTACTTTTTTTTTTAAATTATAAAATGTTACCATCATTGTCATTATTATTACTTTGGAAAATTGATTGCATTAATTGACCACATACCTGTGTGGGATTGCCCTTGCAAGACTTTCTCGGGCGGGCTCCTGAAGATCCCTCTCCAGGTGGTGTCGAGACTAGTATCTGTGATCTAGTGCAGCGCCCTCTTTCAGGAGCTGTTCGAGTCTTGGGCCAGAACACCTCTCCTCAAACGTATCTTCCACATCAGATTTAACGTCCTCCACGATCTGTGGCTCCGTCGCTGTGCCTCGTAGACGTCAGGATCGTGTGTTTTAGGTGAAGGACCATATCCCAGGGTTGGGTGGTGTTGATCTTGATCTGAGAGGGGTGATGACACTTTTTTATGGTTTTTGTTTTTTTTCCGCGAGCTCAGATCAAACCGCAGCTTGTTGCTCGAAGTAGCGCTCGAGCATATCATCGCTGGAGTTCCACCTTGCGATGACATTTTGGACCAGCTTGTGAGGGGGAAGCCGAAGCATGTCTTGTTGTGGCGTTTTAAGACAGCTGCTGCGGTCGTACTCCGAAGTTACCACCTTCCTGACTTTGCCCAAAAGACGGGCCATCTGGTTCAGTCCCAACCCCTTCTGGGATGCCAGAATCACTGTGTGGACACAACACCCTATATGTGGTGACACTGACAATGTTCTTTGCATTATCTGTTGTCACAGGGATGGTGACATTGGGTCTGTCCAGCTTCCGTTCCGCTACTGCCTCGCTCAGCAACCTCCGCCAAATTTTCACTCGCGTGAGCACCTTTGGGTGGGGCGAGTTAGTCATCAATGTAGTGTGCTGTGATGTCATGTCATGTCGCTCTGTGCTGCTCTTAAAGTCACGCCATCTGTCGTCTAGGCAATTAATCCTGTATTGCTCAGCAACGCATTTGCGGTCAAATACGACCTGCTGGGTACTTGGTGGTTCCACAAAATGCTTAAATTAAGCGTTCTCCACGCACGTCGGATGCCACAAACACCCCTACTGTGCTCGCCATTTGTTTAGCGCAAGTTGAATTTTGTGGAAGAGTGGCTCTAAATGCTAAATTAGAATGGAAGAGTTGCCTGTGTCAATGTTTCCCCCCCAGTCAAATCTATTTCTTTGTGAGTATGCCTGTTAATTATGTCCTGCCACGTTGACATGTTGCCTGAGGTGGCATAGGGCACCCGTGTGAAGCAACGATTTTTTTCTTACCGTGGTGAAAAGCAATGTAGAAGGAGATTCAGATGAGCAACTGAAACGTTTCCCCAGAAGTCGTTGAACATAGGATGGAAGACGATCAATGATGATAACTAAACAATGATAATTGTGTTTATATTTCATATCCTCCTTTAACTTCCGCCAGCAAAAAAATGAAATACAAAAAAAAATATATATATATATATATATATATATATATATATATACAATTTGCGGTGACGACAGTAATGAGTTCAATACTGCGGTGATGTCACTGTGGTAAAAGAGTCATCGGCACAGCCCTGCCGGGAAGGCAAAATGTTGCCACACCGGCGACTGGATTTTCCAGTTCTTTTTCTCCATCAACCATCTCGGCAGTGGCTGTAGTGGAAAAGTAATGCAGGCTAGCGGTAAGCGGACATTAACGTGCAGCTACGCTGTATCCTCTTTAAAATGTTATTTTTTTTCTCTATCTCTCTTCGGACGCACGTCTGTGTGGACGAACAAAATGCAGCGCAAAGCGTCAAGTTTCGTTTTGTCGGAGACGCCTACTTATGTAATGTAATTTATTACATATTACTAATTACGTCCATTTGAAAGTAATACGTTACTTTACAATATTACTTTCTGTGTAAGGTAATGTGATTCTATCGTGTCAATTTGATGACAAATTCCTGCTGTGCATTAAATAGGTTTTGACATTTGTGGACAATCAGGAGAGAAAGCTGTTGAACGTACTCCAAGATTGTTGACAGTTTACCTCCACAGACTCAGAGCCACTCTTATTTTTGGAGACTGGCAGCTAGAGAGAGTTTCTTGGCAAAAGTCAATGTATAGCAAGGCGTCAAAAAAGACGCGGCGAGAACGTCCATCACGATCTTCTTTGGACTGATCGTTGAAAAAAAAAAAAAACCCTACAGAAATAAATATACGTTGGCGAGCGGCTTATGGCGCACGTACTTAGATTCAGAGCAGATATCGACTCCTACGCGTGCACATCACGAGGCGGTGATGTAGCTGGAACCAGGACAAAGCTGATGGTTTGAACAAGCACCGGTGTCGAATAACGGACAAATAATCGGTCCCCATACCTGCCCTGCCACATAGGACACGGTGTGTGTGTGTGTGTGTGTCTGTGTGTGGTTTCGGTTGTGTGCATGTATTGGCATGCTGCTTAAGATCATCGAGACAGTTAACTGACAGCTAGACCAGATCAGCCGTAGGGCAGAGTGACAATGCACCGCATTGTTTGGCAAGGTGTGTGTGTGCGTGTGTGTGTGTGTGTGTGTGTGTGTGTGTGTGTGTGTGTGTGTGTGTGTGTGTGTGTGTGTGTGTGTGTAAATAAGACTGTGAAACAGAGAAGGTGAGCGAAAGAGAAGAGACAGAGAGGAACGAGGGAAGAATATGACAGCTTTCGCTGGGAGGCACGTTGCTCTTCAGGCGTCAGAGCTGCTGTTGATCCAGCTCAAGAGCCATGATGGATCCACCCTGAGCCAGTACGGGGGGGAGTGGGAAAGTGGGGTGGTGGGGTCCACACAGAGCCCGTACGGCGGGTAGTGGGGTGGGGTGGTGGGGTCCACACAGAGCCCGTACGGCGGGTAGTGGGGTGGGGTGGTGGGGTCCACACAGAGCCGAGATGGCGCCAGTTGACTTGGGGGAATTTATTCATTTGTTTCATATGTCATTGTCATAGTCATAGTCCTGTTGTGCAAAAAAGTGAGTCAGCCGGGGCATTTTTTTTAACCGACTGTGGGCGAGACAGACGGCACCGAAACCAGTCCCTTTGCACCGTCGGTGAAGAATCATCGCAGGTGGAGCGCTCCACGTTCGGGAGGTTAAAGCCCCGTCACGTTTTTGCCGTCTTTATTTTTGCCCGGGCTGATTTCACTCCTCAGCCGGAACCTCCGGGTTGTCGCTGATCCCCGCGGTTGACTGACGACTACAGACGTGTACACGCCGCGGCCTCTCTGCGCCGCGCTGTTTGACAGTTATCAAACCACCAGCGCCGATGAGACGATGACACCCAGCTCCGCACTTGTAATACGGTTTTTAAAAATGCCTGTCCCCGGTGTTCAAACCGCCGAACTCGTACAGTTCCTGGAAGAGAGTTTTTTTCTCCCGCGCCCACTCCCCGCCATACCGATGCAGACGCACATACAGTCAGCATCGTGAGTGGATGTGATTTAATTTGAATTATTGTTTTGGTCTGGCGGCTCATTATCCTGGCGACGCACCGGGCGCTGTGTTGTGGCGTGGGGCAGATAACACAGAAGAAACAGCCGAAAGCAGCGGCTGCGTGTGAGACACAGACACATCCCAACGTGGGAGGATGTTTTGATGTGTGTAGCCGCTGGGTTTCATGTTGGTTTTTCTGTTTCTCTGCCTTTGCAACTCCTTGTGTCCACACACACACACACACACACACACACACACACAAAAAACACAAACACGCATGCACGCACGTACGCACGCACGCAGGCACACACACACACACACATACACGCACACCATAATCCACCTACCTGTCTTCCTTCATACTGTATACAGCAGGGCGACTCAATTCAACTGGCTCTCAAGGTCAGTCAGGTGTAGGTGTCGCGCTTAAAGTACCAGCGACCATCTGACCATGTCCATATTATCTCGAGATGTCTCAGTTTTTAAGCTCATTTATTTATCTATTTTTATAAATAGATGAAGATAATTTGCGTTTTCCTTTTCTTGCGTGTTTTGTAAAATTTGTCAGGCCCCAAAGCCGGCCACAAGTTAAAAATCGGATCCCCCCCACAATACAATCCGGCACGGCCCTGATTGTACCGTCGTATTCTGACATAATGTGAATATTTGTCCGAGAGGAACAGAGAGAGAGCGAGAGAGAGAGAGAGAGAGAGAGAGAGAGAGAGAGAGAGAGAGAGAGAGAGAGAAAGCAAGAAAGGAAGAGGAAGAAGTCCTCTAACGCCTGTTTCTCGGGGAATCGCGCCGCGGCCTCATTACCGCACGCTCTTCCGTGTGACTGCGGACGCCATATGGGGCGTCAGCAGCCAGAAGGGTGAGCCGGGGCTCTGCGTCACTTCGCAGCCAGAAGACTTTGCCCTCATTGAAATTCACTTTTTAAAAAGCCGTTATCTATGCGAGGACATACACAATTATTCCGCGTCCCCAAAGTCGGGGTGAGGGAGCGGCGGTATGGGAAGAGAGACGTCGCAGGCGTCCAAAGTGTCACATTGGGGATCCGCACTGGAAGCAACGTTGAAAGTGTCTTGCTCAAGGGCGACGACCTATTTTTTTTTTTTTTCAAGTCCAAAGTCCGATTATATTTATTTATTTATTTATTTTACCTCGTTGACCTTTTCCTTTTTGACAGTTTTGATTAACAGAGCTTTAATGTTTGACCCCAGACATTTCTTGTTTCAGCTTTTTTTTTTTCCGCTGGAGTGTTTTATGTCCAGTCTCCTCTATTAGCCCTGCCTCAAACACAACACAACCCCCTTAACTGGAATTTAATCCCTTTAAGGGCCCACAGACAATATATTTAACCCGCAGAGGATTAGCAATTTAGTCGTAACCTACGACCGTCATTCCTCGAAAGGCTCCCTCAAGTCCATCCACTGTATCACCCACTTCTGCACCTCCTTACAATTTGTTAATCCCTTCTGAATTTGTGGCAAAATTGCCTGTCAACCATAACTCCGCAAAAAAGACACCACCGCCACCACCCGCTCCCCCCGTGTCATCGCTCACAGAGACAGGTATAAACTACTTCCTCCTTCATGGCGGCACAAAGACGGTTTGGAGGCAGGAAAGCTTTCAATTTGGCAAAGCCTTTCCCCGGAATAACTCCCATGGATGAGGAGACGGATTCACGCGGAGCCCAAATCAAATCAGTTCTAGGTCCAATTACGATTCGATACGGAAGTATGCACCAATTTGGGGAGAGAGAAAGAGAGAGCGAGAGAGAGAAAGAGAGAAAGAGAGAGCGAGAGAGGGAAGGCAGTCATATGAAAATAATGGGGGGAAAAAAACAAAAAGAGAGAGAGAGAGAGTTGGCGATGGTGGATATTTTATCTGTATTACACAACAAATTTGCGGCGGTGTAATTGTTTGGTGTTGGGAGATTGGGAAGGCTTTGGGAGGTGTAAGCCTTGGTGTGGTGTGTGTGTGTGTGTGTGTGTGTGTGTGTGTGTGTGTGTGTGTGTGTGTGTGTGTGTGTGTGTGTGTGTGTGTGTGTGTGTGTGTGTGTGTGTGTGTGTGTGTGTTGCGGCCTGTGCATCTGTGTATCTAACGAACAGTAATTCCATTTAGATGGCCGTTAGATGGACGGCGCAATCAGGCCTCCCATTTCAAAACCCCCTCCTCCGGGTCTTTCTCCCTCTCTATCTCACACACATATACACACACACACACACACACACACTCACACACAGTGGTTTTAAACGTGCATAGAATAGATGTCTCCTGGCCGCTATCTAACTATCTAATTATTCCCTTTTTCATTAAATGGGTAAATCAGATTCTAATTAGCTGGGCTGTCATTCAGTGACCAGGGAGCTGGAGACGGCCACGCACTGATAGGAGATCCTGACTGTGTGTGTGTGTGTGTGTGTGTGTGTGTGTGTGTGTGTGTGTGTGTGTGTGTGTGTGTGTGTTGTGTGTGTGTGTGTGTGTGTGTGTGTGTGTGTGTGTGTGTGATAGCAGCATATGCTTTCTCTCGATCCCGAGGGGCAGGGGGTGGAGGTCTTGGGTAATTACTTTTGTTGCACCAGGAAGGAATGCTGCCGGTGTTGCTGCCGCCGCTGCCGCCACCGCTGCCGCTGCTGCTGTAGGTGGTGGTGGTGGTGGTGGAAGTGGAGAAGCAGGAAGTTGAGCCAGCGAGCACCAATCAGATCACAGAGCTTCCTGTTGATCTCTAACCGGGATTCAGTTGATATTTATGGAGCTAAAGTCAACTCCTATCCACCTGTTCACCTGCATCAGAACAGCAACTTATTTTAAATACATGTCATCCACACGTCCACAAATCTGTCTGTACGTTTCAACCATGAAGAATGGATGGATGGATGAATGGATGCATGGATGGATAGATGAATGGATGCATGGATGGATGGATGGATGAATGGATGCATGGATGGATGGATGGATGGATGAATGGATGCATGGATGGATGGATGGATGGATGGATGGATACTTTATTCATCCCCAGATTGAAATTGCAGTGTCGCATCAAAATAGGCAAAAATAATCGTAATAAATTAATGAAAATAAAAAAATGAATTTGCCAATGTACAATACTGAATTGAATTGAAATGTACAGTCAACTGACAATAAACTATGGACAGTAAAAATATGTCAACATATAATATAATGGTAAACAATAAACAGAAGCCTTAACATTAATAAAAAGCAATAAATAAATAAAGCAATAAATAAATAAAGTATACAACAAACCTTAAAATTAACTAGTAGAAATCCCCGAAATCCCAATATGCAATAAACCCAACATTAACCACAAACAAAGTCTCAAGAAGTACAGTATTCATAAAATTCAGGGATATTTCCCAGTTTTTCCGGATTCCTAGTTCCCGCGGCTCCACGGCTGCTTGTAAACGTTGTGGTGGCTGCTAACGGCTCTATCACAGGAAATAAAGTACAGATGAGGGCTCGGAAACATTAGGCATGGTTCCACACACTAATTGGCCCTCCGGAGACACACACGCACGCGCGCACACACACACAGACACACACACACACACACACACACACACACACACACACACACACACACACACACACACACACTCACACACACACACACACACACACACACACACACACACACACATGCTTAATGCTCTCCCACTTCATATCAGTCACAGTCTGAACTGGCGGGTTAAGAAAGATTTGGACCATTACGGGAATGTTGATATGCGTGGAAAAGGTGCCTGCGCCACTCGTGTTTGTGCATTTAATTTCTGCATTTTCTTTAACTTGTGTGTGTGTGTGTGCGCGCGTGCGTGTGTCTGTTTATGTGGAGTGTGTTTTCAGTTTGAAAAGGACAATGCACCAGCGTTAATAGGACGTTGTCATCCTCATGTCCTCATAATCCGGAAAATCTTTCACACTGGCCTAATTTGTTTAAAATGTGTGACATGCGTCTCCTTTACTCCCACGATTCACGATGTGATGGTGCTGTGTTAAGTGTAGATAATTCCAACTCACCTTTCGAGTTTTTGAAAAAAATTTTCGAGATGTCTCCGTGAACCACCTATACCTCTGTGTGTGTGTGTGTGTGTGTGTGTGTATGTGTGTGTGTGTGTGTGTGTGTGTGTGTGTGTGTGTGTGTGTGTGTGTGTGTGTGTGTGTGTGTGTGTGTGTGTGTGTGTGTGTGTGTGTGTGTGTGCGCGTGTGTGTGCAGGTGAGTTAGCGTTGTGACCCCACCCACCCTGCGACGGGCCACACACTCCCTGTTTGACCCAGACAACGTGTGTTTAGTGAAGCCCGGTTCAGGCTCCATGATTCGCTGACAGTGTTCGGAGGTTGCCGACCAAAGCCCCAGATCGCCGCGTGCGAGCTGCTCAGAAGACGCGATCCGATCCAGGGAGAACCCCGGCCGATGCATCGCAAGCGCCTGAGACGTATATAGTTTGAATATCTGGACCAGAGTCAAAGTCCCGGAGTGTGAAAAGTAAGGGCAGCGCTGCAGCCAATGAGAGCGCAAGACACAGGGTGAGGGGAAAACAGGGGGAGGTGGAGTAATACCAAAGCGCATGTGGAATGCGTGTCACGTATATTAAAATATATTTAGGACTGCGGCTCACCAAGTGTAGAATCATGCAGTAGTGGTAGTGTAGTAGCGTAGTAGTAGTAGTAGTAGTAGGAGTGGTGGTCAGGGGTGCAACGGATCACAAAACTCACGGTTTGGATCGTATCGCGGTTTTGAGTCACGGATCGGATTAATTTTTGGGATTGGCAAAAAAATAATAAAAGGAAAGGAAGGGAGACAAATATAACTTTGCTTTCCATTTATTCTGTAAAAACACTTTAAGAAAGTTAATTTTGCCCATGGTCTCAAATAAAAACAACATACAAGATTTACTATGTGTGAATAAAATCTTAAAATATCGAAAAATATTCAATACTCAGTTATTAAATTAA
>NC_137203.1:11806828-11816828 GCF_960531495.2 Zeus faber
TCTCGGTTGCAGGAGTTTTATGACTAATAATTGCAGATCCGAGAGAAAGTAAGGGAAATAATGATTGAAAATTCAAAAGAAATTCAAGAGAAATAATGAAAATCCATTCACTGAGGAATGATCGTGATCCTTCAAGATATTAACAACGACACGATTTTTTAGTATGATATGAACTTATATTTTAATAAAAGCATTTTGCTTGTTTGCTCTTTTGTTATTTGTATTTGGTGTAATAATAATAATAATAATAATTATTATTATTATAATAATGTTAATAATGATAATAATAATAATAATAGCAATAATAATAATAATAATAATAATAATAATAATAATAATAATAATAATAATAATAATAATAATATGACTATTATTATGGTAACCCAGTATGTACTGTATGCAGTATTTGATATATCTCCTCTTCCAGTGTTGAATGAAGGATGTGGATCCTCCTTAGCGTCACAGATTAGCAGCACTTGTGTTTTACGAGGCCTTTTAGCAGAACCCGCCCCAAGTATGTGTTGAATGTTCAGAATGTCTGATGGAGGATGAGACGAGCGGAGCAGCTGGGGGGTGAGGGGTGGGGGTGGGGGAGAGGTGGAGGCTACGAGAAGGAGAGAGGGAACCTGAAAGAGGGATGGCATGAGGGATGGATAGGTGGAGGGAGGGCTAAATTTAGTCGGCAGATGCTGCAAACCTCGTGCGAAACCTGTCCGCAGTGTGTCACCACCAGTGCCCATAAAACCCCCTTTGGTCCGTGTGTGTGTGTGTGTGTGTGTGTGTGTGTTGCATTCCAGCATATTGCTCCGGGCGTCCAAACCAAATTACTGAGCGTTAAGAAAACCAACATGGGGTCTGAAGTAAATCCTGCATCTGGGACTTTCCGGGAGCTTTTGTATGGTCTCTGTTTCCTGTTTCTGGGTGGAAGGTTCAAAAGGTTGAAAAGTGCAGGAACTCACTGTGGGGAGCGGAGCGGAGCTCGAAGCCCAACAAGACCTGACCCAGCACCCAGACCTGACCCAGCACCCAGACCTGACCCAGCACGCGGACCTGACCCAGCACCCGGACCTGAGCCATCACCTGGACCTGACCCAGCACCCAGACCTGACCCAGCACCCAGACCTGACCCAGCACCCAGACCTGACCCAGCACCCAGACCTGACCCAGAGCCCTGGTTCCACCACCAAAATGTCTCAACTCAACTAGGGCAATTATCTGGGATGCAGAATTAGTTCTGATTCAGCGGGTGACGTTCAGAGTCTTTTAGCACAAAAAAAAAAAAAAAGAAACACTTTTTGGGAACTTTGATTGAACCCACCTTCCGTTCCGTGTGTGAAATGCATTGTTGTGCACATTGTTTCCCACTTCGTTTCTATTTTCTTATATTTTTCCTACGCTTGTCTTTCAGAATAAGGCTTTATTGGCGGAGTTTGCTCACGAGTGTAAAGACGTCTTTTTGACAAGATAAGATGAGACTTCATGAGGCTTCTTGTCCATCCCTTCTTTTCCTTTTCCCTTCTTTTTTAAGAGGTGGTCAAACGTATGGCTGATGGAGCTCCAGATTGGAATAGTTTTCCCTCCTGGATTCAGTAACGTTATCTTGTGCTGTCTTGGCCACGGGTCTCTCTTGAAAAAAGAGATTCTGAATCTAAATGCGAGTAACCTGGTAGAATAAAGCTAAAATGAAGGTTAAGTAAATAAAATAAATAAAACACACAAGGCTGCGGCATGTGTGTGTCTGGGAGGCCAAGGCCTAACCGGAGTTCAACCATTTGTAACGGCATCGATACCACGGTGTTTGAAAATGTGTCCCTGAACTCTGTAGACTTCAAGTATGGGAGTGTGTGGGTGTGTGTGGGTGTGTGTGTGTCCATGCAACGTGCACATTTGTCCTGGTGTGAGTGTGTGTCTTCATGTCTTCATAACGTGTGCTCCACTTAACCCCCCACCTGGGACCTTGACAGGCTCTCCACAGGAGCCCGACCCCAGGGGTCATGGAGAGCCCCTATTTAGACACACGCACACACACACACACACACACACACACACACACACACACACACACACACACACACACACACACACACACACACACACACACACACACATCTATATTTATATATGTCTGTACATATACATGTGCGAACATACACAAAGGTTAAGGGCAGGTATGCGTATACACACACACACACACACACACACACACACACACACACACACACACACACACACATTTCTGGAAACACTTCTGTGACATTGATGTTTCATGTAGAAACATTTACAGCATATATAGCTCTACGGTTTTACATAAAACATAAAAAACAACAACAAAGTTTCTTACAAGGTTTCCACTTGTAAAACCTCTTTCTTTCTTTCTTTTTTCTTTCTTTCTTTCTTTCTTTCTTTTTTCTTTCTTTCTTTTTTCTTTCTTTCTTTCTTTCTTTCTTTCTTTTTTCTTTCTTTCTTTTTTCTTTCTTTCTTTCTTTCTTTCTTTCTTTTTTCTTTCTTTCTTTTTTCTTTCTTTCTTTCTTTCTTTCTTTCTTTTTTCTTTCTTTCTTTCTTTCTTTCTTTTTTCTTTCTTTCTTTCTATCTTTCGTTCTTTCTTCCTTTCTTTCTTGGCCATGTAATGTTCTGGTGATAAATCACACAAAGGACCGTTACCGTTTGGCCGAGGAATCAAATGTGCATTAGATCCCCCAGCCATAAGTTATACAGGGCCCGTAACTCACACGCGCGCGCGCACACACACACACACACACACACACACACACACACACACACACACACACACACACACACACACACACACACACACACACGTACACACACACACGTACACACACACATGTACACACAAACATGTGCACTCGATGTGGTTTGTGAACTGTGAAAGGGTTTAGGATTTTATGAAAGTGGTGACATTATAACACCCTGACACAGCGCCATGGCAACCAGCCTTGAAGGTCAGTGTGTGTGTGTGTGTGTGTGTGTGTGTGTGTGTGTTTCTGTTTGTGTGTGTGTGTGTGTGTGTGTGTGTGTGTTTCTGTTTGTGTGTGTGTGTGTGTGTTTGTGTGTGTGTGTGTGTGTGTGTGTGTGTTTCTGTTTGTGTGTGTGTGTGTGTGTGTGTGTGTGTGTGTGTTTCTGTTTGTGTGTGTGTGTGTGTGTGTGTGTTTGTGTGTGTGTGTGTGTGTGTGTTTCTGTTTGTGTGTGTGTGTGTGTGTGTGTGTTTCTGTTTGTGTGTGTGTGTGTGTGTGTGTGTGTGTGTTTCTGTTTGTGTGTGTGTGTGGTCTTAATGATGCGTTTTCTTGGTGAGTAAACAGACAAACGCAGATGAAACACACGGGGCTGTCTCCTCACGTCCCTCGTACATCTTCTCGGGTTTTTTTTTTTCTATCTTTTCCCTTTTTCATTTCCCTCGCTCCTCCGCAGCGTACGCCTTTGATGCTGCACCTCCGCCACTTATTCTCTGCTTCCTCTTCTTCTTTTTCTTCTTCTCCCCCACACGATGTTTTTTATTCTATGTTTTTTTTATCGCTGGTTTTATCCCCCATATCCATCTGTTGCTCGTCCTTCCTAAAAGAGAGAGCGAGAGCGAGAGAGGGCAAGAGAGGAGACAGAGAGAGAGAGGAGACAGAGAGAGAGAGAGAGAGAGGAGACAGAGAGAGAGAGAGAGAGAGAGAGAGAGAGAGAGTGCAACACAAGGAGCGTAGGCTTCAAGGTAACACCAGAGCAGAACGATCAGGTTCTGGCTGGGAGCCGCACGGACAAAAATGTTGTATCTCGATATTTCTTGACCGATATCGATTATTCAATATTATTTTTAAGGGACAACTATCGGTGCTTTCATAAGATATTCACACACAAGAAACAATCATTATTAACGTGGATATTATACTGTTACGTTTAACCATATCGCGATATCACCATGACCAAAATCCCAGACGATATCTAGTCTCGAAATTGTGATATCAACGTCATGTTAAAACTATAAAATGAAAAATAAAATAAAATGAAAAAATCGACAGAAACATTTCTGAATGTTTAATATTTGCTTGTGAGTATTGCGCTTACTACTACTTATTACTCATACACATACCCATCAATAATTCATTTCATCGCTTGAATGACAAATTTCAATGCTTTTCCACGCCTGAGTAAATAGTTTGCCTTGTTTTGTTTACGTTCCATATCAAGACACTGATATGCATCAATTACCCCGGCACTTAACCCAGGTTGCCGTGGTGCTTAGTGAATTGAGGCAGGGCTGTGATCACGGCGAAGACAAACACGCTTTAAGAGCCGGAGAGGACGGCTCTGTGCGCGTGTTTATCCTACCTGCTGCCGGGACTCCTTCACAGCTCAGACAGCGTACACAGGAAGCAGCATGTGCGTGCCATTAATGAAATACATGGCTGTTTATGAACAGGTGACGGAATATAGTCTCACGGATTACCACTTTAAATAAATGCATAATTGTTTATATCGCAGCCGTCGCAGGCACAGATGACAGTCAAGTCTTTCTCTCTCTCTTATGCAATTTCTTTCTTTCCTTGGCCTTCCGTATGTTTGTTCTTTCTTTTCTTTCTTTCTTTTTTCCTTCGCTACTCTCTTTCGTTGGGTCGATGTTCCACCTGTTCTTTCTTTCTTAATTCCTCCCCTACTCTCTCTCTCTCTCTCTTTCTGTCTCCCTCTCTCTGTCTCTCTCTCTCTCCTATCACTTAGCCAGGTTGATGTTTAATGTGGTCTGTTCATTTCTTTCTTTATTTCTTTCTTTCTTTCCTGCCTTACTCTCTCTCTACCCCGCCTCTCCTCTATAACTACGTCAGGTGGAGATTTTTTTTACGCTGCTTCTGCTGCTGCTGCTGTTGTTTTATGCCTCTGCTGCCAGACACCTTGTCACGATAAAACAGTGAATTATGAGGAATGGCTGAAGCCGCCGCCCACCCAGTGATGGACGAGCTTTAATTGACAGTAACGCTTAATGCGTGAGCACACACACACACACACACACACATAAACACATACATAAACACATGCACTGAAATGCAGTGAGGCGCGCACACACACACACACACGCACACACACACACACACACACACACACACACACACACACATATTGTCTTTATATTCTTTCCCTTCTCCTGGTGGTGGTCGTGGTGTCCGCTCATACAGTATTTACAGAGGGACAGGACATTGGGGGAAGTGGGTATTTGGGAGTAGTAGGGTGGTGGGGACGGGGGAGGGAGGCTTTTTATTGGCGGGATTCCTTGGTGACAACGAGACTACATAAAGAAAGAAATCCTTGTACACACACCCCTAGATGTTACACACACACAGAGACGCACACATACACACACACACACACACATTAACGGCTGTTAAGCAAGAGCTGACATCAGATGAGCTAAGAGGAAGTCTGTGTTTCTGCGTGTTTTCTTTGTCTTTGTTTTAATGTGGGGGGTGCTCTTGATCTCCCCGAAAAAACAAGCTGACATGGACTAGATCAAACAACCTCGCTTTAAAGATCTTACGTCACGCTGAAAAGCCCAAAAGAAGTAGAACAAGAAACCCTGTGTCAGTGCCGATAACTCACTGTATCCTTTCCCTCCGGGGTCAGAGACGGAGACTTACACGGGCAGAAGTGGATATGCAGTGAGGGGGAGGGGTCGTGCGTGTGTGTGTGTGTGTGCGTGTGTGCGCGTGTGTGCGTGTGTGTGTGTGTGTGTGTGTGTGTGTGTGCGTGCGCGTGTGTGCGTGCGTGCGTAAAGGAGTGCATGCATCATGCAAAACACATTGAACGGCTGTTTCTTCAGAAGTGCCAGCTGAAAAGAAAACCCATCAATATGAGATATATATATATATTTTTTAAACAAAATAAGATGATGGATTACCACCTTAAATGAATAAATACATTATGTTATCAAATGTGTTGATTTCACTCTGTGTGTGTGTGTGTGTGTGTGTGTGTGTGTGTGTGTGTGTGTGTGTGTGTGTGTGTGTGGTATGTTTAAAGCTTCGTTGATAAACTGGGGCTCTTTTTGAGATACGATTGAACGCCAGGCTCCACACACAGACAGGGAACAAAACAACAACAAAAATAAGTACACAACGTAAAATAAAAAAAAAATGGACAAAATGGATTTGGACAGGGTTCATAACAAAAGCCTTTAAACCCGTAGAAATCCGTTTTTAGCTGCTTAAAGCAAACCACCACATTCACAGTTTGGTCAAGGACTCTGTAAGGGAGCTACAGAAAGGTTGAATTATTCAGTGCATTCTGCAGTATTCAACAATAGGCTACCCTAATATTGTTATTATTATTTATAAATTCTTATTATTCTATGGAGATTTAAGCTAATATATATTTGTGTGTGTGCGTGCGTGTTTAGCAATGATGCATTAATAAACAGGACTGAACGGTGGGAGAAATTACCTTTAAACGTTTGAATTCTCATGATTTCCAGTTACGGTAGGGTCTTCCCCATTGGCTGCATCGTGCGCCTCAATATCTGTATCTGATCTCTGTCAATATCTGTTTATTTAAATATGGGTTTAACTCAGATTCTCCTCACATCTTACTTCGATGGACCCACGTAAGATGACATCCGAGCGGTGCAATACAGCTCAGACTCGTTTTTTTTAACCTCGGCTTTCGTTCCAAGCCATGATTGACAAAACTGCGATCATCTCTGGTCTCAGTTCGGCTGAACGCTGTGTGGCGCGACCGCCCCGAGGAGCGGCGAGTGGCCTCGAGGGCTGGAGCAGGTTGAAAAAGAAAGGGCGGGGCGGGGGTAGAGGCGGAGGCAGAGAGTGTGCGAATGCAAGGGCAGAAGGGAGGGAGGACGGAAGGAAGAGAGGAAGAGATGGATGAAGGAACGGAAACACCCCCTGCGGTGACTCTTCAACGACTGTACATTGGAACCATATATTACACTGAGGAGCAGCAGCAGATGGACGGGCGAGTGCGTGTGCGTGCGTGTGCGTGTGTGTCATGTCTGGGAGGTAATATCAGTAATATGTGATATTCTAGAGCTCTGATCTTTGGGGCTGTAAGCCTATCGGCCAGTTAGACGCCGAGGAATGTTGCTGTCAGCACCCCCCCCCCCCCCGAATACTCATCCTCTGACTTCACTCCACCACCCTCCCCTCCACCTACCGTCTCTCTCTCTCTCTCTCCACACCACCCACAGCCACAGGACATCATATATCAGCATCAATATCAGCGTAGCGTGTGTGTGGCATCACTTTTCTTGTTCTCTCTCCCTCTCTCGCTCTCTCCGTCTCGCTCTCCCCTTCTCTCACCCTCACTCCCTCGCTCCCTCTCCCTCAGCCTGTCCCCTCTCTCTCTCTCTTTCTCTCTCTCTCTCTCTCTATCTCTCTCTCTCTCTCTCTCTCCCTCCCTCTCGCTCTCTCCCGCTCGCTCTCCCTCGCTCCCTCACCCTGTCCCCTCTCTTCCTCTCTCTCTCTCTCTCTCTCTCTCTCTCTCTCTCTCTCGCTCTCCTCCCGTCTCTCTGTCTTGTCTTCCCTTGATTCTCAGAGGGGGTTCTCCAGGTTGGGATCCCTCTCTTCGTGTCACCGTCTAACTTTGAACGCCGAAATGGATGAAATTCTCCTCCAGTACGAAACCACCAGAGGAAAGTCTTTTGGGTTTTTTTGTTTTTTTCTCCGTGATGATGATGATGATGATGATGATGTCAAACCTTTTTTTAAACTTTACAGTATTTCGACGCGTGTTCCATCCCAGAGGCCCCGGCGAGTTCCCCGGGACGGGGATCTGACTAATTGGCATATTATAAGTACATTAGCATTAGGAATTTAAGTTGCTTGCAAGTCCCTGAGATTAAAGTGGTAATCCATGAGATTGACTGTGTTGGGTGGATTACACCACAAATCCCCAAATTATCCTCTGAGCAGAAACATTTCTCTTTTTTTTTTTTAAACATCCAAGTTTGTCCTCTTCTTTGCTCTGAGACGATCACTTTTCTCTCTTCCCCCAAAATATTTGTTCCTCTGATGGATTGACGTGTTTGGTTTGTTTTTCTCAGTCATTTCGAGGGGGGGGGATACTTCCTTGTTGTGAATCCATGCAGTGACAGTTTTTCTGGTCGCAAAGGGCTGCACCACCTCATCTAATACACCACCCGACCCCGGCTGCCCTCCTCCACTCCCTGCACACAATGTGCATCCAGTGGCTGTTTGTTATGAACACGCCGACCCGTTCAGGAAATGAAGGAGTTGAAGAATTTTAAATTACAGCTAAAATGACAGTGAACATTAAGTTATGGCAGCTCAAGTTATGTGTATGTTTCCTTCACCCCCCTCAGCCTCTTTTTTAAGTCTCTCTCTCTCTCTCTCTCCCTCTCTCTCTCCCTCCCTCCCCCTGCTCTGTCTCTTTCATCCTTTGTTTCGAAGCAATCATCTGTAATCAGACAACTGTTCAAACTATAGCTGTACGTGTGTGTGTGTGTGTGTGTGTGTGTGTGTGTGTGTGTGTGTGTGTGTGTGTGTGTGTGTGTGTGTGTGTGTGTGTGTGTGTGTGTGTGTGTGTGTGTGTGTGTGTGTGTGTGTTCAGTGAATGTATATATGGCCTGCAAAGTTCAGACAAAGTTCATCTGCCCTCATCTAAACACAGTTTTTCCTCTCTGGACTCAAATCAACAGATTCTTTTTCACTTGGCACACACACACACACACACACACACACACACACACACACACACACGCGCGCGCGCGCACGCACACACACGCACACACACACAGTGTGAATGAAGACATTTTATTTATGGCACGGGTGCCTTCCTTGTTTCTAGTTTACTGTAATTTGATTTATCAGATGGGGGAACGTTGCCGGAGGATATCAAATTGAAAATATGTCAAATGTACGAAACTGAGGCGAAGTCATGTAAATAAGAACTGTTTTTTTTAAATATTTTATTGCTTTGTTCCGTTTGTGAGTCGGACGGAACATAAAATAGTCAAGAGAGAGACAGAGACTGATTTAGAAATAATATAGTGCACGGAGATGCACTTTGATTGTGGGTGTGTGTGTGTGTGTGTGTACGTGTACGTACGTGCGTGTACGTGCGCTGCATCTGCATCACTGCTCTACAGTTGCCACGGCGACGCCAACGTGTCCTGTCAGTCAAAACAACAGAAAGAAGTTTTTTTTTTTGCCGCTGGGTATCTTCGTGGCACAAAGCAGAGGTTTCTTTCTAGGTGGGCAGGTGGTTCTATGATGTGCAATTGGAGGAAAAGAGTCTGAAGTTACCTCATTTGGATTCATTGACTTTTATGTTTATTTATCATTTTATTAATTTAATTTGAGCTTGGCTGCTTTTTTGCATCTGTAAAACCGAATTTCATTTAATTTCATCTGATCTGATCTGATCTGACCTTGATTTTTTAGTTACTACAACTCTTTATTGATGTTCTTTATTTTCTGCTGTCTCTTTTTGCCGCTGTTACTGTGAAAATGTCCCCGTTGTGGGACTAATTAAGGTTAATTTGATCTGATCGGTTCTGATCTGATCTGATGACCTTATTGCCTGTGGGTAAAATTAGTTGTTGGCTTTAAAAAAAAAGACATTGAGTGAAGTGACCAATGAGCTTCGAGTCTGGAGATTGCGCGATGTCACAAAACGATTCATTTCCCTTCCAAAAATGAAGATCATCGCGTGGTCTTCTATGCTATTTCCATTGTAAGGCGGCGGGGTCCACCACATGCAAAACGCCAAAGCAAGTGAATCACTAAAGCCGCGTAGCGAGTCGTCCCTCTACCGCCGCAGAGGGAAGACGATGACGAACCCGGATGCTGAGATGATGGCGTGTAGGATGCGGAGCTGTAGTGTAATCCACCCAACACAGACGGTGTGATGGATGGATTACCACTTTAATATAGAGGAAAGCTACCGTCTCCATCTCTCTTCAATCAAAGCCCTCCCCCCCGCTCTCTCTCTTCTTCAGATGGTCGGGCGACTTGACTCACTCTCAGTCGCCAAC
>NC_137203.1:11821828-11866828 GCF_960531495.2 Zeus faber
AGAGCTGCGACCCGCGCCCCGGGTTCCAAGCACTCGTCCGAGCCGCGGAAGCGCGCAGAAATGTCGCGTTTCAATTCGAGGGTTTTCACGGCTCAACTTGTTTCAGAAGCCCTCATTCTTTCATTTCTTCATTTTTGGGGGGCCGGGGGGGGGGGGGGGGTGGTCAATGGGAGCTGCAGACTTTGTGTGAGGTGGAGGCCTTGTTAAGTCAAATTGAGCGTGCTGCCGGGACCGGCGTGCACTGTCAAAGTAGTTCCCGAGAGCACCGAAAGGTGCATTTGAAGCAGTGCCAGAGGTTTTTACTCAGTTCCAGGATGGAGTTCTCACTTCCCAACCGCCATGTTGCCCACCCTGAGTGAAAAACCTCAACGTAGATCAGTGGGTCTCAATAAGCGGTTCCTTACCTGGTTCTCAATCAGTGGCACTCTACCAGTAGTTCTCTACCAGTAGGCTTCTACCAGTAGTTTGCTACCAGTTGTTCTTAACTGGTCTAGGATTAGGATCCACATCAGTCCTTATACATTAATAATTTAAGCATTCTCATTTGTTTCATAAGGGGAGTAGTGCAACATGACGACGGTGCAACGTTTTTGACCCGCGGACGTTGGTGACATGAGGCCACGATGACCAAACGTAGTTGTAATCGCGTGTTATAAAGTAAAAAATGTGGTACACATCAAAAGTGGACGCATACACCCGCTTTCAGCTTGAAATGGAGCCGCCGGTTGCGAACCACTGACGTAGACACCCCCCCCAAAAGGCTTGTGAAGGTCTAAGTTGGATATCAAAAAGCTAAACCCTCCTCCCCTCTGTTGTCCCTTCCTTTTCCACTTTTCCAAACCAGGTTCCACCGCGGGGACTACCACATCGACGTGTGCATCAACGACTACCTGGACGTCTACTGCCCGCACTACGAGGACTCGGTCCCCGAGGAGCGGGCGGAGCGCTACGTCCTCTACATGGTCAACTACGACGGCTACAGCACGTGCGACCACACGGCCAAGGGCTTCAAGCGCTGGGAGTGCAACCGGCCACACTCCCCCAACGGGCCGCTCAAGTTCTCCGAGAAGTTCCAGCTCTTCACCCCCTTCTCCCTGGGCTTCGAGTTCAGGCCGGGCCGAGAGTACTACTACATATGTGAGTCCCGAACTCCAGAGCCTTTCTGTTTTCCCTGCTCCACGGCTACAGGGGGCTCCGCGGCGGGTTTTAGCCGAGATTAGAGCCGACGCTTTCATGTGCCGAGCTTGCGGAACGCTCTCTCCTAAAATGGCAATGGAATGGAATCCGTTAGCCAGTTAGGAAAGGAGAAAGAGAAGACGTTTAGCGGTGTTATAGCTCACTTTCCCCTAATGAATAACACTCTCCTGACATTAAGAAGAAAAAAAGAAAAAACGTGGCCGCCGCCGTCTTGTATATTGAGATATTGAGGTTTCATTCGGTGTCTTGCTTCTTGGCACAGGAAACCATTCTGGCAGGGTTCCTCCTCCTCCGAAAAGCCCCGACGCCCTGGGGAAATTAGCTTTTATCAAAGCAAGGTTAAAGAGTGAAATTGAGTAACGCCCTCTTTAAATAACAATGGCCGTGGCGATTCACTGTTGGTTCCTCAGAATAGGGAAATTCGCGGTGGGGTCATGCTGGTGCACTGACACCGGCTGTGACGGTAAAGGTGTAGTATCATGCAGCAAAAGATGATATATACACCTGTATATATATATATAAATATACTGTATCAGAGTGGATGAGCTGATAAAGGACCTTACTGGACTCTACTCTGAAACTGAGGTTCAGCCCGTTCATTCCTCTGCACGCACATTTTACATATTACCCCCTGACCATGGAAATAATAAAGGTAGGAATCTCCGTCTGGGTCAATGCATGTCCTGCAGTTATCTCCGCAGCGGTTCATCCGATCCAATTCACGCTTGCCGGGTGTATCACTCGGGACCCACGGACGTGCGGTGTCGAATTCGGAGCAATTTGGACACGTGCCGCGCGTGACGTTAAGGAACCTTGAATAAACGAGCGAACGGAGAGCCGGCGGGGGGCGGGGCTTCAGGGGCTGCGCCCGAGTCACTTGCTGTGCTCTACGTCCGCAGTGCAGCTCCAGTTATGTAGTCAGGCGGGGTTTTTTTTTTTGTTTTGTTTTTTTTTAACCGCGAGAAACAGCGCGGTTCCCCGGTGCTCTCCGTCGCCGGTTCAAGTCAGAGTGTGGAGTTGTTTGGATGAGCGAACGGGCGTGTTTTGAGCAGGCACGGCGCCGGGTTTCCTAATGCACTAACTTTTACAAGCGGTTGCCAAGTTGGCAACCAGGCGTCAGTCGCCGGGTGCCAAGACCGACAAAATGGGTGCCGAACTTGAATCATTTTACAAGTGACTGATAATTATCCCATTTAATTATAATCCACATTTCAATATTTCTTGCTTGTTTCGCCGTTTCTGACAAACCTCTGTACCAGGATAATCCGTTTTCCTTGGCATGAAGTTTCTAAACACACAGCGCTACACCACGCCTATTCTTTCATTTTTTAATTGCAAAGTGGCTGGCGAAGGCCCAAATCTGGTTGCCCGGGGCGACCGGGCAGCCGTTACTCTCTTGGCCCTGCTGATGATGGCGCCGCACACAATAGTCTCTATGGAAAAATACTGATATGGCGACAAACCTTCCGAAAATGATCTCCTGGTCCCGCTGACAAAGGCGATAACGACATCATTTTTGCAGTATTTTGTATTTGTTCCTCAGCTAATGCCATTTGAAAAGGCGGCGACATCTGTTTGGATTCGAATAAAACTGTCCTTTGTGACAACTCCACCTTTTATCTGGGTGTGTTTATCTCTGAAACATAGCCTGCGGTGGTGGTAAGCCCCCTCTCGCTCTCTCTTTCTCCCTCGCTCTCTTGCGCTCTCTCTCTCTCTCTCTCTCTCTCTCTCTCTCTATTGTCTGCAACTGTGAACCAGAGGAAATGTTAAAATAAAGATGCTTTAAAAATCAAAAAAATCTCTCTCTCCCTCGCTATCTATCTATCTCTCTCTCTCTCTCTTGCTCTGTTGCTCTCTCTCTTTCTCACTATCTCTCTCTCTCTCTCTCTCTCTCTCTTGCTCTGTAGCTCTCTCTCTTTCTCACTATCTCTCTCGCGCTCTCTTGCTCTCTCCCTCGCTATCTATCTCTCTCTCTGTCGCTCTCTCTCTCTTTCTCTCTCTCTCTCTCTCTCAAACTGTTAATGTGACGGCCGGGCCCAGACGGTTGTCCTTTACACATTTCGGCTTTTTTTTTTTTCCTTTCTTTTCTTTTGTTTTGTTTTTGTTTTTGTTTTTGTTTTTATTTTATCTCTGAATGAGACGTCGCAGTCAAGAAAAAGTAAAGTCCGCTCTCATGTCGGCCTCTCTCTGCTTTTTATTATTATTTTTTTTTTTTATGGAGTGAGTTGATGTTCTCGACGGCGGCCCCTCCTCTCAACAAGCAGCTGTCTGCTCGTTTATCTGCCTGAAAAACAAAGCCACGCCCGCCTCCCTGTTCTCTTTTATTTGCCGTTCGCGTTGGCGCTCCTGCTGAAACGACTAAAAGGGGGAAAATGGAGTCGTGAGCAAGATGGGGGGTTAGCGAGGGTTTGTGCAATTCATCCCGCCACCTCATCCCCAACTCTCTATTTCTAACATCATCATATACATTTACATATAGATATATATATATATAGTTTTTTTTCCATTTCTGTTGAGAGATGGTCGTCCTAAGGGCTGCATTAAATTACTACACGGACAGACGAGGTGGAAGGGGGAGGTGGGTGGGTTCCCGGGAACCGCATCTATTCTCTCGCAGCGGCCATATTGGCTTAGCGGCCCCGCGGCCCCGCCGGCCGCTGAGCGATCGCAGATGGCGGCGCCCGGCGTCCGCGTCCACGGCGGCGGATATTAAAGCCATCCACCACGACGCGCCGGGCGCTTTATCAGACACCAGGGGGAGGCGGGGGAGGCGGCCGCGGCGGCGCGCCGGGAGAGTTGATGGTCTGTCACTGACGAGGCGGCGGCGAGGACAGCGCGGGAAAAAAACTGCGTTGATGTGGTTAAGGATGTTTGGGGAAAACAAAGCCAAAAGGGGGGAGAGAGGGATGGCTGTGCGGCGGCCGTTCAATCATTAGCGCCATTAGCGTAGCCATTAGCGTCAATGAAGCAGATGATCTCTTTTTATTTATTTTTTATTTTTTTTCATTGCAATGGCTTACATCACTTTTTGACTTTTGTTGTCGTTATAAATATAAAATGAACGGTCGAGATGATCGTGCGGAAGCGGAAAAGAAAAACGTGCCTCCATTGTGATGATTGTTGGAATTCGAATCCTTACGTCATTGCTGTTATTATATCATTTCATCATCATCATCATCATCATGTGTAATTACTGTTATTACCGTCATTATGTGTCATCATTATGCGCCGTTACAAATGAAAGAGTCTCCTAAATCAATGCCGGGTTCCATCAAAAACACAGGACAGATATTCATTATTGTTGCCGCTTCATCACAAACTCCATCGTTTGACAGTCAGAGCAACAGTATTTTTTATTTGATTAAATGTTTTCCGGTGTCACCCCAAATAAACCCCCCCCTCCGAGGCAGACCTCCATAACAGCGAGGACGTGACGTAGGCTCCCGCTGTTTCCACCCAAAAGCAGCGCTCTGCATCCGGCTGCCTCCGCCCGCTGACATTTAACTATTTATCCATTTGTCATCTTTATCCCCTAACGACGGGGCTGTCATAATTGTTACTCACGCGCGCGATGAATGTTCCGTCGTTAGCGAGCGCGAGGAGATCATTTTCCGACTTCATTCGTCATCGGCGGGGGAGCGCCGAGCGTGTGTCCGGGCCTTTTTCTTTCTCCCAAATCGACGCCGGGATGGCGTGGCTCCGAGCGGGGCTTTCGGCGGCGCCAACGCACGAGCGCGCCTCGCGTTTTCTACTTTTTTTTTTTTCCAGGACGTTTTGTCGCTTTCGCTCGGGTCCGAGGCTGAAGGCGAGGCGTCCATTTTGAAACGACGCCTTCGTGTTGAACGCGTCTCTGAAACGACCTCGGGAGCCCGGGAAACGAGTGAGCCCTTTGATTCAGTTCGCCTAAAAGATTTGTTTGCCGAATCACAAGGCACATCCGGTGAGTCCCACGTTGGCGAACGACTCGTTCTTGTGGTGGATTGGTTCAGTGAGTCCTCCTGTTTGGGTGTCGGCTACATATTATTGGGGAAATGCAATGATTCGATGTTCTACAGCACATGAGACTTTTAACCCCACACAGCGGCGTCACTAGGGTCGGTGTCACCCGGTGCGGTGTCACGGCACCACTGTGAGGGGGTAAGACAGTGCCTCGCACTCTGATGTGTCTGATCTCGCAGCGACTTTGGATTGGATGGGTAAGACGCACCCCCTCTGGCGGTGTCGCCCAGTGCGGTCGGCACCAACCTCCCCCTCCAGTTACGCCACTGACCCCACGTAGCCTCACATGAATCCCAGGGCATAAAACTCCATTTGGCCCGGTTCAAAGTGAATTTAGAAATAAATCCATTTATTCATATTCCATTAAGCAATCAAAGGGCAAAATAAGGTTGCCACCCGTCCCGTAAAACACGGAATCGTCCTCTATTTGACAATAAAATCTTGCGCCCCGTTTTGAATCAGTGCGGCATAGAAATCTAAACTATCTCAAATAAAAACGTTTGAACGGACGATCGAACCTGACAAAGATTTTGCTTCGACTTAAATGTCAATGTAAATGTCAAGTGTGTGTGGGGTCGTGCGTGTGTAACGTCTGCACGGGACGGTTTGAAATGACAGCATCCTGACGAAAAGAACTAAAGAGGGGAATCCAAGAACGAAGGAACTGAAACCACTGGAGGAAACGGCTCTCAACTATTTCCACCACTTCTTTAGGTTCCCTCCCCGACTCGTCCGGGAAACGACTTCTAGCCGTAGCTTTCGGCGGAAGCTGGAGACTCAAACGAACCAATCGTGTTCATTTCGTTCACTTCAAAGATTCGGTCAAAAAGAACAAATCGTTCGTACACGATCACTGAGTCACTCGTCAAGTACCGAATCTGGAGCACAGAGTGGACCCTTCCGTCACTAGTAATCGACACCTCTCTGTCTCGTATTGAATTGAGAAGGGCTTCTCCCACATTGAAACTGTACACGTGGAGCGTTGTGCACAACACTGGGAAACATTAGGAATTTGCCGTTCCGTCAGCGCGGGCCCCCGGCACAACCGACGCAACAGCGCATCGTTGGTCGGGGTCTCTGCGTTGGCCGCGCACGGACACAGCGTGCGTTGGTGGGCGAGCGGTCGGCCTTGACCCTCACACTCCATTTGGCCGCTGATGCTGCCGCTGCTGCTGCTGCTGCTGCTGCTGCTGCTGCTGCTGCTGCCGCTGCCGCTGCTGCTGTTGTTGTTGCTGCTTTATTATTCGTTGGCGCCGTAGCGTGGCTAATAGAGGAAATTCTCTGCATCATTACCCTCCGCCGCCCGCCGAACCACTGACCTGCATCACAGGGAATTAGCATCAACGTCCTGAGCCACAGGTCACTCTGCGTCGACATATGGGGCCAAGATGGTGGAGAACAAATCGCCTTTTTATTATACATCCATATACAATATATATATATATATATATATATATATATATATATATATATATATATATATATATATATATGTGTTGTAGGTCAGCCAGAATACTCTTGGGGTATGTTCATGTATATGGCTCAGACAATGTTTGAAATATATAGACACTGCAAGTTTGCATACTGTATATATGTATATGTTTGTATATATATATATACATATATATTATACATATACATATATACTGTATGTGTGTGATCAAATCTGTACATATACTGTGCGTACAGAACAACATGGTTATAATAATATAATACCTACGGTATTGCAAAAATAACAATATCACAGTATATACCCGTTTTAACAATACTGTTAAGAGTATCCTAAGAGTACATCGCTTCTTTGTCAAGAAATAAAAAGGTGCTGGGCGTTGATATTAAATCCTTAGCCTCATTTGAGAATTGATGTTGAAAGTGAGGATATCATTTCATACCGTACATTTTTCCTCCGGTTCTCATAATAATCCACCGTAACCTATGATGCCCCGAGACAGAGCCTGCCCTGGGTGACATGACGGATCCGATGTCTGAGGCTTCAGATGTCACATTATATTATATTATATTATATTGAATTATATCATATTATATTATATTAGATTAATTGCCAGTTAATGGTGTTGGATGCGGGTCGAGGGCTTGATTTGCGGCGTCTGATGAGATCAGAGCGAGACGCCGGCGTTCTGCTCCAACACCAACAGCTTCATCAAACCTGCAGGACGGAGGGAATTTACACAAATAAAGGTCATATTTCTTTTTTTTTCTATTTTTTTTAAATGTGAAGTTCTGTGCTGGGATGGGTAAAGATGAAAGCAAGGCTAGTGACAGGAAGATGATGAACTCGCAAAGGCCAAATAATAATAATAATAATAATAATAATACTTATAATAATAATAATAATAATAATAATAATTATTATTATTATTATTATTATTATTATTATTATTATTATTATTATCATCAGTAATAATAATATTTTTTTTGTTGTAGCAGTAGCAGTAGTATTATTATTATTATTAAATGAACCAAAGAGACAGAAAGATCACAATGAGAGGGAGAAGACGAGAGGACTCAATAAGATTACAAATACAATATAAATATGGATGCACACAAATTTCCTCCTCCCAGGAAATGCAGGAGACAATTTAATTCGGGTGACACGTGCACATGCAGCAGAACTCAGTATGAGCTGAGTGGGACTTACAATCGCTAGAGAAGTGATAAGGCAGGACAGAGGTCAAGGTTCACCAAACATTCGGAGCTGAAATGAGATCCAGATCACAGAATGCTGATGGCAGCAGCTTCTCTTTTTTTTTACTTCCTCTTCCTAATATCGAAGCAATCCATGTTGGAGTGATTTTTATTCTGGAAACGGCAGAAATCCAATACCCCCTGACGGCTCTCCGGCAGAGATAAGTTAGGGACAGGGCCTGGCTCTTCCTATAGGCGGCATAGACGGCTGAGGGGATGGGCACAATTTGCGCACCTGTCTCCCTCTCCATCGGTGCCTGTGGTGCACCGGCGTGTTTTAATTTTAGACGTAGGTTATTTTATTGTGCTCCGTTTCCTTATGGAATGAAACAACGACCGTGCGTAATGGGAACACCCCCCGTCGCCATTTTGCCTAGAGCGGCAAAATGGCTAGAGCTGGCACTGGTTAGGGAACTAAAGGATCATAAAAATTGGCGGCAAACAGGAAGTCACCATGGGTGTCAGGATGTTGCAGTAAAGACGATGCTCCTCTCAGTCATTATCCTCCACGGGAGAGTGTTTTAGGGCTTTTTCAGGAGGAGATTGGTGCATTGCTGCAATCTGCAAAGCATTGCAATCTAGAAAACAAGGCAAAGGGAAAATAGCCAAATATACATTGAAATAGCCAAATAATAAGCAAAAATAACCTAATAAGTGGCAATACAAATCAAAAAATATAATTTACATTAAAATGGCCAAATATACAAAAGTAGCCATATACTGTATATACGTTAAGACATAGATAGCCAAATAGACAGAATATACAAAAAACGATTCTATGCATAGGACGAGTTTGTCAAAAGATAACTTAAAAGTCATGAGCTGGGGCTAAGTAATGGTGTACTAGGCAATGTGGTTGGTCAAAAAATATAAAATAAACAGAAATAGCCAAATAGGAGTAGCCAAATACAGAATAAACAGAAAAAGCGACTCTATGCAGAATAAGCTCCGTTGAAAGCGGCTAGGTTACAACCTTATAGGGCTTTCATTCCCTCTGCAGATATTTCCTTCAAACTCGTAAAATGCCTGAGTGGACACGGACTTGGATCGTAAATAACATGCCTCTAATATTCTAACACCCTTGATATTCATCAGATTTTTTCTTCTCTGCCATCGCTACTTATTGGATGGCCATGTGCACGTAAAGCTCCACCAGAATCCTAGTTCAAGTCATAGATCCTGCATCTTCTGCAGCGTCCATAAATCCTGTATGTCCAGTCAGCTTCTAGAAGACGTGGAAGAGATGGGGGGGAAAAGTGGAGGAAAAAAAAAAAACCCATTAAGCAACAAATGGAATAGCGGCATGGGGGACGGTGGTTATATATATATATTTATACTTTTGAGCTGGGGTTTTGGGAGGCTTTTGCTAATAATGACAAAAGAGCAGTTTCAGCCGGGTTCCATTTCGGGAGCAGGAAGAAGGAGAAGCGAACGCGCAGGCAAACGTGGACGCATGACGCCATCCAGAAAGCCAGCGTTTCCCTCCGTCCACATGAAAAATCAGCCCTGTCTTCGGCGCTCAGACGTGATCCGACAACACGGGGGTAATGTGACGGGAGGCCCTGCTCTGCCCGACGCGCCGGCTCTGCGCGGGCGTTATGCCGAGACGCCCGAGCCGCCGTGCGCACAGGCGGAGAAAGGAAAAGCAAAGGGCCGCACTTCACAAAGGCATTACCATAATCCTGATGGATGGACAGACACATCAGCACCTCCCCTCTCCTCTGGCTTTTCCATCACTCCTCATTTCCCGCTTTTCATCTCCTCCCCGGGATTCTGGGTCAGAGCTCCCCGGCCGGCACCTTCCTCCTGCCGATCGCCAGGTGTTGCTGCCGTCCACATCCTCCATCACTCAAACACAAGTACTCGCACATGGACACGTTCACGCAGACACACACACACACACACCCATGCGCGCCGGACACACACACACACACACACACACACACACACACACACACATGCTGGGGCCCAGTTTGAAACCTGTTCGGCATCGGGTGAACCGACATGGATCCCAGCGGCTCTGGAGCTCCCGGGCCACGGAAACAAAAAGGGCCGTTAATGGATCCGGGGTCCCCGTGACGAGCTCGCTCGATGGGGTTTACGTGCCCCCCTGCGTAAAATAAATAAACCAAAAACAGCCACCCAGAACGCTATCGTAGTCGCCGTTGGCCAGACCGAGCTAATTAAGAGCAAAGAGTTGGCGTTGTCTTGGGACACTCGTTGACAGGCTCGGAGGAAGCGACACGAGAGGCAAGGAGGCTCTAATCAACTTCCCGCTTCAACTTTGGCCACCAATAAAGGAATCGCGGCGCTGCCCCCAGAAGAGCGGAAGAACAGAAGAACCGAGCGGCTGTGAAAAGCCAAGAGAACAAACCGGGGCAGGCGTGGGACTCCTCCTGGCCCTGTTTAATTCATGCATGAAGCAGATGTCTTCAATGGACGATTATGACTCAATATCATAAAGACAATGGGAACTGCGTAGGCAGTTCAATAGCCCTTTGCGGGTCGCATAATTAATCGCATGTATTGGACACAACTTGTATGCGGGGATGGAATCCCGAACGGAGCCGCTGGGCCCTGGCTCAGGGGCCCACGTCGGGCCTCGGGGACCCTCAAGAAAGTGGGTCGTGATTCAGTTGAGCTGGACGTCACACGAGCAGAGGCAAATTCTATAGGCAAGGGACACATTCTAAGGACAAGTTAATGAACACTATGGGGTCTCCAAGGGCCCCCAAAATGTTCTTGACAGAATAGTGGTGGATGTCAGTCCGAAGGGCCCCATTTCCTCGCCGATTCTCAAGAATCACCTCTTCGAACATTTCTTTTTGTTGGCCACGATGGTTTCCCCCGGTGCGTTGGACCTTCTCTGGCTTCCATCTGGTTGGTGATGGCACATGGGCTGTCACCACAGCAAGGTTGCGTGATGGCCGTTGGGGTTGGGAGGCCACGCTGGGGTCACACGCCCAGGGGCCCGTGGACTTGGGATCCGTCCATGCTTGTATGAGGTCTGTGAGAGGTAAACGAGATAGACAGAGAAAGAACACAAACTGGCTGCTGTACTTGAAGTTCCCCACGGTATTTTTTTAAACGTATTCTATTCGTCTCTTCGTTTATCGAGAAGAAAAGCTTCAGCATATTGAACAAACACTTGCAAACGGCTTCATCTTTCTATCACACTCGAGGGGGGATGCTTGAGTACCGACATCAATAACACTACGTCTGCATGCCGAGTTCCGTAATGGAATTATGATTGACGATTTGCGTTTTTCCTATTGCGTGCATGCCTCCAATAGGTATCTCCAGCACATCCCATGATTAAATCTCCAAGCCGGTTCTCATTTAAATGGAAATCCATACATCACTCCCATCCATCCACCCATCCATCCATCCATCCATCCATCCATCCACACATTCATCTGTCCATCCATCCACCCGTCCATCCACTCGTCCATCCATCCCTCCATCCATCCATCCATCCATCCCTCCATCCATCCATCCATCCATCCATCCATTCATCACTGGACCCCCTGCATATACCAGTCCATCCTAGGGTCCCGCCCTCTCATACCGTCCACGCCTGCATGGAGAGTATTTCGATTTGGATGGAAACAACGAGGGTTGCAGGCGGGTTCCGTATATCAGCGGTGAGATTAAATTCACTTCTCCTGCTCCCGACGTGGACTCGCACTCGCCCGCTGCCTTTTTCTTCCAGTCATCATTTGTTGCGCGGCCATTATCGTGATCTTTCATTAAAATTGAACAGAATTTACGAGCCTCGATTTATATCAATTCGGCGCCGTGCTGATATTATGCTTTATTGATTTTTCCTCTTTTCTTTTTTTTTTACTCCCTGTCCAACCCCCTGCTTCTCCTCTTCCTCCTTCTCCCCGTCCTCTACTTTTATCCCTCTCTCTCTCCCTCTCTCTCTCTGTCCCTCGCTCTCTCTCTCTCTCACACTCTCTCCCTCTCTCTCTAAATTCAATGAAGGGCTTTATTAACATGGGAAACATACATTTGCATAGTCAAAGCAAATGGAAGGAACAAAAAGAAAAATACAGTGTAAAATCAAAACTGAGAAATGTGAATGTTGCAATTGAAAAACTATACACATGGGTGAAGGTTACTTCAAATAAAAATTGACAATTTTAAACTTTGCTATAAAATTTTATATATATATATAAACACAAAGTGAAGATGAATATAAATAAATTCAAACAGATGAGCGTGGATATATACTTGGAGAAGTACAGTGAACTCGGCTGCTCTCTCTCTCTCTCTCTCTCTCTCCCTTCCCTCCTTCTCTCATTGCACGTAACCTCATCACCTCAAACTGAACGACATGAGGGATGGATTTGGCTCATTTTTTCGGCAGCAGCTGAAAGAAGCGAGGAAGGAGTGAAAGGCCAGCCATCACTGTGTGTGTGTGTGTGTGTGTGTGTGTGTGTGTGTGGGGGTGTGTGTGTGTGTGTGGTTTGTACACGTGTGTGTGTCCTTTTGTGTAGTATCACCGCTGTGTGGCTGAACTAACATCTGGATATAATGATTTTCCTACAAAGATGAAACATATCTATCCATCTATCTATCTATCTATCTATCTATCTATCTATCTATCTATCTATCTATCTATCTATCTATCTATCTATCTATCTATCTATCTATCTATCTATCTATCTATCTATCTATCTCTGTCTGTCTGTCTGTCTGTCTGCATTGTATTGTTCCTCAGTATATGTGCAGAAGTTCACATCATCCTCCGTATGTTCTGCTCATGCTCTTGGTCGTCCAAGTCGCTGATGTTTCCTCAGCCGCGGGTCACGAAAATACTTAAAATCTCCACTTTCTCTGTTTGACAACACAAGAACCCAGAAGGAACACAAGCACCTTGGCACCGCCTTCTGATTGTGTGTGGAATTAACCGCTGCGGCTGCAATCTCATCTGGGTGGAAGATGGGAAGTACTGTACTCGGGTCACTTTAAAGCCTCCGTCCGTGTGCGCTCGTGTACTTTGTGTGGTTGTGTGTGTTTGTTAGTGCGTGTGTGTGTGTGTGTGTGTGTGTGTGTGTGTGTGTGTGTGTGTGTGTGTGTGTGTGTGTGTGTGTGTGTGTGTGTGTGTGTGTGTTTTTTGTGCACGCCGCCCTCCTAGAAAGCTGCTCTCGTGAAACCCGGACTGGAAACGAGAAACAAGCTTCTTTATTATTTTCCTTTGGTGGGTTGGCAGAGATGCTACTCTCCTGGAATGTACGCAGCGCCGGACGGAGCGTCGCTGGGATCTCGGGCCCGGCCCCGCCCCTCCTCACAAACAAGCCCCGATCAAAGGCTCAGTGCGGCCTTATCAAAGCCAGCTGGAGACCCAACGCAGGCTGGATGCTGACCTCAAGGTTGGCCTGAGGTTAGCGCTACGCGCTAAACGCTGCGTTACAGCATGCAAACGATCTTTAATGACAGTGTCGGTGAACTCAGTTGCATTGGACGGTGGATCTGCTCCGGGAGGCGGTCGGAGCAGGTTGCAGATGACATCTCACACTTGTCAGCTCGAGGAGCTTGCAGAGTTGCAAGTTGCCAAGGTCGTCGACTTGCCAAGGTCGTCGACTTGCCACCGCACGCAGGATTCCCCACAAACTCTCCCACGTGTCCTGTGAAGACATTAAAATGACATTACAGCAGACTTTTAGACTTCCCGTCTGAAAACAGCCTATTTTTCAGCCAGTGATCCTATTTGGTTTACTAATCTGCAGTATTACATTAAGACTTGCGGTGGTGTTGGATGTGCCAGAGCTCGGCGGTGGTTCAGTGACCGTGAAAGCCCCCCGATGACTCTGGTTTTATCTAAACTTGTGGAAAATAACAGGCAAAGCCTCCTCGACTCAGACGGGCCTGATTGACTCGGCCAGCGGTATTCCCTTACAGGCCAGAAGCTCTGCCCACCGAAATAATCAATAACGTCAACGTTCTGCCATAACTTCATCCATTTAGCCAACTCTTAACCGTGCTCTCGGCTTCCTGTCTCTTTCAGTCGTGCATTTTTATGTCCTCACGTCTGGAATGCGCTGTCAAATGTCCCATTGAAAGCCAAAGGAAATGTGTTTTCCAGATAACATTACAGTTGCGGCGCGGCTTTGGCTCGGGCTGTGATTGAAACAATGCGGCTCCTAAGCCGCTGAGCCCACCTGTTTGTTCTTCCGTAATTGGATTCTGCTCCGTTCCATTTGCTTTAATGCTGCTGCATAATGCAGCGTACTAAGGGGAGCAGCCATTACTGGCCAGGGGACACGGCTCCGAGGAGTAACCCGACCTCCCCGCTCCGCAAAGTGGGCCATCCTTTCAGGAACCCTGCGTCCTTCAAAGACGCCCCGGGATGGATTGATGGCCCCGGGCCTGGCGGGGCTTTGGGGGGGCCGATGGGAACCGGCAAACCAGAATAGCAGGTGTTGATGTTACGGCCCGACGAGAACAATACGTTTGCCCTCTGCGGTGCGCGGATCCCAAAAAACAAACAGGTGGACGCTCATCGAGTCCTGAGAATGAAGAGCTGCGAGCGGCGAGGGAATGCGGCGCTGAAGTGTGGACTCGGGCGTGGTGCGGAGAGCGAGCGGCGGCGGTTTCAACGCTGACATGACGCCCGTCACCGGGGTTTTTCCCGCTGATACAGTGCTGAGTTCTCACTTATCTGAGTTCGATGGCTCAGATAAGTTGTTCAAATTAAGAGGGGGAAAGATAATAACACGCTTTTTTTGTTGTTTATATTCTCTGAAAATACTAATAAAAATATTTATGTGAGATATGTATTTTTATATATATATACTGTATTTATATATTTATGTATATATATATGTATAAAATGTATTATACAAAAATGTGAAAAGGATGATAGATTTATAACCACCCCCAAAATGTATTGACATTATTGAAATGACAAACTATATGAAATAATCATATAAAACAAAACAAAAAAACATATGAATAACTCATAAAATCGACACTAAATTATAAAATGTGTTGGATCGCTGTTTAAAACTTCTGGTGGACACACCCTGACCAAGCAGCAAAACCCAAAATGAATTACTCTTCATATCATATCTGCCCTCATATTTTAATCACACCAGTGAGCTGCGTTCCTGCTCAAACGCCCGTCGGTTGACTTTTCATGGCGATGTGATGGAATGTCAATGGGAGCGTCGCGACGCCCAAACATCAGATTAACCCCTCGCTGGCTGTCAACATGGCCGCCGCTCCGTGCGCTCCACAACGTTTCCATCCTTTGATCGGCCGCCGTCGCTAAGTGGCGGGTGTGGAGAGGCCTGACCCGTCCGCCACCAGGCTGATGGAGGGAGGACATCTGGAGAGGGAGGCCGAGTGTGTGTGCGTGTGTGTGTGTGTGTGTGTGTGTGTGTGTGTGTGTGTGTGTGTGTGTGTGTGTGTGTGTGTGTGTGTGTGTGTGTGTGTGTGTGTGTGTGTGTGTGTGTGTGTGTGTGTGTGTGTGTACTCCAGAACAGCCTTGCGTTGTTGGAATGGAAAGTTTGCTCTCAGAAAGAACCGCATTGAATGTTGGCAGACCTGGGTCATTCCGGTCACCAGTTGATATTTTGGGTAAGGAAAGAACATAATCCGTGGTGCATTTTAGACGTATCTGTATTTGTTTCGATGCAACATTCAGGTTGGAACACACTTCAGAAGTTTTGTTCCCAATAAGCCGATATTGTTGGCTAGTGTGATGGGAAGGTTGCCGGTTCGATCCCCGGCTCCTCCTGGTAGCGTGCTGAAGTGTCCTTCAGCAAGACACTTGACCCCCGAACTGCTCCTGTGGATACGTCCAACACTAGGATAGGTCGATGCGTAGAACCGCAACCAAATCCATCCCTCATGACCCGGAAGCAGTTTCCTCCAGAGCCACGGCAGTTCCTATGGCGACTGGCAGCGGGAAGCCACACCTCTGGAGTGATGAGGAGACGCTGGGTCGTAAGATTTTATATATATATATATGAATTATAAAAATTACATTATAAAAAAAGTAAAATGAATTATACATACTGTATATGAACTCAAAAAGGGTTAAGGCTCTTCCTCTCTCTCTCCTCCTCTGCTCTTTCTCCTCTCTCTCCTCTTTCTTCTCCTCCTCCCTTCCTCTCACTTCTCCTCCCCCCGTCTGTCTTCCCCCTCCACTCTCTTTCCCCTCCTCTCTTCTTTCCGTCTCTCCTCTCTCCCTCCTCTTCTCTCCCTCTCCTCCTCTCAATTCTTTCCTCTTCGCTCTCTCTCTCTCTCCCCCCCTGCTCTCGCCCTCCTCTCCCCTCTCTCTCTCCCTCTCTCCCCTCTCTTCTCCTTTCCACTCTTTCTCTCATTCTCTTGCCTCTCTCTCTCTCTCTCTCTGTCTCTCCTCTTCTCTTACTCTCTCTCTCTCTCTCTCTCTCTCTCTCTCTCGCTCCTCTTTCCTTTCCTCCTTCCTTCCTCTCTCTGCTCCTCTCCCTCCTCCTGTCTCTCTCCCCTCTGTCCTCCTCCCTTCGGTACACATTTGGATAAAAGTTCAAAGGTCAAACTTTATTTTTCACATGCACACCAGCACTTCTACGCTTAAAGCAGCAGTTAAATGTGTAAATTGTAAATATAATATAATATAATATAATAAAAACAAAATATGAATAAAACAAGTATACATTAAAATTTCAATATACATAATATGTCTAGTGGAGGATAAAAATAATATTATAAATACAAGTTACAACTTTAAGTACAGTAAATAAAATCATGAATTGAAAACATGCAAGAACAAAAAGAAACGGTAAATCCAGGAGGAGGTGATTTCAGCGTTATTGGTTAATAGTTCAGTTCTTTAATGACCACGTCCCCCGGCGCATTTCCCCTCTTTTTCCACTGCCTCAACTCTTCTTTTTGCTTTTTTTTTTTCTGGTTTTTTTTTGGGGGGGGGGGGTTACAAACGTTAAATCCACTAAATCCACTAAGTGCTGGAAAACTGATTTCATGCCCTGAGTCCTTTCTCAACGCAAAACATTTGGGGAGAAGAAGAGGGAGCAGTAAAGCTGTTACCAGAGAGCTCTGAGAGGCAGTGTGTATGTGTGTGTGTGCGTGTGCGTGCGTGCGTACATACGTGCGTGTGTGTGCGTGTCCATGTGTGTTTGTGTCTTTCCCTGTGTGTGTGTGTATTTTCCAATGTGGTGTATATGAGCGTGTGTGTGTGTCTATATGTGTGGTGGTGTGTGTCTAGGTGAGTTTGTATCTACGTGTGTATGTCAATATGTGTGGTTGTGTCTAGGTGAGATTGTGTCTTAAGTGTGTGTCTACTGTATATGTGCGAGTGTGTGTCTGTGTGTGGGTGTGTCTATGTGTGTGTGTGTGTGTGTGCGTGTGTGCGTGTGTGTGTGTTAAACCGTAAGTCGTCCGATTCACCGGTCACTTGAGCGTTGATGAATAGATCTGCCCGTGCTGACAGAAGAGGAGAAGAGAGGGAACACAGCTGGGTGGGGGAGGAGGGAGGGAGGGAGGGAGGGAGGAAGGGAGGGAGGGAGGGAGGGAGAGAGGGTTGAGGCTAAGGATCATTGGAGAGGAGTTGACAGATCCTTAACGGTGGCTCCACCGACCTCCAGAGGACATTAAAACTTGCCCGGAAGATAAACTTACCTTCCGTTTTCTCATGCGTTCATTCGGCCGGAGGGATGGGAAATCGTAAACGATTAAAAAAAAAACGACCTAGTGTGTAAGTGGGGACAAATGAAAAGGAGTTCATAGTGGCTCTGTATTTGGTAGATAGGGACCTGACACGAGGAAGGCAACTGTATTTTTAAAACTGTGTGTTGGTGCTGTAATGGATGCCATGTTAGACATACACACACGCGCGCACACACAGACACACACACACACACACACACACACACACACACACACACACACACACACACACACCCACACTGACTTGTATTTGACCCCAATCCTTGTCTACAGGAGACAACACCTGGTGCCTCACCAGAGCAGCCATTAGTGTTCAACCATACACACACACACACACACACACACACACACACACACACACACACGCTTCTCAGAGTATATATATATTTGAAGTAAATGACACAATGGCTGCTCAAACCTCCGCACGCTGCTCCCTAAAATGCTTCACAGAGGCTTGACATCCCCCCCGACCGATGGGAAAGGATTTATTCCCTGACAGCCCCCCCCACACACACACACACACACACACACACACACACACACACACACACACACACACACACATTGAGTGTGCATAGTCCCTTAATGTGCAAAGCTCATGTCCAGTGATCTTCTGAAATATTTTTTAATAAGAGGGGGAAATCCTTTATGCTGGGATCCAGTATACAGTACAAGTGAATACTGGTACAGTATTTATTTACATATTTATTTATGTATTTTATGTATATATGCATTTTTCTCTTTATCTATATTTTCATATTTTTATTATTGTTATTATTCTTTTTTTTTTTTACTTCATATTTGAAAGTGGGGGCCGTGCCTTAACCCCCACCGCGACTACAACCCCCACCCCCAAAATCGACCACATCCACTTTAAATCAGCGCGGCCGTAATTCAACTCTGTGAAAGTTTTATTTTTCCCTTTACTCAACGCTAAACCTCTTTAAACCCCTCGCTGCAGGACAGGACAGAACCCCCCCCCCCCCCCCCAAAAAAAGAAAATACGCTCCTGATACTAAACATGAATCCACGTACACCTTGAATCCAGCAAAATCTGGGAAGAAAAACAACCTCCCAAAAAAAACCCACTGATTGTCCACATGTAAACACTGCTCTTTTTACATTCATCTAATTAATTCCCTCCTCTCGTCTTTTCTTCTCCTCTTTTTTCTCTTTCTTCCCCCAGCCTCCACCATCGCTGAGAACGGGAGGAAAACATGCCTGAAGCTCAAAGTTTTCGTCCGACCATCAAGTGAGTTGTTCTTTTCCTCCTTTCTTTCTCAACAAAGACTTTGGACCCCAGCCCGTTTTGGAGAGGGCGAGCGAGAGAGCGAGCGAGAGAAAGAGAGAGAGAGAGAGAGAGAGAGAGAGAGAGAGAGGAACAAAAACAAGTTTTTCTGAAGTATTTCCTCCTCTGGTTACTTCAGTGTCTCATACCGTACCTCTTCCATTTATCACGACAGCCTTTAAAAACCAGGGCCGGTCCCGGTTTTAATGTTTCTTCAGATGTTTCTTTTTTCCCGTTTACTTGTCGTGCAAACGGTGGGAGGAGGATCGACGTAGACGCACCGACGCCGCTCACCTCATCTGAGCGTCCGCCATGCGCTTTATTTTTGGGGGGTGGTTGCTTGGAACGGTGCTTACTTTGTTGGGGTGGGGGTGGGTGGGTTTGGGAGGGTGGGGGTTCAAATGTCACTAACCTTTATTTGGCTTTTGATTTACTTATTTACCTCTAATGATCTTCTCCTCATTGTGCTCTTCATCCTCTATTTGTAGACAGCTGCGTGAAAACTATAGGCGTACATGACCGTGTTTTTGACGTAAACGACAAAGTAGACAATTCATTAGAACCACGAGGTTAGTATGGCTTCCCGCTCCTTCCTCCATCCCTCACCCATTTGGTCTGCCGGCCTGCCTGTCTGTCTGCCTGTCTGTCTGTCTGTCTGTCTGTCTGTCTGTCTGTCTCCACTCCTCTCTCTCTTCACCTGTGTCGCCATCTGCGCCGCTGTTCCTTCCCTCCTCTGCTCCCTCTCTCTCTCTCTTCTCTCTCTCTCTTTTCTCTCTCTCTCTCTCTTCTCTGAGCCACTATCCACTCACTTAATCATGTGGTTGTTGCTGCTTGATCTGGCTTTAATTCTACTGCTGCCTATTGAATGCTGATATACAATATATATATATGCGTATATGTGTGTATATATCTGCTATATGTATATATAAAAATATGTATATATGCATATATCTATTTTGTGTATATATATATATATATATATATGTGTGTGTGTGTGTGTATGTGTGTTTATACATACATACAGTATATATACATCATTTCTCTATATATCCACACATACTGTATATACACATATACATAACCATACTCAACGTACTTTCCCTTAAATTTTAATCATTTGATAGTTTGACCTTGATTGTCAGTTTGGAACGGTTCCCTGTGGCCCCAAACCCTTTGACCGTATAAGGCGTTCTTCTTTCCTTCTCAGACAAATAAAAGTGTTGAATGGTTGAGCAGGCAGTCCTGTTCATCACCACACTTTAAATGATAAAATTGCTGACAGTGTTACAAAGAATTTCTGCACCAACCGTATTTTTGTTGGCAGAAAGGACGACATATTCGGGGTTGAGTTGTTATCGTTTGACAAATCAAAGAAGAAAAAATGTTGCTCTTACGTTTTTTTTTTTTTAACCCCCTTTGCTTTGTATTGTAACGACACATAAATACGTAGCGTCGACTCATTCCCGGCCCCTACGGATGCTATTATATAACTACATATAACTATATAATTACTAAATACTGTAACACATGCTGTCACCCCTGCTTACCCTATGTAATGCATTGGGAATCTCAAATGGACCTTTATGTTCACTGCAATAATTACTGTAGTTACAGTTACGCCAAAAGAGGTTGCTATTAGAATGCATAGCTAGATAGATATATACATACATACATACATACATACATATATATATATATATATACATACATACATACATACATACATACATACATACATACATACATACATATATACATACATACATACATACATACATACATACATACATACATACATACATACATACATACATACATACATAGAGATATAAATACTGTAGATAGAAAGATAGACCAAAATAGATAGAAGAAGGTAATGGACGATAATAATTACCTAATGAACTAATCTGCAATAATACAAATGCAGATAGTGCACTAGTATTAGAATTTACAATTACATTTTACAGTTTAACGCACACACACACAAACACGAACACACACACACACACACACACACACACACACACACACACACATTCAGTGTCTTCCCTCTCTCGCTGCTCTGCTTGTTCCGTTCTCTTCTTTCATCTCTTTCCGTCCACCGGTCCTGTCTTTCCGCTGTTCCCTAACCCTGTCTAACCCATGCAATCAAACTATTTTTTCTGCCAAACTCCTTCTGTGTATCTACAGTACGTGTGCACGTGCAGTCCTCTGTCCTGTGCTCTGCTTTGTCTATCCAGTACAGTGCACGTAGCTGCTCACTCACTCTGCAAAGAATAACGACAATAGCAATGACTTAGACTTAATCTCCGAGTCAAAATCATAGTCTGTTTTTTGGGAAAAGTACATTTTTATGTCGAAGGAATTTGGTGCATTGTAGTCCAAAAAATATATAAACATTTTCCGAAAATGTATAACAAATAAAATAGATTAAATAAATAATAATAATAAATTCATAAAATAATACATGAATAAATGCCTAAAAAAACAGAAATACAATATGTACTATGAATCTACGAAATGTGCTCTAAAGTATGCACTAGATGAATTTAAAAAGTTAATAAATAGAAAAACACAAAAAGGTATGGCAAATATCAGTAACGAAGGAGAATGAAGGATTGACTGGGTACAAATATAAATATGAATATGACTATAAATATTGTTGGATATTTCTGTACATGATGAATACAAATACTACTACTACTACTACTACTACTAATAACAATAATAATAATAATAATAATAATAATAATAATATGTATGCATCTTGCATTTTGGTGCTGCAAATGGGCTCAAACCAACTAATACGACTGAGTTTGGTTTAAATAATGTATGTTTACAAAATAGGATGGTTCATATTTTTGGAATGGCCTTTCATCCGTTTTTTTGTTTTTTTTTTATTCTTCTTCTCCTCAGACGACACCAGTCACGAATCGGCCGAGCCGTCCCGAAGCGACGCCACGAACGTGGCGCCGTGCCACGCCCTGCGGACACCTGGCCTCCTGCTGGCCGCCATGCTGCTGCTCTGCTCGGCGCCACTGCTCACCTTATAGCGCCCCCCCTCTGACCCGGGGGGCAATTACACCTGGTGCGGCCTAAATCAAACCCAGTGCTGAGGGGTGTTGGGGAAATGGGGGGATTGACGGGGGGATTTGGGGGTGGAGTGGTGGATGGAAAAAGTCGTCAGAGCGGGCTTCTCTCCTTAAGGAACCCTCTGTTTTTCTTCACGTATTTAAGTGGATTTTTCTCCGTCTGTGAGTGGGAAACAAAGTAGAGAGACAATTTCCCCCTCGAAAAAAAAAAACAACAAAAAAAAAAAAAAAACCTTCAACCAAGATGCCAAATCACGTTTTTTGACACTTGATTCTTGATTTCCCGTGACTTTTGACTTCCCTTTACATGCACGTCATGCCTATGTAATTGCAGACATACACACACACATACACGGGCGCACACACACACACACACACACACACACACATACGCAGACACACACTTTACTTCCACACAGACACACGTACACACACACACACACATACACGGACACACACATTACTTCCACACAGACACACATAAACACACACACACTTTCACATTACTTACAGACACACACACACACACACACACACACACACACACACACACACACACACACATTTCTTACACACACACACACACATTATTTACACACAGACACACACACACACATTTCTTATAAACACACATACATTACTTACACACAGGAGCACACACACACACACACACACACATTATTTCCACATGCTACCTAGAGAGCAGTAGTTTTGTACTAGGGTTTAATCCAGTGATAGCACCACAGTGTAGGAATGTAGGTTTAGAAAATGGTTTAGAAAATGGTTGTTAACACAAGTTCAGATGCGGTGTCTTGGAGACCTCCCGGCAAGCCTTTCCAAAAATCAAAAATGTCATTTCGATCGTTTCACTTTTCCTTCGGCGTCGCGCGACACGGAAGTGACGGTATCAGAAGCTGGATTTCGAAGTGGAGCCTAAACCCCGATGGGAGCGTGTGGACTGTGTACACATTTGTATTTGTACGGCGAAAAAGCTTTGCCTTGTAAACTATGGTACATGATTAGTAAATCTAAAATATGTGTTGTTTTTTTTTGTTTTTCTTTTTCAAATAGGGCAAGATTATTTTACATGCTCTGTATGCAAATCCTGTTGTTTTTTAGATTTTTTGATTATTTTTTTTTTTTGTTTGTTTTTTTTGCGGTAGGTGGTAAAAGTCCACCTTTATTCTACCTTGTTAAAAGGTAAAAGGCACTTTTTAAAAGGGAAATCCTAAAAATCCCTCCCAAAGCAACGGCTGGAGCATTTACACCTCATCGATTTAAAATAATTGAACATTATGAAAATATGATTTTGACCAACGAACGAATGAACCAACCTCGTTAAGTTTCACTTTTTTCTCTGCGTGGGACTCATCGGGGTCTGTTGAGGATTCTGTGGGGGGGGGGGTTTCGGATGAGGCCGATTTGTCCTCAGTCTCTCTCTTTAAACTTCAAATTTAAAGTCGGGTGCATTGAAAGTTCCTCAGCCGGCAGCACTTTGTGTGGACGGAGAATCGATTCTGAATGTTGATCACAGTTTCACGGCGACGCGCGTCCTTTTTACTCGTCGTCGACGGCGATGAAGCCGCGATTGTTCTCTCGCTCCAATTTGGGATGACTCAATTTTGACGACGCCGGAGGCGCGGGTTCGGCGTCCTCTGCCTTTTCTCTCCGCATTGATTTGCGGCGACGGTTTTCTCAGAGAAATTGGAAAGAAATGATCATTTCATAATTGACACGTCGAGCAACTTTTCTTTTATTTCACAAAATCGACCAATTGTTATGGGCTGTGTTCCCTTACTTTTTGGCTTTTTGTTTTCTCCTGCTCATGCTGTTTTTCCTCCTTTCTGAGCTGTCCTCTTGGAGGAGGAATCATCGTCATGCAGGAGTGTGTGTGAATAGGGCCCCATCACTTCTTCACTCCACCAATCTTTTCCCAAAACTCTTTTGCCATCTCCAGAAAGGATTTCTACCAGACAGATATCTGAAATTTCGCCTCTTGAAAACAAGACTTTCCTTATAAAAAACCCAGTGTATTTTGGGTGTGAGGGGGTGGGGTGGGGGGGGGGGGCTATTTGGGGTCACCGATCGATCCGAACAAAAAGGAGAGAGGGAGAGAGAGAGAGCACTTTGAGCTTGAACCCGGGCTCCTCCTGTTACAAGTGACTCCTTAATGAGGCTGAAAACGACAGGCCCTGGTACCCGTAATAGAAGGTGGGAGGGGCTTGTTGGGGTGGGAGGTCTCGGGTGGGGGTTGCAGGGGTTGGGGGTGAGTATAGATTTAAACCGAAAAAGCGAGAGAGGAAAGACAAAGATGGAAGGAGAGGTAGCGACATGTGACTAGAGTGCCTATCAAAACACATTAAAAAAAAAAAAACAACATTCATTCAAACATTCAAATACAAAGTCCAATTCACAGTGATGGTTATTGTCGCAGTTTTTGTTTTTTTTTTGTTTGTTTTTTTGGGGTGTTTTTTGCTGCTTTCTTTTTTCATTCTTACCTGGCTGCCTTTTTCAATTTTTCCAAAATTGTTCTCCCCTCTCAGAAGGCTTGTATGCACTTTTTGACCATTGTTTTATTTTTTCTACTATAACAATGCTATTACAGTGCTATAACAATGCTATGACAGTGCTATTACAATGCTATTACAGTGGAATAGCAGCTCATAATGAGGTACCAACATGGCCGCTTCTCCGAAGCAAATTCACCAGTTTAGAAACCAGCTTCAATTGTACGCTTATAAATTACCAATACTACTCCGTCATTGTCGCTATTATTATTATTATTATTATTATTATTATTATTATTGTTATTATTATTATTATTATTATTACTACCATGGTTTATTCAGTACACACCTTAACCTGGGAAACGAGGATCAACTTTGTTAACTGGATACCGTGTATCCTGAGCTAGTCCAACCATATAACATGTAGTGTTTAGGGTTAGTAACTGTTCTTTTTGTACCTATCTGGAGGACAAAACTAAACTAAAAAATTACAATAAAAAAGCGACACTTCATTGTTAAAAAAAAACCTGTACAATAATTATTATTATTATTATTATTATTGTTATGATGATGACGATTATGACTATTGTTATTATTAGCAAAAACCCTTCTCGATGTAAATAGTGTTTGATATTAAAGTATTAATTTGGTTCTTATGTCTTTTTCTAAAAAAAAAAACATTGGGATTACGGTTTTATCTCGGCATTTCGCGGAGTGAACGCCGTCCTCCCAAAAAAAAAATAAAAAAAATCTAGAAAACACAAAAAAACAAATGCATTGTGTGCTCCAACGGACGCTCAGTGGCGGTTTGAGGCCCGAGGACCCGTGCACGAGGACTTGAACCTGTGACATGATGTTTTTTTTTTTCTCCCCAACCAAATCATCGCCCTTCTCCATCGATCGTCTCACAGAGCGACTCACCCAGGATCCCAGGAGCAGGAAGTGTGGACTAACAACGGGACTTTTATTTTGAAAAGCAGCGATGAGGAGGCCAGGGACGTTGGGATATTTAACGGAGAAAGAAGGAAGGAAGGATCTTCAGGACGGTTTCATAATGTGGCATGCGCATGAACTTGATAACATTTTAAAAAGACAAACAAAAAAGTGACAAAAAAGTTTCGAGAAATACGTGTTCTTCCTTTCTTTTCTTTCTTTTTTTCCGCTTTTAGTTTTCTGTTTTTTCTTTCGAAACGTGTTTAGATTTTTCAACCACTTTTGTGTGTGCGCGTTTGTGTGTGTGTGTGTGTGTGTGTTTTGGATTTTTGCATCCCCCACATTAGACATAGTGTACATAACACACACTTCCAGGGTGGAGCTACGGGCTGGGGCTGGGTCTGTCTTGCGGGGATCCCAAAATAGTTTTTGCTAGATTTATTTTTGTCTTGGGTTGGGGGGGGGGTGGGGGGGGGGTTTATGGCGTGGTCCAAAAATGTTTTTTTGTTGTTGTTGTTTTTTGGAGGGTGTGTATATATATATATATTTATATATATATATATATTTTTTTTTCCTCCCCTTATAATGACCCCTCTCATTCCCCTTCTACTGAATCCATCCATCCACCCATCCCATGTAGTTTGAGTTCAATCTACCTGTTTTTTCATCCTCTTTAAAAGAGAAGGTGCTTGAGTGTGTATGCAAGGGTTAGTGTTGCTTTTTTCTTCTTTTCATTTTTTTTTTTTTCATTTTATGTGTGTGTGTGTGTGTGTGTGTTTGTGTGTATGTGTATGTGTGTTCCTCGTTTCCCATCATGCCTTACCCTCGCAGCCCTCCATTTCTGGGCCCTTTCGCCCATAAACACCCCCAGTAATCGCCTATCGCATCCCCTCCGAACCCAATTGTGGTGGTTAGTGAGGAAGAGTCTCATCATCATCAACATTGTGCCCCCCCCCAAATAAAACCTCCACATGACCCGCAAAACCACCAACCCGCACCCCATCACCCTCACAGGGAGACACCTCCCACCTGCTGGTTTCCACTATATCAACAACATTGAAAATTACAAAAAAATGAAAAAAAAAAAATAACCTGGTCTGTATTTGTATATACACGTGTCCGAGCAACTATGATAATATTAATAAAAATGGAAATACAATGCTTTGATGATTGTGGCGCTGTTTTCAATTCAGCTTTTCCTACAAATAACTGTTAGATTTAGGCCTCACTTACTTGTATATGAATATTTCTGAAAATCCTTTTTCCCTGTCCGTTTTTAGAAAAATCTCGGTCCACACGAACACGCAAACGTGATTTTAAATGCACAGATAGGCGTTCCAGGCCAGGATGATAATATGTGATACAACCTGATGTCAAACACCACAGAAGAACATGAACAGCCTGCATGTTGAGCTTCTTCATAATATTCATACACAACACTGTGTGGCCGCCGCTCGCCATCAGGTTCTGACATCAGCGTTTTCAGGGAAAACTGAGTTTGAAAAATCTCCATCCTGGAAGGCGTTTTCCAGAAGCGTAGTTTTCAGTTCCTAAAACTCATTTTTGGTGTGAACAGGGAGCAGACCAAACCGAGATCAGTCATATCCGTATACATGTGGACAGTGCCTTACCTATCAGGGAATTAATTTATTTATTGAGCATCGTTTATGTTTGGTATCTAGGTTCAAGATTCAAGATTCAAGAGGTTTATTTGTCACATACATATACATATGTTCATACATATACGCAGTGAAATGTCTTTGCAACGCACCCGGAGATTATGCACAATAGTTACTAAACCGGACATAATAGCTAACCTAATTTCTACCTAGCAACTAACTGAAACTAACTGATTCCTAAAACGTAAGGCATAAAGTGAATAGAATAATATAAATAACATATAATAAAAATAAATGAAGAGTCAAAAAGGTCATAGAGAGTGAGGTTACAAAATAGAAGTGAATAGAGTTATGTTCATGGGATAGGCTATTTGTATATACAGATACAGTATGTGCAGTAAAGTGCATGTGAATAAAGTGTGTATGGAGATATACAGTACAGTATATAACTACCACACAGTAAGACAGTAACACCGAACAGAACAGAAATACAGCACAGTATACAGTAACCCAGTGCAGTATTCAGTACAGTATCAAAGTAAGAAACTCTGTCTCGAAACGCGGATGCACTTGCCCGGCCGCAGCAGCTGGAACAGTCCGTTGTTGGGGTGTTGAGGATCCTTCATGATCCTACGGGCTCTGCTACTGCACCTCCTGGTGTATAAGTCCTGCAGGGAGGGGAGGGTAGTTCCAGTGGTACGTTCGGCTGAACGCACCACCCCCTGCTGGGTCCACCTGTTCTGAGCAGTACAGTTCCCAAACCAGGCAGTGATGTTGCCTGTCAGGATGCTCTCCACCACTCCAAAGTAAAAAGGCTTGAGGATCGTCACCAAGACCATGAATTTCTTCAGCTGCCTGAGGTGGTAAAGACGCTGCCTGACCTTTCTCACCCGAGTTTCTGTGTGTGTAGTCCACGTTAAGACCTCCGTGATGTGGACTACCAGGTACTTGAAGCTGCTCACCCTGTTGACAGAAGTCCCATTAATCACCAATGGCCCATGCGTCCTTGGTTGTAATCCCCTCCTAAAGTCAACAATCAGCTCCTTAGTTTTGCTGATGTCCAGGAGGAGGCTGTTGTCCTGGCATCAGAGTGACAGGTTAGCCACCTCCTCATGGTAGGCCTTCTCATTGTCGTCGGTCCATCATCAGGCCCACCACGACAGTGTCGTCAGCGAACTTGATGATGGTGTTGGAGCTGGACCTGGCCACACAGTCATGTGTGTACAGGGAGTACAGTAGGGGGCTGAGGACGCAGCCCTGGGGGGATCCTGTGTTCAGGGTGAGGGAGCTGAACATGTGCCTCCCCACCCTAACCACCTGGGGCTGGCCTGAGCGGTGAGAAGTCCAGGATCCAGGTATACAGCGGAGTGCTCAGTCCTAGCTCCCGCAGCTTGACAGCCAGTCTGGTAGGGACTATGGTATTGAAAGCTGAACTGTAGTCGTTGAACAGCAATCTCACGTAGGCCCCCTTCCGACCATCCAGGTGCGTGAGCGTGGTGTGCAGTACCTGGGAGACCGCATCGTCCGTGGATCTGTTTGGCCAGTACGCAAACTGCAGTGGGTCCAAGGTGCAAGGGAGGGAGGCACAGATTCAATCCTTAATCAGCCTCTCGAAGCACTTCATGACCACTGAGGTGAGGGCCACTGGACAGTAGTCATTTAGGCACGCTGGAGAGGCGCTCTTCGGGAGAGGAATGACGGTGGACCTCTTGAAGCAGGATGGGACCAACGACTCAGTCAGGGAGGTGTTGAATATCCTAGTGAACACCGGGGCTATCTGGTTAGCACAGGTCTTCAGCGCTCTTTTCGTGTTCACAGACATCAGAGCCTACCTGACATCATGCTCAGACACTGAGAGTGCGCGCTCATCCCCAGCAGTATTACTCCAATTAGCTGGGAGCTAGCAGCGGTGTTGCCAGACTCAAGCCGCGCAAAAAGGAGTTCAGTTCGTTGACTAGGGAGGCGTCCACACTTGTAGCTGGAGAGGAGCTGCTGTCGAAGTTTGTAATAGTCCGCATTCCCTGCCACAAGCGTCTGGTGTCCCGTTGCGCCATCACTCCGGGCGAGGTGTGCAGCCAATATAGGCAGCAGAGCAGACAGCAACGCAGGCAGCAGAGTAGACAGCGACCTGGGCCGCAGGCGCCAGGCACAGACCACGGGCCCGAAGCCATCATACGCCCCACCCGGCCAAAAGCCCCGAGCAATCTCCACATAGCCAAGTGCACATGGCGTGGGGCACCCCAACATTAACCCACCTACGGCAAACTGAGCCCTGCCATCGCCCATAGACAGCGAGATATGCGGCCTCTCCACGACTGTCTGCATTCGAGGCACTCGCCGCAGCGGGAGCAAGGCCAACCACCGCCGACCACCGCCCCCCGCATTTTCAGCCAAAAACCATGACATTAAGCAGCCACCAAGGGGCCCTGGAAGGCACCAGGGGCGCAGTAGGCCGGTAAACCACCCGGCACCAGGGTGAAGCCACCAGGATCCAAACCCAGTTGGCAGGGGGTCTGTCTCGTCACCCCCGGCCAACCACATCCCCACACCAACCCACCAGCGGCCCGCCAACCCAGAAACCCCAGTGCTCAATGAGTGGTGATTGTGTCTGCAGTTAAAACTGTAGGGTGTGGGGGGGTCCGAGCCATCCAAGCAAATTGAACCCGAGTCACTCGCACCCCACCTGCCCCCCAGACCCTCGCCTGGTGGAGTGTTGTTTGAAGTAAGATTTTTGTGGGTGTGTATGTGTTCTAACCTGAGTGGTACTAAAATTGCAGGACGGTCTTAAAGCACGCCAAGACAGGAGTGTGACGAGCAAGATCACAGCCGCCCGCCACATCCCTACCCACATAGCCTAAAGGATTTTTCCAACATATCTACGGGTGGCAAATGGAGGAATTAAACGGAACTTTTACACAAAATGTCATTCAATCACACCCAGGAAGTGAACGTAACGTATCTTTTTGAAGCTGTCACTTTCTTTTTCAAAACCGTAGTTAAAAAAGGTGGGTCATGCATGAGCAGCACTCAACATGATGTGTTAATTAGCATAGAGATGTTTTTGTTAACCATGTTTTTCTCCAAAAATGAAAAGACTGTGGAGCTGCAGGTGCGTGGGTATCAGAGTGAAGAGTGATAGAGACAAATGACTTCGTCCCATCGTTAAATGTGCAGTAATGACGCTTCATGGGGAAGATGTTTCCCAGGTGAGCTGTTAAACTGTTGTATGGAGGGATGAAGGAGGAGATGGAGGGGAAATGAATGGAGGTAACTTCAAATTCAAACCTTGCCACATCTGCCATGGCAACCATTGCAAATTTCTCCAAGATGATAAGTTGAGGTAATAGCCTCTTTTTTTTTTTTTTTTTTTTTAATGGAAATGTTGCACGAACCAGAATCAAAATGTGTTCGTTCAGCAAGGTACATTTTCATGTACGAGGAATAAGCCAAAAAAAAATCGATAACAATAACAATCTAAAAAAAATCACCAAATATCCCAAGAAAATAGACAAATAGAAAAAAAGCCAAATATCATAAGAAAATAGCAAAAAAAAGAAAAGTAAATAGCCGAATAAAAAACAAAAATAGGCAAATATCCAAAGGAAATAGCATACGGCAACAATGGATGAGTAGGTGTAAATTACTACTGTGTTACTACTAAGTTATTACAATGAAAACAATATTAATGCAAATCAGTGCACACCCTGTCAGATAAAGTCAAAGAGACGCAGACTAACTTATAATAAACAAACCCTTCTGAAGGCATCTCAGTCCCTGATTGGCTGTGTTGCTGTTTGGTTGCCATGGGAACCGTGGCTGTGACTGACAACTCTGAATGATGTCTTCAGTTAATCGCTCCACTGGTGTGAAAAGGTCATGAATAAGCCAATTACACCGCCCTGCTTTATGAATAGATATTTTCTGAGAGGGAGATGTTTAAAATGCCTCCGAGGAGACATAGAGACATGGACAGGCCAGGAGCGCTGGTTGTTTGTGCAATAAATAATACAAACTCATTATATTTTATTTAGAATCTCCCATTGCATGCTTCATATTGTGTATGTATGTCTATGTATGCATGTTGTTGCCACGGTGGATCAGCGGCCGGGGCTGTTGCTATACACCAAGAAGGTTCTGTGTTCAATCCCTGCTGTAAATCTTCCGTGTGGAGTTCCACTACCAGTACCAAAAAAAAAAAAAAAAAGTGTGTATGTATATTACATTGTAAACATTTGTTTTGACAGTGAGTTTGCACGCAGCTGTATTGTTATAACAGTGTGTCATTCACATGAAAGCCAAACTACAATATTAATATTCACTTATTCAATATTTAAATCAAAACACCAGAAGCGCGAGCGAGTTTAAATATAATTATAGAAAATAAATCATTTGAGATCATGTATATGAATTCATATCCTCTATTTAAACAGGTACAAGTAAAAGTGTCCTTGGGATTAAAGTTTATTTTTCAAAAGTGAGCCGGCCAAGAGAGCAGCATAAACATTGTTACAACAATAAACACAAATAATACAAACAGACGTGTACAACTGTCATGGGCTACAAACAATCTGCGGCACGTTTGTGTTAAGGGGGAAACATTTCGACCAGTTTTAGGCTTTTTTAGAAGCCACTACAAAAACATTTTTTTCCACTTCACTTTCCTGTGGGTGAGAGACAGAGAGAGAGAGAGGAACCGAGCCGTCTGCCAATTAACCAGAAACAAACTTTTGAGAGTGGAGTCTACAAAATCTTCTGAGAGTTGTCAGAGGGCTCTTTTTCTCTCGCTATGTATGTCATACATACATGCATACATACATACATATACACATACATACATACATACATAAATACTTTACACACATACATACATATACACATACATGATACATACATAAATACATACATACACATAGATAGTCCCAGAATTTCATTGGAAACAGCACTGGGGTTTTTTTGTAAATATTTGTTTATCGGCAGCTGCTGTCCGATCAATTCATTCTGACAAATATAACAAATATTATATTTACTATGTTAAACCTTGCTTAACGAAACTGATTATCTCACACCAAAAAGGAAAACAAAATCACCTCATAAAATTGACACAGGAACAGAAACAGACAATGAGTGATCAGCATACCTGAGGCTGCAACAGCCGCAGCAGGACACAAGCTCCAGAGTTGCATATGCGGCTGGGCAAAGGTGAGCGCCACCACAGGCCTGAAAATACATCAGGGCAGGAAAGGGTGCCTGAAGAGGGCAAGAGACTGCGTGCATTGACAGCTACTTCCTGAGAAGCAGGTCGCGTCGGTCGATTGAAGTTCAGCAGCAGGACAAAAACCAAAGTCTGCAGGACGTCAGCAAACCGGTTTTGGCAGAGGAAGAGCAAGGCACAGGGCAACAACCCGAGCACAGCCCATCGCGACCTGCAGCGGAAAAGATCGAGGGCTAAAGCCGTTGACCAAGTGGCCAAAGTCCTGCGAAAAGAACAAAAGGTGTTTTCACACCGCAGGTAATTTTTCATAGTTCTTTATTTGTGTCCACACTGCAGGAACTAGGAAAATTCATAGTTCATAGATTATTTTAGCTCCTACTCCAGGGCAGGGACTAACCGGCAAAATAGGAACCTTTAGTGACGTGCACGGTGTGCATGGTGATTGGTCCAGACATGGTCCACGGTCCCCCGCCGGTTCCTCGGACTGAGTTCAGTCCGCCCAGTTGTGTCGCAACGCTCTGGGTGGCCAGCTCATGTATACTTGGCGGTAATAAAGAAATAACTAATAAAAATAAAAAAAACAGTAAAAATAGTACTTTTATTGTAAATGTATTTATTTCATTTATTATATTTTCCATTGTAAATTGAATGAAACAAAATATACGCATGTGATGCATGATGGGTGCCCGTGCCTTATGAAAGTCAGAACAAACTTTTAAATTAGGCCTTTAAGATCTTGTATGAGTGAAGATTCAGCAACTGTTTGAAGATACAGCAACTCAAATTTGTTCAGAAACAGATTTTGGTTGACTGATGAAAGGTGAAAGGTGAAATAAGTGAAAGTTACGGAGTAAATACAACACTGGACACAGAACTCACGCTGAAACCCCATTGGCTGACATCATTCAGAGTTCCTATTAGTGGTGCGAATGCAACCAGAAAAACACCCCTTGAAGGTGTTTAGTTCTCAGGGGACCTCCCCAGTTCCTAGTTCCCCTCAGGGAGTCCCCAGAACTGTTTGGTGCAAAAGCACATAATGTGGGAGGAGGTCAACGCTGACCTCTGCAACATCTTAGAGACGCCACCATGAAGAAGTTGGAGATAATGTGGGAATTCATTTACAGCTATGGAGCAGAACAGTCCTTCTCAAATAGTGTGGCGCGCCCCCCTGGGGGGGCTCGGAGCGATGCCGGGGGGGGGGCGCGTGTGACCCTGGGGAACATGCACCGAACAAGAGCACAGAGCAGGAGATATGAAGTGCAGATAACAAACCCATAGGAGACACCATGGAAAAATATTAAACAGGGATGAAAAGAAAGGCGGAGAGAGAGGGAGATAATGAGACAAACCTAAGTCTCCCGAAAGCTAAGACAAGGAAATATGATGAAGCGTACATAGCGCTTGGCTTCACTGTGACTACGGTAGGAGACGAGGAAAGACCGGTATGTTTACTGTGTCTAAAAATGTTGGCAGCGGACAGCATGAAGCCAAATAAATTAAGGCGTCACTTAAAGACATTTCACCCCAATCACACGGATAAGCCGCTTGAGTTTTTTCAGCGAAAACGTGCCGAATATTGCCAACAATCGTCCTGCTTTGTGAATGCTACTTCAGTAAAGCAGCAAGCACTGTTAGCCTCATATACGGTGGCGTACCAAATTGCTCAGTGCAAAAAACCCCACTCCATAGCAGAGGAGCTGATACCGCCTGTGGCATTAGACATGGTCTCTGTCATGCTGGATGACGCAAGTGCTGCAAAAATAAAAACTATCCCTCTGGCCAATGACACTGTCGCCAGATGTATAAATGACATTGCTAACAATCTTAAAGAACAGCTGGTAGATAAACTCAAAGACAAACGTTTTGCCTTACAGTTCGATGAAGCAACTGACAGCAACAAAGACTGTTTGTTTATCGCTTACGTACGTTTTGACATGACAAACTCCCTGTGTGAGGATCTACTTTTTTGCAAATATGTCAGAGATAGAGCCACAGCTGAAGAGCTATTCAAAATGCTGGACTGCTTCCTGACTGAGAACGGGCTAAAGTGGGAGAACTGCATCGGTGTTTGCAGTGATGGTGCACAGACCATGGCAGGGATGAAAAAAGGACTTGGGGCCGCTCATCAAGAAGGCCTCACCTAATGCTGAGTGGACACACTGTGTCATACACAGAAAAGCACTGGCATCAAGGAACCTTTCCTCTGAATTCAGTGAGGTTATGACTGACATTGTAGATGTAGTCAATTTTAGAAAGGCCAGACCACTAAAAACAAGAGTCTTCTCTGCTATCTGTGAGGAGATGGGAGCTGACCATCAAGCTGTGCTGTTTCACAGTGAAGCAAGGTGGCTGTCACCAGGAAAAGTCCTGCCCTGAGTTTTTGAGCTCAGAGAGCAGATAAGAATGTTTTTGGAGCAGGAGCACAAGTATGACCTCACAGAAATATTTAGTGATGAGAACTTCCTGGCAAAACTGGCCTACCTGAGTGACATATTTGGAAAGCTAAATGAACTAAATCTACAGCTTCAAGGGAAAGATAAACACCTCCCTCAGGTCACAGACAAGATCAGCTCTTTCACTCGAAAGCTTGCAATGTGGGGCAGGCGACTTGATGAAGGGAATACTGATTCATTCGAGAACCTGCATGAATTGGTTGACACTACTGACTTTGATGCCACCTCAGTGATTCCATATATTAAGGAGCATATTTCATCACTGATGGGATTCTTTAAAAAGTACTTACCTGAAAACAGTTCCCAATATGACTGGGTGAGAGATCCTTTCAATGCACCAGCTCCGACCGGTTTCAGCTCTGCAGAGGAGGACCAGTTGATTGACATGACGTCTGAGAGGCGATAGTGGCGCCGCCCCTAGCGGTCGCCTGCGCCGGCGCTCCGGTTACTTTCTTACTCTTTAGTATTTTTTTCCTTTTTTTATCACAATGTTCGCCAGAAAAACATCAACAATTAACTCATACGCCCGCGATGCACTCATGGATATAAAAATTTCCCTAAACGAACAACTTTGGGACTTTTTATCCGTGGGAGCAGAGTGGCCAATGGAAATCCTACGCGGGAACACTCGCAACAACAACTACAACAAAAATGGAGTCGCTGTTCCACGAGCCGGCCCACGGAGGAAGCACCGAGGTAAACAAGCGGCATTCGGGTCAGAATGAGGACGCAACCTTACCTTCCACCTCTGCCAAGCATCCTTCTTGCTAACGTCCAGTCCCTGGAGAACAAGATGGATGAACTTCGAGCGAGGATTCAATTCCAGCGAGACACAAGGAACTGTTGCGTCCTCTGCCTGACGGAAACATGGCTGAACCCACTGGTGCCGGATGAAGCCATACGTCCAGCCGAGGCCTTCTCCGTGTTCCGCGGCGACAGAACGGGAGAGTCGGGGAAATCCAAAGGTGGAGGCGTCTGCCTAATGGTAAACAACCGCTGGTGTAACGCCAACAACACCAAATTCCTCTCCCACTCCTGCTCGCCGAACCTGGAACAGCTGACCATACTATGCCGTCCATTTTATCTCCCCCGGGAATTCAGCACGGTCATCATTACAGCCGTTTATATCCCACCGCAAGCGGACACCGACGCAGCTCTGTCGGTTCTGTACGATGTGTTGTGCGGATTTCAGAACAGACATCCCGACGCGGCTGTGGTGGTGACTTGGGACTTTAACAGGGCCAACCTTAAAAAAGTTCTGCCGAATTTCCACCAACACATCACGTGTGCCACCAGGGGAGACAGAACTCTGGACCATTGTTACACTCCTTACAAGAACGGACACAAGCCCGTCTCGCTCCCTGCTTTCGGGAAATCAGATCACGCCGTGATCTCGCTGCTTCCTGTTTACAGGCCTCTGATCGCGCGGGATCTGGTGATGACGAGGGAAGTGAAGTGGTGGACGGACCAATCAGAGGCTGCGCTTCAGGACGCTCTGACTGACGTAGACTGGGACATGTTCCAAACAAGTTCAAGTGACGTCAGCGAGTTTACAGAGGCTGTAGTAAGTTTTGTGGCTACGCTAGCGGATGAAATCGTTCCCACGGTGAAAGTTCGGATATTTCCAAACCAGAAACCATGGGTTGATAAATCCATGACTCTGTCAACGACGGTCTTGTATCTGGTAACATGGACAATTACAAAGCGGCGTCGTACAATCTGCGGAGGGCGGTGAGGGACGCTAAACGGACGTACAGAGAGACCGTGGAGCTGCAGATGGAGCGGGGGGACACAAGACGCTTGTGGGAGGGGCTGCGAACAATAACAAACTACAAGAGCAGCTCCTCCCCAGCCACGAGTGTGGACGCCTCCCTGGCCAACCAACTGAACTCCTTTTATGCGCGGTTCGAGTCTGGCAGCAACACCGCTAGCTCGCCGGCTAATTGGAGTTACACCGCTGGGGATGAGCGCGCACTCTCAGTGTCCGTGCACGAGGTCAGGAGGGCTCTGATGCGGGTGAACACCAGGAAAGCTGCGGGCCCAGACGGCATATCTGGGCGAGTACTGAAGACCTGTGCTAACCAGCTGGCTCCGGTGTTCACCACAATATTCAACATCTCCCTGGCTGAATCAGTGGTCCCGTCCTGCTTCAAGAGGTCCACCGTCGTTCCTGTCCCGAAGATCGCCTCTCCAACCTGCCTGAATGACTACCGTCCGGTGGCCCTCGCCTCGGTGGTCATGAAGTGTTTCGAGAGGCTGATTAAGGATTACATCTGCGCCTCCCTCCCCCGCACCTTGGACCCGTTGCAGTTTGCGTACCGGCAGAACAGATCCACGGATGACGCGGTCTCCCAGGTACTGCACACCACGCTCATGCACCTGGATGGCCAGAAGGGGGCCTATGTGAGAATGCTGTTCATTGATTATAGTTCAGCTTTCAACACCATAGTTCCCACCAGACTGGCTGTCAAGCTGATGGAGCTAGGATTGAATGGTCCGCTGTGCACCTGGATCCTGGACTTCCTCACAGGCTGCCCCCAGGTGGTCAAGGTGGGGAAGTACATGTCAAGCTCCCTCACCCTGAATACAGGATCCCCCCAGGGCTGCGTCCTCAGCCCCCTACTGTACTCCCTGTACACACATGACTGTGTGGCCAGGTCCAGCTCCAACACCATCATCAAGTTTGCTGACGACACCGTGGTCGTGGGCCTGATCACCGACTGCGATGAGAAGGCCTACCGCGAGGAGGTGGCTGACCTGTCACTCTGGTGCCAGGACAACAGCCTACACCTGAACGTCAGCAAAACCAAGGAGCTGATTGTGGACTCTAGGCGTGGATCACAATTGAGGACGCACGCGCCCTTGTGGATTAATGGATAGTCGATAGGGTGAGCAGCTTCAGATATCTGGGAGTCCACATCAAAGAGGACTTAACATGGACTGTTCACACAGACACTGGTGAGAAAGGCGAGGCAGCGTCTCTACCACCTCAGGCAGCTGAGGAAATTCCGGGTCTCGGTGAGGATCCTCGAGTCCTTCTACTCTGGAGCAGTGGAGAGCATCCTGACAGGCAACATCACTGCCTGGTTTGGGAACTGTACTGCCCAGGACAGGCGAGCCCTGCAGAGGGTGGTGCGTTCAGCTGAACGTACCACTGGAACTACCCTCCCCCCCTTGCAGGAGTTATACACCAGGAGGTGTAGTAGCAGAGCCTGTAGGATCATGAAGGATCCTCATCACCCCAACAACGGACTGTTTCAGCTGCTGCGGTCAGGCAAGCGCCTCCGCAGTCACACAGCGAGAACAGAGAGACTGAGACGGAGTTTCTTCCCTCAAGCCATCAGAACTGTCAATGCTGACCTCACCAGGGGTCCTCACTGAGCCATGCACTAGGCTCCACTACCTACTGTACTGTATGTAGCATACTGTACCGCATACTGTATCACTGTTCAGGGTTGTTCGTGATGCCGTATTGCTGCGCCGTACTGTTGTATACTGTGCTGTATTATCCCAAACACTACTCCCTCTATTCACATTCACATGCCACTTTGATTCACATGCCACTTTAAATGCACATATCTGTATATACATAGCCATATTCCTTCTATCTATTCCATTTTATTTCAATTTATTTTTATTGTATTTTATTCTTTATATTTTTATCTTATTCTATAAGTATTCCACTTCCTGTATTACGTTTTAGGAGTCAGTTAGTCGGTCTATTAGAAAGGAATTTTCTACTTTTTATTTTATTTAATTTTTAATTTTTTCCTAGGACATATTGTGTGCTATCACCGGGTGCGTTGCATTACATTTCACTGCATATATGTATGAAAGTATGTATATGTATGTGACAAATAAAAATCTTGAATCTTGAATCTTGACTCCACATTGAGACTAAGTTCACATCACAGAAGAAAGAAGAAGAAGAAGAAGAAGAAGAAACAGTCTTTATTTGTCACACAACACACCACACTACAACACATGCTTGCACACACACACACACATGCACATGCTTTGGATGGTGGCCGGTGAAATGGTTCCTCTGCATTTAACCCATCCTGGCTTGTCCTTCCTCCGGGGCCACAGCCAGGAGCAGTGGGCAGCATATGTGGACGCGCCCGGGGAGCAGGTGATGAGTGTCCATCGCTGGTCAGACGATGATGGGTGCATGTTTTTGAGGGGGGTTCTTACTGACGTGAGGTGGAGGAAACCCCATGTGACGCTGAGTGTAGAGAGGCAGTATCCACTCTTAGGGCAGAGGGCCTTGGGCATTCTTTTTCCTTTTGCAACATCTTGTCTTTGTGAGACTGGCTTCTCTGCTGTTGCTGCACTGAAGACCAAGTACAGGTTACAGCTAAACATTGAGCAGGAGCTGAGAGTTGCAGTATCATGCTTCAAACCCCGCCTCGAAAAGCTGTGCACTGCAAAACGTGCTCATTGTAGCCATTAATCCTGACTTCCTCATTTTGATAAAAAAAAAAAATCAGCACTAATTGTTTTATTCATCTTTGTTTTTTAGGTCAAAGTGTTTCATATATTGTGCTCCTGAGTTAATGTTGCTGATCAATTTAAATTTATTATTATTTATTGATTATATTTAATTTTATTTTTCAGTATCAAGTGGTCAAAAAATGTTTACAGTTTAAATAAGGATTGAAATTATTTTTTTTAATTTCAGGCAAATTGATGCACTTTAAGTCTTTTCTGTTACAGACTAAAAAACAATGTTAATAAAGTTATTCTTTGTTGTAAGTTGATCTATATTTCTTTCTTTTTTCTTTTTTTGTTTTCTTTAATGTTAATAAGGATACAATGTTATGCAGAGGTGAACTTATAAAATTTTTACAGACAAATGATACTATTTACAGTCGCGGCGGAGAGTTGGGGGGCGCAAAATGTTTACTTCTTCCTAGGGGGGGCGTAACAGAAAATAATTGAGAAGCTCTGCACTAAGTCCAAGAGGCAAATGGAAATAGTTTGTCTAGTCAGACTGAGGTGGCAGCTGAAGAGGCAATGGAGGAGGGCCACAGAGGAGGAGAAGGAAGGCATAAACCTGTTGCAAGCAGACATCCGGGGCAGGCTTGCGACACTGAAGAGAACCTGGTAAAGAAGCGCAGAAAGAAGGAGTAGACAAGAACTTCTTCAGGGTCCAAGTGGCCCTCACAAGCCTCCTCAAGGCCTAACCAGGACGTGCAGCTATGCTTGACAACAGCAGACTACACCACAGCGTGGCAACATCTGGAAGAGAGAATCATGGCAGGCTGTACCATCTCTCCACTGGGCTATATCTTGGCCAAGGAGATGATAATTAGAGCATCTTGATGGGTGGGTGGAGGACGGAGCATAAGACTTAGTCTGAGGCTGCAGTCTGTCAGAGTATACTCGGACGACCTCACAACACTCACCAAGACCAAGGCTCATACTGTATGGCTGTTGAGAAATCTTCAAGAGAAGATCGATCTGGCTTGGCTGAAGAGCAAGTAAAGCAAGTCCAAGCAAGAAGCATCTCCATCATCAAGGGGAATCTGTCAGACCAACACTTTACAATGGCGATGAGACAATTCCAACAGTCTCTGAGAAGTCTATGAAGAGTTTAGGTAGGTGGTACAAAGTATTCCTGAAAGACGGAGCAAGTAGATCAGCGCAGGAGGGATGCCATCAGTGCCCTGGAGATCATCGAGAGAACCACGCTCCCTGGCAGGTTAAAGCTCTGGTGTATGCAATTTGCGCTCCTTCCATGCCTCATGTGGCCAATAACCAGATACGAAGCTCCAATCTTGAAGGTGGAAAAGCTGGAGAGACCAAGCTGCCCCCATCCTGGCTACTGGGAGTAAATGGAGAAGAAACCGAGCAGCCAAAGGCGGCGCTCAAGCATAGGGGCATCGTGGGCCAAGTGCAGTAAGGGAAAAGTGGTCTTGGCCTTGGGGCCAGCACACCAGCCTGGAACAAGGCTACTCTGTCTTAGAGACGCAGGCTCGTGGTAAAGGAGATACGTCAGCAGGAGGAGGTAGAAAGTTGCGCAAAGGCTGTTGCTAAAGCAGGCAAGGGCAATGGATGAGATAGGAGGGAATGGAGAAAAGAAAGATATTTTATAGCAAGCTTCACCATAAAGGCTCCCTATGATGTCTTGCCATCCCCCAAGAATCTCAGCCAGTGGTACGGAGAAGATCCCACATTCTCCCTCTGCCCAACTCCAACAACAGTAAAATCCATCCTGGTTGGCTGCATGACCAGCCTCACTCAAGGGCGATACACATCGGGGCAAAACCAAATGTTACGGTGTCTTGCAGCAGTGCTGGAAGGTCGGAGGATGAGTGTCAACGCCCTTCCTCCCCCTTCAATCCCGCTGACCGGCAACAGCATTTTGTCCAGGAAGGTGAGGGTCAAGCCAGACTCACCACATAAAGACCAGACACCGGGCGGCTAGGCGAAGCATGCCATTGGAAGATGGTGGCAGACTTAGGTCAGAGGGTCTGCTTCCCAGCTGAGATCGCGTCAACCAACCTCGGACCAGACCTTGTGCTATGGTCCGCCTTATTCCATTTCATTTACATTATTGAGCTCACAGTGCCCTGGGAGGATGCAGTGGAGGAGGTCTCCGAGCGCAAAAAGCTGAGATACGCTGAGCTTGCAGCCGATGCGCAACGTGTCTGGAAGACAAAGGTCCGACCAGTTTAAGTAGGCTGCAGAGGGTTTGGAGCCACAGGTTACTCTGGGAGATGGGAGTGCGAGGGAAGGTCCACCGACAAGCACTCAAAGACCTCTCCAGAACTGCTGAAAAAGACAGCCAGTGGCTCTGGGTGAAGAAGGTAAGAGAGGAGAGGGGGAGTGGAGGGAAGCCCAGACAGGCGGTGGAGTGGTGTGCCACAGTCCTGGCCAACACTGTCTGTACTCCACTTCCTTTGGAGTAAGAAAATTGATTTGACTTGAGGAAGATGCAGAAGGTATACCTACCAACATGTTCCAAGACAGGCCCAAGACCTCTCCAGAACTGCGGAAGATGATGAGAAAGGACTCCCCCTGGGCCCTCAAGTGAGTAGATGGCATTTAGGGGGTGAGCTCGGGACGCTGGGATTCACTACTGAATCATCTGGAGGTGTCATGGGCCTATCAGCGAAAAATCAAGAACAGAGGACGGCCACTTGATAAACCAGAAGATGTGCTCACTCACTTGACCATCCCGCAGAGTCTAGGCAGCATCTCTCACATGTGCAATTAAGGCACATTATCATCTCGTCCTACATAACAGCTCTGTCTTGTATTTGCAGTCAAAAAAAGTGAATCCAATATATAATCATTTGGTTGCAGCCCAGCCACAATTCCTTCACCGCCCCCTAGGGGACTGCCAACCTAAGGTTTGAACCTCTATTTCCTCTGGAGGTAATGTAGGTGTATAAAATCTTACAGCAGAAAATGTAAAACATTCTTTCATAATATTAATTTAATAAGTGAGGGTGAGTTTATATAGCTTATTTTGTGTATAAATAAATTCAAATAATAAAACAAACAGATAAACACAGATCACAAAAATTGATCTAGTAATTAATAAGCTGCGAATCCCTTCCACGACCAGGTCCGAGCCTCCGTTACTTCAGGAGCTGCAAGGAAACAGGTTCCCACTAGGGTATCGGTGTCTGGAAGGCTTGGGTTGATTTAATATCAATCTCACTAGAAACTTGAAAAAATATTGCTTCATAGAATTCACTTAATGGGTGGGGTGAGATAATAAAGCCTATTTTGTAGAATAAAAGAAAATACAACAAACAAATAAACAACAACCAAAAATCAATCCAATAAATATTTTAGCTATAGGCTATTATTTGTGGAAGGATTCCACTGACGGTTCTTGTGTAAATCCATGTTTCGTGTTGAAATTTGGCCCAAGTGGTTTCTTATGGGAAAACAGCGTAGAGGAGAGAAAAACCCGGCATCTCGACCAAGTTTTTGGTATTTCTTTTGGTATTTTTCTCTACTCGCTCACAAAGAAAAAAACTTGCCACTCGCCCTTTCGATTATTATTTCTTTCTTTCTAAATAGGTCAATATTTTGCTCTTCTTTCTTTCTTTCTTTCTTTCTTTCTTTCTTTGAATCTACATCAGTAGGTCGTCATAGATGATTTTTTTTGTACTTTTTGTGTGACTTTGTATTTTATATCAAGTGTCAATTCCAGCGTCCTAAGCTCTCCTCTATTACCATAATACTGCGAGTGATGACCGCAGCTCAGGTGGAGGTTATTCCAATATGTCTGATGCAGGTCTTGCATGTTGACCTTCTGGATTCAATCCACGGAGGGATTACCAAAAAAATATGTGACACCACTGCAAAACACCACCCCAGCGGATAGAGAGAGAGAGAGGGAGAGAGAGAGAGAGAGAGAGAGGCAAGTCGAGACACAAAAGGACTGATAGTGAGGATTACACCTGTATTTATTATTATGTCTCATACTGCTCCCATGCCTCGAAACACTCTATTTTTTCTTGAATTTTGACTTCTTAAATGTGAAGGTGAAGATGGGATGGAATGATTGGACAACAATGCGAGTAAAACCTCTGCCGAAAAGAAAAGACTCGCAAAATGTCGCAAAATGGCTTACTCGCTCCTACCTCTTCCTTTATAATGCCTTGACAACACTTTACATTTAATAATACTGTAACGCTGGGTATAAGTTCCTGTTTACCTATAGTTGTTTTGCAATGTTATCCTGAGGGGGGTGTTCACCGTAGTGGGTAATTGGCTCGAAAGTTCTTCCTGATAATTTTGGGGGGGTAAGTGGAAGTGTGTCTGAGGCGGAAGGAGGGAGACGAGAGGGAGGACGTCAGGTAGAGAGACAGCGGCGAGCCAGCCTGTTTCATTTTGCTACCGGTGACACCTCAACCTCGGCTTAGCTGTTGCTGCGGCAAGGAAATAAAACATGGCTCGGTTGGGCTATCGAACGCCTCGTCTCCTCGCCGCTCTTCTCCACCCGTTCAGTTACCCCGCATCGCTACAGTATTATACCATATTTAAAAATATTATGTTTATTATATGTATTAAATATTGTAATAATATAGTATTATAATAATATTATGAGTAAGGTTATTGCATATTATGGAATAAATAATCAAATAAATATTTGTCTAGATGCATGAATACATACAGATATTTATTATACAGGTTTTGTTTGTTTCTTTTTCTGCAATGTAAAGCATATTTTAGTACTTAGAAAAGTGTTGATCTATCAATATTGATATTATATTAATATATAAACATATCATAAACCGTTCATAATTTATCATACTTAATAATTATTAATAATAAGGATTGATAGACATATACTCTGTCCAACTAATAAGCAGCATAATTTCCAGCAGGTGTTTTATCTCATAAGCAAGTATAAGTTGCTTTGCACCTCACCATGGAAACACTTAATAATAACTTAAATGAATAAAAACAAAAATAACTAAAAACAGCCCGCAGTGAAACCAACAAAAAACACGTTGTCTCCTTCCGGTTCCAATAAAATTTGGCATCAGAATCAGATTATTTCGCCCGACGTATAAAAGGACCTTCCAGCAGGGGGTCGTAAATTACATTCTAATGATTACCATTCTGTTAATACAATATTCCCCCCTTCCTTTCCCCTCCATCCATGAACTTTGATTTATGTTTTTAATTTTTTTGACGGCATAAATAGCACAAGTCTCGCAATTGTTGAAGAATGAAATATCGTCACAATTCATTTTCTCTTTTTTGGATTTAATTAGTTTACGTTAAAATGCCATCCATCAGTACAGGGCTGGATGGAACGGGATGGAGAGACTGTAGTTAATATATCTTACAGTTTACACTTCCTGGGAAATTAACTGGGCTGCATTATTCAACGGCTCGCCGCCATGACATGAATCTTCCTTCTAAACGTAATTATTAAAGACTTTTCCTTTATTATATTTCACATCACGTCTTTTGCTATTTCTTTCTTTGGGAATGAGGTAATTTTGCAAATGTGTCTCTTTGTGAATTTGTGAATTGTCTCCAGCGCTGTCCCTATCATCGTTTTTGTGAAATATATTTTGATTGAATGATTTAATACTATTCAACAAAAAAATCCTCTCTGGATTTCCAACCAGTCGAGCAATGTAAAGTTGTTCCGACGGCTCATTTTTCAGAAACTCCAACAGTCCGAAAAATGTCAACACCTAAATAAAACCATCTCTAAGCCAACATCGTAGTACAGTAAGGTAGGATGTATAAGGTATGATAAGGTGAGGTAGGATGTGTAAGGATGTGTAAGGTAGGACGAATAAAGTAAGGTAGGATGTATAAGGATATATAAG
>NC_137203.1:11869328-11871828 GCF_960531495.2 Zeus faber
TGTCCATCCATAATCCATATCCAATAAAGCTCTTGAATCTTGAATATCTATCTTTCCATCCATCTATCCATCCATCTGTCGGTAGATAGTGGGATGGTATGTAGGTGGGTATATCTGTACACTGTACAGGAAGATAGTTAGGACATGTTACACTTGGAGTTTAACAAACGAAAAAAATGTCCAAGCTGTCGCTCACTCTACCTCTGTGTGCACGTGCGTGTGCATGTGCGCGTGCACGCGCGCGCGCGTGTGTGTGTGTGTGTGTGCGCGCGCGCATGTATGTGCATGTCTGTGGGTCTCTATGTGCATGTGTGGGACCACCAGCAGCACTAACAGGGTCAAGGACAAAGCAGGACCCCAGCCGCCTGACACAGAAAATTAAATTAAATTAGGTGACGCACCTGGAATGTTATTGTTGAGTGAAGGGTGTGTGTGTGTGTGTGTGTGTGTGTGTGTCTGTGTGCGTGTGTGTGTGTGTGTGTGTGTGTCTCAATTTGTGTATATTCATAATTCGCTACAATGGGGTTTGAATGTGGGTGAGCAGAGTGTAATAGGATTTTAGGAGAATCATTTTGGGTTTTGAGGTTTAGCTGCTAATTGGCGATAAAAGCAGAGTGAATTGTGGGTAATGTCAGGGGCAAGACGGGGAGATCTGAGAGCATGGGAGTACGGCACAAAGATAAATCCCCCCCAAAAAACTATGCTGTGACTGGAAAAAGTAGAAAGCAACTAACCCTTAACGTTATATCAAAGCAAAAAAAAGTCTAAAGATATTCGAGAATACTATATTATTTGAACTGTAAGCCAGTTAGGGCCGTGCGATGACGACACAATGAAATATTGTGACATTTCACTTTATTTTTCTGGGCTGACTGTTGGTGCGTTCATAAGATATTTACGGACAGGGAATATTTGAGAGACAGTCATAGTTTAGTCGATTTTATGGCCAGGCATCTAGAACATTCCATGAAGTTCAGAAAATGTAAATTGTTGAAAGCCAGAAGTAGCCTAATACACAAAAAAATAAAAAAAATAAACAAACAAATAAATCAATAAACTAATAAACAAATACATACATACATACATACATACATACATACATACATACATACATACATACATACATACATACATACATAATTACATACATACATAAATAAATAGCAAAAGAATAGCCAAATATACAAATTATAGCCAAATAAAAAAACAAAAATATCACTATGCAAAAATATACAGAATATAGGAGGAGAACCCAAGAAGGTCTTGTGTTCATACCCCGGGCGTCCCAGGTCCTTTCTGTGTGGAGTTGACATGTGCTCCCTGTGTTTGTGTGGGTTTCCTCCGGTTGCTCCGGTTTTCTCGCACCATCAAAATACATGTACGTTAGGGGTTAAAACTCCTGTCGGTGCCCCTGACCAAGACACTGGCTAGAGAGCTGGAGTTGGTCCCCGGGCGCTGCACCGTGCCTGCCCACTGCTCCTCGGTGTAGGACGGGTCAAATGTAGAGGATACCTAATTTCCTTTAGAGGGTTTAATAAAGTATACTTAATAAATAAATGCACAAATCAATATTTTTTTTCTCCAGCTCATACAGCCAACATGTATTTTTTCTTTAAATGTATTATCAGCTTTATTATTGCTAAAAAGCCTAAACAACACAAACTATTTGTACCATATAAGAGTGTTTGAGTGTGTGATCTACTGTTGCACAGCGTTTCCAGAGGTCGACAGCTCTACGTGGTTTAACAACCACAGAAGATTTTCATTTTGCAAGAGCAAGCTGTTTCTTTCCAAAACATCATTAAAACGCTTCGTTTTTTCAACATTTTTTTAATGTATTTTTATCTTGTTTTTTTATGGTTGTCTGTGACTCCAATGTCTGGACAGTATTGATCCGACTTACATCACTTTTTATTACGGTGCTTTGATCTTTCTATTACACATCATGTTAATACTGAAAAATCAATGAACACCAGCATGGGGGAATAAAACACAATATTGTGTGTGTGTGTGTGTGTGTGTGTGTGTGTGTGTGTGTGTGTGTGTGTGTGTGTGTGTGTGTGTGTGTGTGTGTGTGTGTGTGTACCCACATAAATGTAGATACTTGTGTGGATGAGTATGTGTGTGAGAGAGCGAATACATGTGTGTACATGTCTGTGTATGTGTGTGTATATGGGCATGCATGCGTGTGTGGCCACATAAATGTACATACATATGAATGTGTTTCCGTTATGTGTTTCCCCATACACACACACACACACACACACACACACACGCGCGCACGCACACACCTGCATTTCAGATAAATGCTGTACTGTAATTTTTTTTATAGGAGGACGTTAAAAAAACCCGAAATTGCCGCTCCTTTTGTAGTGTGGATTGAAAGTGTGTGTGAAGCGTTTCAACACATGTTGTGTGTGACTGTGTGCGGTACGATCATTAAAAAGCGTCTAATCCTGCACACATTACACACAAATAATCACGTTGTGCGGCATGCATG
>NC_137203.1:11874328-11926828 GCF_960531495.2 Zeus faber
ACCCTAACAGGAAAACCACTAACACCAACCATAACTTACCCTAACCATAACTAACACTAACCCATTGCCAACTACTAAACTAACCCTTGCTAAGAGGAACCCAACAGGGGCCCCTGGCCGTGGTAGAACAGTCCCCGAGATGGGCAATAGTCAAGAGAGAGGGACACAAAATGATGATGAGTGATACCACAAAGAAAGATAATTATCTGAGTGACCCCCAATCTGAGTCCCCTCTTGACGTTCCAAAAACCCACCTTTCACTTAGGCCTGTTTCTCTAGACACCCTAACACAGTAAGGAGCATTTATGACTGGGAAATTGATATAATTAAGCATATCGTTGTGATAGGGGACCCCAGCGGTTCACGTTGCAATGCTGGCGTTCAAGTAAGACAGCTTTGCGGGGGGGCCACATTTTACCAGCCGAAAGGAACTTTTAGAAAAGTTAGAACCACAACCTGCTGTAGAAAAGGAGATTTTATCAGCAGGCTTAAACAACTGCCCTGCCGAACACACATCTAGTGCTACCTGGGAACAGCTGCAGCAATTACTGGGAGAAAGCAAGAATAGGTTTCCCGATGCGACGCTCCACATCCACTGATTAACTTTTCGGACAGACTAGAAAAGAGGTCAGCAGTCGCTCGTACGCAAGTTGAATGAAACCCTGTGGGAGAGATGTGTTTACACTCCTGACTTAAACAGACTCCGGTTTCTCCCCACTCCAACACGACCAACCTCTCCCTATCTTACACTCTCACTTAGATAGAGCCTTCAGCTAACCATAACCTGCTGCCCAACCTAACCCCAGCTAACCCTAACCTGCTGCCCAACCTAACCCCAGCTAACCCTAACCTGTGGCCCAACCTAACCCCAGCTAACCCTAACCTGCTGCCCAACCTAACCCCAGCTAACCCTAACCTGTGGCCCAACCTAACCCCAGCTAACCCTAACCTGCTGCCAACTACGACGGTAACAACCGCTACTGATGTTTTGATTTGTCCGATTCGGATTGTCGTCCGATCATTTTGAGTTTATGTCCGTGATCGTAGAAATAATGGTCTCAATGGGTATATTTGCTGTATGTCATGAAACAAACAAAATCAAAAACATTGCGTGAGCTGATCACGTTCATGTAATAGGACAACGATAACGCATACGGTACCTCCCCTAAGCTATAAACTCTTCCCTGACATTGCGCCCTCTACATCAGACCTAGCTACCGCTGGTGTATTGACTCGCTGTTAGCTGGTGTTGCAACTTCGACCGTGGATTAATTACAATTTCTCATGAATATGAAGTGTTTCATTTGTCATTTGGTAGCAACTAGCAACGAGCAGGTTGTGTTACTTGCGCTGGCTTGATTAGCTAGGTTGGTTGCTGAGGCCTGCACTCGGCTACCTCTGCCCGCCATTAGCAGCCGCTAAACCAGTACTCCAAGTAGACCCTTGTTCTTATCACTAATTTCTCCCCTCACACACATTTCAATCTCAATCTGTCTATTTGTATTTTTGTACTTTTAAATCAAAGCCGATTTCTCCTCTTCAACAACTTGGCCTTGTCAAGCAGCAGCACTGATGCTACGAGCATTAGCATGCAAGTGCTAGTCTGCTTGTGTACCATTGCGCTCACCAGCTGCTAATAGCCTAATGCTACACATAAACACAGGTCTTCCCATTATTATTCACATTCTCTCCCTCGAGTGCACTTCTCCTCGATAAATACACATTACACACACAACCTTTTGCACAGTGCATTAGCAATCCATAAACCTGCAATAAAATATGTAGTCCAAGGTTAGTAAAAAGTTAGTTTGTCCTCTCCTGATTAAAAAATAATAGTCCAAGGTAAGTTAGGCAAAATACATAACAGACCGTTTGATTAACAGATAAAGTACTAAAATGTGTGACAGAGCCGCAAGGTTGTATCACTGTTTCCTTTCTTCATCAAAATGAATGCAAATACTCGCGGCTGCAGGCTATTCAATGTTGACACAGTGACGTACCCGTGCATTACCAATGATCTAAATTAATTTATAGCCAAAACACCTGGCTAACGTAGGCCAGGTCCACCCTAGTGCGATCACAACCATATTAAATTAATTTTACTGTACATGTAGAAGACACAGGTAGCATCAGTACAACGTAACATGCCTGATACTACCAGCGTTGGCCTCTGGTAAAAAAAAAAAATAACCTGTTTTTTTTAACAAAAAAAGAGAGTAGCTCCTTCTACTGACTTCTAACTTCAGTTTTTTTGCAATTACGGACAATCTGACTATTGGGGTGCATTTTACGGATATGAATCCGATTAGGTCATGTGATCCTCGCACCCCTAAACCTAACTACAACAAACCCTAACCTGCTGCCAGCTACTAACCTAACCTCAACCAACCCTAACCTGCTGCCAACTAGTAACCTAACCTCAACCAACCCTAACCTGCTGCCAGCTACTAACCTAACCTCAACCAACCCTAACCTGCTGCCAGCTACTAACCTAACCTCAACCAACCCTAACCTGCTGCCAGCTACTAACCTAACCCCAACAAACCCTAACCTGCTGCCAACTAGTAACCTAACCTCAACCAACCCTAACCTTCTGCCAGCTACTAACCTAACCCCAACAAACCCTAACCTGCTGCCAGCTACTAACCTAACCCCAACAAACCCTAACCTGCTGCCGGCTACTAACCTAACCCCAACAAACCCTAACCTGCTGCCGGCTACTAACCTAACCCCAACAAATCTTAACCTGCTACCAGCTACTAACCTTACCCCAACAAATCCTAACCTGCTGCCAACTACTAACCTAACCCCAACAAATCCTAACCTGCTGCCAGCTACTAACCTAACCCCAACAAATCCTAACCTGCTACCAACTACTAACCTAACCCCAACAAATCCTAACCTGCTACCAGCTACTAACCTTACCCCAACAAATCCTAACCTGCTACCAGCTACTAACCTTACCCCAACAAATCCTAACCTGCTGCCAACTACTAACCTAACGCCAACAAATCCTAACCTGCTGCCAGCTACTAACCTAACCCCAACAAATCCTAACCTGCTACCAACTACTAACCTAACCCCAACAAATCCTAACCTGCTACCAGCTACTAACCTAACCCAAACAAATCTTAACCTGCTGCCGGCTACTAACCTACTGTAAGCCCAACAAATCCTAACCTGCTGCCAGCTACTAACCTAACCTCAACAAATCCTAACCTGCTACCAACTACTAACCTAACCCCAACTAATCCTAACCTGCTGCCGGCTACTAACCTACTGTAAGCCCAACAAATCCTAACCTGCTGCCAGCTACTAACCTAACCCCAACAAATCCTAACCTGCTGCCAGCTACTAACCTAACCCCAACTAATCCTAACCTGCTGCCAGCTACTAACATAACCCCAACAAATCCTAACCTGCTGCCAACTACTAACCTAACCCTAACCTGCTGCCAACTACTAACCTAACCCCAACAAACCCTAACCTGCTACCAACTACTAACCTAACCCTAACCTGCTGCCAGCTACTAACCTAACCCCAACTAATCCTAACCTGCTGCCAGCTACTAACCTAACCCCAACAAACCCTAACCTGCTGCCGGCTACTAACCTAACCCCAACAAATCTTAACCTGCTACCAGCTACTAACCTAACCCCAACAAATCCTAACCTGCTGCCAACTACTAACCTAACGCCAACAAATCCTAACCTGCTGCCAGCTACTAACCTAACCCCAACAAATCCTAACCTGCTACCAACTACTAACCTAACCCCAACAAATCCTAACCTGCTACCAGCTACTAACCTAACCCAAACAAATCTTAACCTGCTGCCGGCTACTAACCTACTGTAAGCCCAACAAATCCTAACCTGCTGCCAGCTACTAACCTAACCCCAACAAATCCTAACCTGCTACCAACTACTAACCTAACCCCAACTAATCCTAACCTGCTGCCGGCTACTAACCTACTGTAAGCCCAACAAATCCTAACCTGCTGCCAGCTACTAACCTAACCCCAACAAATCCTAACCTGCTGCCAGCTACTAACCTAACCCCAACTAATCCTAACCTGCTGCCAGCTACTAACATAACCCCAACAAATCCTAACCTGCTGCCAACTACTAACCTAACCCTAACCTGCTGCCAACTACTAACCTAACCCCAACAAACCCTAACCTGCTACCAACTACTAACCTAACCCTAACCTGCTGCCAGCTACTAACCTAACCCCAACTAATCCTAACCTGCTGCCAGCTACTAACATAACCCCAACAAATCCTAACCTGCTGCCAGCTACTAACCTAACCCCAACTAATCCTAACCTGCTGCCAACTACTAACCTAACCCCAACAAACCCTAACCTGCTACCAACTACTAACCTAACCAAAATCTGCTGCCAACTACAGTACTAACCTAACCCCAACTAATCCTAACCTGCTGCCAACTTCTAACTATCCCTAACCTGCTGAAAACTTCTAACCCTAACTATCCCTATCCTGTTGCCAATTACTAACCCCAAGTAACCCTAACCTGCTGGTAACTACTAATCCCAATATCCCTAACCTGCTGCAAACTACTAACCCTAACATTCCATAAAATGCTGCCAACTACTAACCTCAACCAACACTAACCTGCTGCCAACTACTAACCCTAACTTTCCCTAACCTGCTGCCAACTACTAACCCTAACTAACCCGACCCTGCTACCAACTACTCTACCTGACCAACCCTAACCTGCTGCCAACAACTAACCCCAACCAAACCGCTCAAAACTTCTAACCCCAACCAACCCTAAGCTGCTGCCAACAACTAACCTACCCCTAATTAACCCTAACCCGTTGCCAACTACTAATCCTAACTCACCCTCATCTGCTGCCAACTACTAACTAACCCTCCCCTGCTGCTGACTCCCCCTCCAGAGACTCTACAGTTTATTGAACCATTTTACTGTTCTGCTCCTGTGCAGTGATGTCTACCAGAAAACTTCCTTTCTATAGATACTCAACAAAAAGTCTCCTTCGCGTCCGCGACTCTCCAGGGAGAGCGGCTGCTCGCTTACCCAGAATGCACTGCGGCTACTTTACGGCCAGTGGTTTCTAAAGGTTAAAGGGTTCTATCGATTGTAATTCCCATAGAGGAGGCTCCTGCCACATAAAGGTTTAAATATATGAAGACTCCCCCTACATTAAAGTTTATACAGATGGAGATGCCGCCCACCTCGAGGTTCCTTTACACAAAGCCCCCTCCCTCAATACGTTTATGGAGGTATGATATGGAGCTTCCTCCCACATTCAGGTTTCTATAGATTGTGACTCCTCCCACACGAACGTGTGTTCCTCTCCTCAGAACTAGGCCGTGGGCTCCCACTTCTTCTCCTCTTTCTGGGACGTTCACCTGGGGCTGAGCTTTGCCATTACCTCCGTCACACTCTATTTTAATATGTGTTTTACAGGCTCCTGAAGGAGGAGAGGGGTTTTAGCGATCGCACCCCTGCGCTGAATACATCACATCACAGCAGAATTAGAGCAGTGCCAGATAAACCCCCCCAAATACCTTACTTTTTACTTTTCCATGCTCCATTTTCCCACTATGAAGCTAAACTTTCCTTCAATTACCCCAATGTATTATTATTGAGGTAGTGCGTCGCCCACCTGATCAATGGAATGTGCCAATAAAAGCAAAATGATCTACAGTATGTACTGTGGTATGTACTGTATGGTGAATGCTAGAAGATAAGGTTGTAATAGCAGAAAAAACCTGTTCAATCAGTTTTTTCCCGTTGGAGGAAAATTATATCATTGTACTGTACTCGCCTCAGGTTTGATAACACGCACACACGCACGCACACACACACATATAAAAATTATTATTTATTCTTATTCTAATTCTTATTCTTATTCTTATTCTTATTATGTTTTTATTACTATATTATTATTATTATCATTATCATTATTATTCTTGTTTATTACTTTATTATTATTATTATTATTATTATTATTATTATTATTATTATTATTATTATTATTATTATCATTATCATTATTATAAGTAGTATTTATTACATTATTATTATCATAATTTTAAAACAAATACACACACACATTGACCTTCATATATGCATGGGTATATTCATAGAGTACATGCATATATACAGAAACCAATGGCTAATTCATGCTTAATTCACCTAATTGTTTATTCTCTTAGCTTTATCATATTTCCAAGACATTTGTTATCTATGGAATCCTGTGTGTTCATCAGGTTACAGATGATTATAGATGATGATTTGTTTATTTATTTATTTATTTTAAATCAATCTGCCTCTCTATCCTGATTCCCATCATGCCCGGCCATCTTTCTTCAGTGCCACAGTGGGACCGGTAGGAGCCCAGGTGAGGTGCGGTGCATCCGTACCGGGTTGGGAGGGTCGGGAGGCCGCTTACTCCGCCTTAATGGATATGCCTTCTTCAACACTTTCCATAATTCCTGCCCGGCTTTGATCCGTAGCAGATTAGAAACAAATGAATACTATTCATCATACATGAATGAGCTGCAGTGGAAGTGGAATAAATCTCTCCACCTCCACTCCTACACACAGCAGGAAGCAGGTCGTATAGTGTATAATGTATGGAGAGGATATTGATGGACTCTGACTTATAGGAATCACTACCAATTTCTTAGGCCATCTTAAATCAATAATTCTCTTTCTGGAACAGCGGTTTCTATCAGTGTAGGATGGAGGCAGAAATATACCCAAGCATCCAAGAAGCTGAGATGTATATATATACATATATATATATATATATATATGTATGTATTTTGTTGATATTTTTTGTTGATCATTTTCCTATATATATATACCTTTTATTTCGTTTTATTTGAATCTTGAATATGAATGATCGCAGGGCAGTTATACAGAAACATTATTGAGTAGTAGTAGTTTGCCATTTTGGTAGCAAAAAGTAACCAACAATACATGAAAATGATATATCTTATATATTCACAAATTTAAGCACATTAGTACAACTTAGGAAGTTTACATTTAATTGAAACTAAGTATATTAGTTTCTTATTACTATTTATTACTGTTCATTGTATCATATTTTGTGCATGTTAATATGTATGTTAATAGTGTATATTTATATATGTATGTATGTAAATAGTGTATTACTGTATGTTCGGTACAAACAAAGTCACGGGAAACCGATTTCAGACACATTCCTTGATTGTGTCTATACTTTAACATCACACACTGAAGTATATGGCTTTTCTCAAGTAATTTAAAAAAATTGCCAGACCTGCTCAGATATATACAATAAAAAAACAGAGAGAAAGTTTTGAACAAGATAATTATAATAATGATTTCTTTCCCTTTACCTTTAATATTTACCCTCATGACTTTATCCACACAAACAGCTTTTATGGACGAACCAGGAAATACATACAGTATATTTATTACCACAAATCCAAACCATAGGGGTTTTGTTTTTTTTGTTGTCTTTTTCATGCCCGTAATTCCTCTCTTGCCTCTGTGGGAGAGGGCGAACAAAAAGGAAAAGTCAAAACAAAAAAAAAACCAAAGTATTTCCCCTCGCAGCGTGTTTCCCATGTATCTGGTTGCAGAGCTTCTAAATCGTGCACTTAAAATGTCTCCTGTAACCAGTGCTCGGCGTCCATTACCCTCAACTCTGGGGCCACGTGCACGTGCGGAGGTGTGTGCGGTCGAAAAATGGGAGCACCATTAGGGCTTAATGAATCCCATATTTTGGCAATTAGAGAGAGAGTAAGAGAGAGAGAGAGAGAGAGTGTGTGTGTGTGTGTGTGTGTGTGTGCGTGTGTGTGTGTGCGTGTGTGTGTGTGTGTGTGTGTGTGTGTGTGTGTGTGCTGTTCCAGATGCCGATGCGCGCGCGGGCACGTGTGAGAGAGACGTAAAGTAAGACAGGTTTCTCAACATGCCCTGGGAAACAATCAGTGGTTCCCAAACATCTAAAATCCATTTAAAGTAGTAAATCACAGAATTTTAGGAAAACTTTAGGTCCCCCTCTCCCCCCCCCCCCTCCTTTGTTGTGTAATTTGTGAGTAAGTGCTCATTAGATAATGTGCTCCAGCGGTTTAGGGTTAGTGTAATTGGCTGTTAGGGCCGCTTGCTCGCCCGTCCTTTCTCTCTCTCTCTCTCTCTCTCTCTCCCTCTCTCTCCTCCCAACCATTCATTTAATTTAATCACTGTTCGGGTGCAAGACGACACCGGCCTTAATGGTTAAAGTAATTGCACTACGAGTCAGTCCTAATTCTCGCAGAAAAAAATAAAATTCCACATTAAGATTGAATCTACAGTTTCAGTTTGGAGGCCGGGGGAACTCTGGCCGCCCAACACTTGTGGCTAATGGGAAATTATTCAAGTCAAATTACCGCAGAGGTCAGCGGAAAAAAAAAAAAAAGCAACTGAAAAGTAAACTAATGGATGATGGCGAACTTGGAAGGTCGGAAAACCGCCCCCCCCGCCCCCCCAAAAAAAACAAAAAAAAAAACAACAACCCTGTAGATAATCACATTATTCCTGCAGCTTAAAAGACACTGTGATCAGTCTGAGTAATATGTAGTGTTGTAACCGAGTGGAAAACACATTACGTCGCGGCGACTCTTCCCACTGGACGTGCAGTACGGAGTGGCTTCGGTGTGTTTTTGAGCTGATTATTAAAGAAAACAAAAACGTGGGCAAAAGCGCATCGGAGATTTCCGCCGTCCCGTTCATCACCAAAAACTTCTCAAACCGCCAGAAACAGGTCGGAGCCGTCCTCGTCGTTGTTACGGCCGACTGACGGGCAGTGGAGCGCGACTCACGAACGGTTCGCTCGGAAGGAACAAATCTTTGAAATGAGACGGGAGACTGGCGCCGCTCCGGCGAGGGAGCGGATGTTCGATCTCACAAACTGAAAATAATTACCGAGCACTAAATTAAAGCCCGAGTCGATAAAAGGTCGCGACGTCTGTAATAATTCATAATGTATGTGGCCACTCCACCAAAAATAAACGATTTTGACAGAATGGAATGATTCCTGTGAGAATTCCGTTCACCATTCAGGGCCCAACCGACTCTTCTCTCTCTCGTCCATCGCTCAGGAAGTCCTCCCTCGCTCGCCAAGAACCGAATCTCAAATTAGAGACAAACTTTTCATCGGTACTAATAGTTTTCACTTCCAGTGTGAAACTTGAATCTGTTCCAATGAACACAGAGCTGCTGTTCTGCTGGTACTGGTGAATCAGATGAATTATTACAACCTTGTTATTTTGATCTTGCAACACAAGAGCTACTTTCCATTATTTGAGTATTTCAAGTGGAATTTTGAAAAGAATTCACGGCGCAGCGGTGAAAATGTGAAAAGCACTGCTCTGGGAGGTCTGTCGCTCTGGCACCGAAGCTTTCGAAGCTCGTCCACCTCTTCCCGTCCCCTCCGCACATTTCCACCCGTCTCTTCCCTCCGTCCGGCCGTCCTTCATGGGCGTCGCAGACCGCTGGCGGGGAACTAAATAATAACATTTCACAGCTTCACGATGGGACGCTGGCTCAGGCCTGTAGTCACACCGTATCAGACTGGAGAGAGAGAGTGTGTGTGTGTGTGTGTGTGTGTGTGTGTGTGTGTGTGTGTGTGAGATGACAGAGTTGTTGTAACCTTGGTGGTGTGTGTAAGGTCCAACATGTGTTGGCGCGGGGAAGCCGATGTTCCACTCAGATTTATATGGAGGAAGTGACGGATCCTCTTTCTGACGGAGGTTCCTTAAAGGGAAAAGCGCGGCTCGATGTTTGTATTCAATGTTTATATTCGTACGACCCAGTATGTTGACGTCAAGGTGAAGGCCCTTTCTATAAACACGCTGAGGGAATTAAAATACCTTCAGTATGATGAAAACTTAATTCAAAATATCAAAATATATACATTCATAATATTCATATTTAATAAATACTACTACTACTACTACTACTACTATTATGAATAATAATATTTTGACATATATACATACATTATAATACATATTTGAATATAAAAGTTATTATATATATATTTTTTTTATATATATATATATATATATATATTTTTTTTTTAGGCTGTTTTTGGGATGTTAATCGTCTGTAGACACACACTGATAATCACCATGAAAGATTTCCTAGTACATGTACATACACCTGGCAAATAATAATAAGGTCATTCTGATTCATTGTGATATATTCAAACATAAAATTAATAAATAAAATGTGTGTATTTCATCTATTTTATTTTAACAGACCACGTACCACATTCAACATAATTGTAGATAAGTAGACATGCATGTCGCCAAATGAGAGTAAAAATACACAACGTGTGTTTTGACGGACAGAGAAATAGAAACTGGGTGATATAAAAGACCAAGACAGCGCATCTAATTATGTCAATATATATGTGTATATAAATTCTCTTTGGCCCGTGTTACCATTCACTTTTATTGTCCAGTTATTTCCCACGCCTTGCACCATAACAAGCCACTAATTAGTCTTTGGCGACTCCCCTGTTCCTCCATGATTTATCACTTCCAGAACAATGTATTTGGTCAACAACCCGATGGTGAGAAAACATCCTGCTTTAGATGTTTGCATCCCGTTAAGGCCAAGCATCCGGACCGCACAGCTCCCGAAACGCCGCCGCCGATCTGCTAAACACACTGCGCTGCTTTTCTTGAACCTTTTTGGCCAGACATAAATATTCTGCCTGTCAGGGAAAAGAATAACGTCCTTCCTTCATACCAGCGGATAGACAGTCGGACACTTCCTGACAGACTGGGAGCCGGGGGTCCGTGCTGGACGTGGACTGGACGCTGAGCGGCGGTGAAGGCTGTGAAGGGCTGTCTTTCGACGGACGGGGGGGGGATTTCCAAGAGCTGGAGGTGGAGGATATTCTGATGAGGGAGGGGGAGAGGAGGTGGGGGAGAGACAATGAAGAGAAAGAGGGAGGGAGGGAGGGAAGGAGGGAGGGAGGACCGGTCATCAAAATGTCCGTGGGGGTGGGGGTGGGGGCGGGGGAGGGGGGGGGGGGGGCTGGGAAGCAGAGCCCCATCCATCTCAGGAACCAAACGGGAGAAGAAAATAACAAGGTTTGATTTCTTTCGCAGAGCTCCGGTGTTGACGTTATCTGGCTTCAACATTTATAAATACATTCGTGCAATATATTTCGGCAGACAAATGGAAATTCTCCCCATGTTGACAAGCAGACGCAGACGTATCAGTTGTGGTTGACTTTGCCTTAAGAGGCCTCGACCGACGTTTCCAAAAACAACCGAACAGCTTCGGGGATAAGTGCTTTCTAATGACTTTGCATCGAGAGAAACGTACTTATGGAGCATGTTGGACAACCTACGGTGCACGGCCGTCAGCCATCACATCCAAGGACTTACACAAGAATCGAAAAACCGCAGCGATTTGGAGGAGGCGATTTTGGTCGGACAAATACTGGGGGAGTACTCTTCAATGGCGGCCGTTACAAGCTTTGGCTTCTTTTCACGTCCAGCAGTGATTGCTTGATTGATGAACTAACTACCATTTGGAGAGCGGCCATGTTGCCCGTATATCACGTCCAGATGTGTGGAAGGTTGTCGGTAGGAGTTTTCGCCTTTGCTTCTTTGAACGCTGGCGTTCACATGGTTTAAACTATGGTCAAATAATGTGCTGTAGTCTCATTATCTGCTACTGAAAACCTAAGCCACTAAAACCCAAAACTAACACGATGTTTTTACAGATACTGTGAATGTGTCCCAAAGTTTCGACCAAATGAGCCCTTATTTATAGCACGTTGTTTTTTGGTTAAATAGTAGGTCAAAACAAAATGTTTTATGTATAATCTAATGTAACTGTATGGCTTTTTTTTTTTTGAAAGACGCACGATAGCCGAAATATAATCGACAACGAGACGCTTAATGTGAGCATCAGCTGTATACTGCTGTGGTCATATTGTGTTAGGGTGTCATTATTTTCTATGGGAATTGGCAAGCGCCATAGATACGGTCGAGAGCAAGGGACTAACTTCAGTCACACTTCCATTCCATAATTGCTCTTTGGTGTGGCCGAGGGGTTCGGCTCCGTAGTTAGAGAGAGACGCGTCGCCAACGTTGGGGCCGTTGGACTTGATGGCGGTGCTCAAATTCAAAACACATAACTTAAGTCAATTTGGCTTGTGGCGCGACGTTCTTTCCGCCTCAGAAACGAGGACAACAGCTTCATCTCTCGTACATTTCCCAAAACGCGCATCACACTTTGCAAAGAAACGAAATCTCCTTGTTATCCCGTCCTTCCCAGGCTCCCCAAGTTTTTTTTTTTTCTTTTTTTTTTCCCAGTAAATTGCGAGGGGGAAGATCTGGACGCTCACCAGCGCCAAGGCCTGGACACGAACATATTTTTACTGGCTCTGACGCCGTCCAGCAGATACGAGCCCAGCGGAGAATGTGCTGAATATCACGGGCCCCCGCCTCTATTCCGGGAGCCAAGAAAGAGGAAGACAGTCGGTCCAAAAACCCCAGACTGCAACGATACAGGCGCTAGCTATCTCTCAAAATGTCATAGCAAACAGCGCCGGTCGCTAGGTCTGCCCGACTCTGCCGAGACCGAGACGCTGGGTTTGGACCGGGCAGGCGGTAAGCTGCCTGGCTGCCTGGCTGGCTGTCCAGCGAGCTGAGTCATGGCGGTAATTAAACGTGGCTTTTGGGACCGAGGGGTCGGCTCTGATCCCCGGCCCAGACCGGAGGCCCGGAGGAGGAGGTTTAGGGTTTGGCAACGGGCTCATTAAAAGGAGGACGCGACTCGGATAGAAACAGCACGCCACCGCGGCGCTGCTACTTCCATTTACACCTTCTCAAAGCCTCCTCCGCGCGGGGTGGAGACGGCCCCGGGCGACCCCATCCGAAAGTGAAACATTTGCTCTCGTTTCAGCGGCACGGCACCGTCACTCGGTGTCGTTGCCTCCGCGCGAAAGCGAACTTGGCTACGGCTGCGGCTGCGGCTGCGGCTACGGCTGCGGCTACGGCTGCGGCTACGGCTGCGGCTGCGGCTGCATGTGCGAGGACACTTATACATTATTCACGTGCGAGCATGTGTGCACATGTATGTCGCAGCGATTCGGATTTTCTGGGACATCTCGCAGTTCTGTCGCTCAACTCAGGCGGGAATTCAGCTTTTAGATTCGACATAGATGGGGCTAGATGTCATTTACACAAAAACATGTAGGTTTGGCAAACAGGGCTCTGTCGGTCTGGCGGCGTTTTGTACATGGGAGTGATGAGCTTGAATCCCTCAGGAGGCAGAGTTCACGCTGTGGTCGCAGCAAGGAGCGAAACTGGAACCGAGCCGGTGCTCATCATTTGTGAAAATGACATTTTTCTCCGTCTATAATTGAGAAATGAAAGTGTACATTTTAGGACGGGGAAAAACCTAAAACACGCGGGTTTGAAATTGAGGCAATTATTCGGAAGTTGATCCGATGACTCCAATCCAAGTCAATCGAGTCCTCAGGCAGAAATACACTTGCTGTGTGTCATTACAGGTAGTTAATACCAATTTGGAAGCCGAAAAGGAAGCCTTTCATAAACAACTCACCCTTACGGGTAGAATGAGTACAAAGGTCATTCGTGATTGCAGTGGATATAGGATCATTTCAAAGCAATCAATTTAAGCACAATTAAAAGGCAACCAGGCGCTGGTCATTAGACGTCCAAGCTCTTTGGACCATGTTGTGTCAATGAGCCCTGAGAGCCGCCTGACTGGAGTTTGCCACCATTATATTTTGGCTTCCAATGATCTACAGCGGTCGGGTGGGACCTTCTGGGCTCATCACCCGATGGGGAAAACACAATGAAATGCAATTTGTAGCAACTCATTACACCTTCCCTTCCTTATTATTGTCCCAGTAATTCATCTTTTTATGGCGATCCCTTGCTGTGTTTTCTCAAAATGGGGGAAGGCATTAAAGACGGGCTTCAAAGGTGTTGTTGCGCTACAAAATGGAGGAATCCCCCCGCGAGGACGGAGGAGTGGAATATAACTCAAACCAACAACCCCCAATAAAATCATTCAACGAGCACTCACGAGGTCACGTACGGGGATATTCTCACCCCTCAGCCGTCCTTGCGTTCCCAGACGGGGGGCAAGAAACAACATTCAAGCGCTCACATGTGCTGAAACTTTTAACATCTTTTCTCCCTGGCGACGGGTCCGAGCCCCCCCGCGCCGGGGGAACGTTACGGCGGGTTCAAAGTTCCACCCCTCCGCCCTGCCAAAGAAAGCACCACGCGGGGCCAGAAAAGCGCTCGGCGAAAAAAACCAAAACAACCCGGAATCCCCCGCGCTCCCACAAATCTGCGTCCGCTAAGTGTGCGAGATAGATATTACGCCCTGCAGAGTGAATGTCATAACATCAACAGTGAGCGCTGCGGCTTCCTCCTGAAACATAATAATATAGGATTTCATGGGTGACCCTCGGGGAGGGAGGAGAAGTTCCCAGATGTGTTCGCTCAACCCTTCGGAAACGGCTCCGGCCGGGGTTGGCGGACGCTGCGACAATGAAGATAATAAACCTAATTACGAAACCACCGCTGGATGTTGGGTTTTTTTTTTGTTTCCTTTAGGTTAGTGTTAGATACGGTTTCATCCCGCAGTGCTTGTTATAATGCGAACTGCAGAGGCAGAGTGTAGTTGAGTCTTGGCGGCGGCGGTGGTGAGTAGATGCAAACGTGTCGATGGGAGCCCGATTAAAACGTATCTGTTAGAAGCTAAACGCCGTGGCAGATATTTTGATTGAGAGGCCGGGACACCCTTATCTTGCACCTCGTTTTCTCGTTCTCTCGCACGCCCGAACGCCTCCCCGGTCACGGACGCGGCGAGGGAGGATACGCAACAACAAATCCGATTGACACGCCCCCTTGATAAATCAAATGCCAGCTCCCCGGGAAAATAACAACCGCATTGATTTCTGCTTTTTGTATTCGCTTGGGAATTGTGAAGGTTTTCCTTTTCTCTCTCTCTCTCTCTCTCTCTCTCTCTCACTCTCTCTCTCTCTCTCTCCCTTTCGCCAGGAAATGTGATGACTTTTTTGGAGGCAGCCGCTGTGACTGAGCTGCATCATCACACTAAAGACCTCCTCTCGACTGAGTTATGGGATTCTGCTTCTCCGTCTGCACGTGGGCCGCCGTTCGGAGATGTTCGCTCGGCTGTTTGCTTTTTCTACCTACGTACAGGTTTTGTGTATAACGTCGCGTGTCCACAGTGTCACATTCGCTGAACCACAACGTACAGAAAATCTGGGCAGCATCGAAAGGGAGATTCAACGCTGGATCGAACAGGCATCGTCTTCATTTGTCAGACTCGGGAGAATGGTCTTTCAAGATAAAAGCCCCAGAGGAAATCTGGGTTTTTTTGTTGCTGTTTTTCCCAAACTTTATTTGAAAACTTTAGAACTCGATATGCAAATAGATATCCGCTTTCGAACCTCGTCCGCAAGTCGTGTTTGGAACACACCTCCCGACAGGAAGTTGGACAATGCAACCAATGAGCTTGTTTGATGCGTTTTTTTGAGATTTGGGAGGTGTGGCTACACTCAGCCATAACCCCCTGAGTGGCACTGAGTGGCGGAGACGTTCAAGTGTGTGTTTGCAGACGCATAAACCAGGCTTCGGAAGATGCGATTCTAAGCCAGCGCTTCAGAAGCAACATGGCCGCTGTTCTTGGCCTCCGTCTGCTTCTCTGCACGCTTCACACAGATCAGATCAGACAGATGCACGTCGGGCTCATTGTCCTTCGTTAACAAGCCTAATTCCTCCTTCGTTCTGTGTCTGTTGTTTCTCCCCTTCCAGGATCTCAGACAATCATCCCGGCCCCCTCCGGGCCTGGAGGAACCTTCACGCTGGCAGCCATGTTTGCACCATCTGTGTGGCAGTGAGACAGAGTGTGTGTGTGTGTGTGTGTGTGTGTGTGGTGATGGATCAAATGCCATTGTGAGGGAGAACACACACACACACACACACACACACACACACGCACACATACAAATGCAAGTCCACACAGACTGTCTCACATACACACTCACACATAGACACAAACATCCACACACACACACACACACAGACTCATACCTTATGGCAAAGACACACACACAAACACACACGCATTCTCACACAGGCAAACATGGACACACGCACACTCTGTCTCACGCACGCACACACAAACATGGACACACACACACACACAATACACACTCAGACACGTAAACACAAACAAACATGCACATAGACTCATAGCTTAACACGCACCCTCTCTCTCACAGTCACTCACTGTCCTTACTTACTGTACGTTACGTTTGGACCTGCAAGGATGTTTAAAAAATGAAACTGCACACACACACACACACACACACACACGCACATACACAAACATGCATACAGACTCATACCTCAACACAAACACACACACACACACACACACACACACACACACACACACACACACACACACACACACACACACACACACACACACACACACACACACACACACACATTAAGATTGTCCGTCGTGTCCGAAGATGACAATCCTGCCTATGCTACTTGTGAGACTTCTTGTGGCGGAGGGGCCAATACAGAACAGGTGAAAGCACTGACTGGGTGTGTGGAAGCTGCACTGGCTTCATGACTCTCTAGACGTTCCTGGTCCGTCGCTCACGTTGATCCTCCTCGAGCGTATGCATATCCTTGCTGGCAGAGTTGCTGCCAGATGGACCGGTGAGCGGCAGTGTCCTCCAGCTGGGTCACGTTCAAGGCCGCACTTTTTCATGACATGTCTTGAGTTGGTCTTTATATAGCGCTTTCTTCCCCCTGCGGAGCGGCGGCCAAGGTGTACCTGGCCCGTACAGCACTCTACGTGGTGGGCGTACTGTGGTCATCCTGATGACGTGACCGAGCCAGTGAAGTTGGTGCTGGGTGACGGTAGCCTCTATACTGACAAAGTTGGTCTTGCGACGGACTTCCTTATGGGGAACTCGGTCAAGCCTGGGTTATCCTGAGGATACATTGAAGACATCTGACATGGACGGCCTTAAGCATCCTGTGGTGATGACTGTACAGGGTCCATGCCTCACAGCTAGAGGAAAGTTGATGTGATGATACCTGCCAAGTCAACAGATATTTCGGTGTGGAGTTTGAGGTCTTCATTTTGAAAGACCCTTCTCCTGAGTCTGCCAAATGAAGACGGTGCCTGTTTAATCCGGTTTTGAGCCTCCCTTTGGATGCTGCAGTCGCCAGAGAGGAAACTGCCCAGGTATTTGAAAGATTCCACTATTGCGAATGGTTTGTCGGAGATGGTGAAGGTTGGTGAATTAGATAGGGGAGTAAATTCCCACTTGCATACTACTTTGGTCTTTGCCATGTTTACAGAGAGACCCAGCCAACCATACGCCCTTGCAGCAGCTGCAAGGCCAGCTCGCAGTGCCTCTGGCGTGTGGGTCACAACTGCATAGCCATCTGCATACCGTAGCACGATGACATGCTAAGATATGACTTTTGTGACCACTTGAAGTCTTCGGATGTCAAACAGATTTCCATTGAGCCTAAAGTCCAAAGTAATCCCGGTGTCCATCTTGATCTTCTCGTGGAGCAGCCACGTCACACACAGGAGGAAGATGTTCAAAAGAACTGGGGCGAGGACGCACCCCTGACGTACCCCGTGCACACCCAGAAGGGCTCAGATTCCTGGCCTCCAACAGTCACACGTGCCATCATCCCCACGTGGAATTGTTGAAGGATGTCGCCGGACCTTTGTGCGCAGCCAAACATCAGGAGGATATTCCATAGAAGCTCCGTGGACTGTATCGAAAGCCCTCTACAGGTCGAGGAAAGCTGTGAAGAGGTCCTGGTGTTGCTCTAAACGCTTTTTTCTGGAGCTGCCGTGCTGCGAGCGCCGTGTCCACAGTGCTCCCCTCCTGAACCCACACTGTGGCTCAGGCAACAGATCCTCTGTGGTGTGTTGCACCAGTCTGTGCAGCATGACTTTGGCCGGGACTTTGCCAGCAACAGCCAGTAGTGAAATGCCACGGCTGTTGCCACAGAGGGCCCTTGTCTTTATGCATGGAGATGATGTTAGCGTCCCCCCACTGCTGGGGGACACTTTCATTTTTCCGGACATGTGTGATAAAAAGGAAAGGTGCACGGGTGGAAAGGTAGCCTCTGCACGGTATGCCGTCAGGGCGGTCAGGGTCTCATTGTTCTTTCAGAGACCTCACTACACATTATACCTCTTGAAAAGTTGGTGGAAGATCGAGGTCTCGGATGGTGGGGCAGACAAGTAGTTCATCCCAGACTGAGGGCTCGGTTGGAGAAGGCTGATTCAGAAGTGTTTTAAAATGTTCTGCCCATCTTTTTGTGATGAGCTTCTGGTCCTTTATGGGAGTTGTACCGTCATCATACTTCAGGGGACACACACACACACACACACACACATGCACACACACACGCACACGCACACACATACAGACACACACATTCACACACAGGCATCAATACACACAAACATGCACGCAGACTCAGAACTTCACACACACACACACACACACACACACACACACACACACACACAATTTCTCTCTGACACACACGCACACTCTCACACAGAAAAACATGGACACACACACACACATTCTGTGTCAGGCAGACACACATGCACATACACACACACAAACATGGATATACACAAAAACATGCACACACACTCAAACACTCAACACATACAGTATATAGACACACACACTCACACAGACTCAGACCTTAATGCAAACAACACACAAACACACGTACACATACACACTGCATTTACACACACAAACTCCAAAACATACTATTACAGACATGCACAAACTTAAAAACAGTGTAAAGAACTTTCTATCTCTCCCTCTCTTTCACGCACAAGCACACGCACACACACACACACACACACACACACACACACACACACACACACACACACACACACACACACACACTCCTTCCTGGTTGTCTTTGCTCTAATTTACGAGCCTGGTTGATGTAAAAACCCATAAGTGTGGAACTGCTCCACTGGCTACAACTGCTAATCCTTAAACATCTAAACAGTTAAAAATGTCAATAAACATTGTCTTTGGGGTTTAAACTAAAGCTACTGACTGAGTCGTCTTTGACAACAAGCTTCCCTGTTGCTAAAAGCTCTTAAGTGGATGACTCCACTAAACTGGTTTCCAACTTCAAGTTGATCTTTAGTTTGTTGCAGATTGATGATTTCTTTCTGGCTTCATGATTATTTTTTAAGGTGTATTTTATTGCATTTTGTTTATTCTTAGGTTTACATTTATTGCTTTGTTATGGATTTCTGCCATTTCTTCTTGTTTCTTCAGGTTTATTGTATTGTTTGATAAATGATTATTTATTCATTTTAATTGCATTTTTTGGTTTACATGTTTTGTTTTTTATTAGGTTATTGTAGCCTGGCATTGCCAGACCAATCCACCAATGCATATAAGTCTGGAATCTCTCAGTTCATTTTTCTGTTTCCAAGGGGCGTTACCAACGGGCGCAGACCAAACTGTCTCTGGACGCAATTGGATAGAACTACTATGTTTTTGCAAAAACATCTTTGTTATCGAAAAAATATTTTTCGAGAAAATATTGTAGTATAATTTTAAGCTTATTTTTAAGAACCTAAGAGTGGGGTTTTCTCCACGAAAATATCATCCAATTTGTTTAATACTGTTGCAATAGCGGTTCCACATCAGCGGCAGCCATCTTGGTAAGGTGCCTCAACGCCGATAGTGGATTAAACAGAATTCCACGTCAGCGGCAACCATCTTGGAAAGTTGCGTCAACAGCTGAACTCTTCATCGTCATTGTATCAAAACTGCCCCGTATTAGATAAATGCTTGTGATTGGCCCGACCCTGGTACGGTTGGTGGAAATCTCTTTGAATGGGAGGGTGGCCAGACGTATTCTGCAGGGCAAATGAAACGTGAGCTGCAGTCTCGTCTGGTTCCCAGGGTGAGGTTATTTTGTATTGCAACCGATTTTTATTGTTTATTTTAGGTCCATTGTTAGACATAATATTTTTTATTGTTTATTGCAAATTTCCAATTTTATATCTTCTAATTAATTATTTGGTTTATCGTAAATGTTCAGTTTTCCGGCAGTCTTTACGTATTTTTCTATTCTTATTGTTATTTCTTGATTTATTTATTTATTATTTTTTATTATTTACTAACCATTTTTATCTATCTATTGACCGATCAATCTATCTATCTATCTAACAAGGAGCTGAGGCCATCAGGGAGTCTCACCCCCACCTTCTCAGAGGGTGAGTCGCGGTGAGTCACACGCTCCATTTGAAGTTATGGGGCCGGTATTAACATATTAGCGACTACATTAGAAATTAATGGCAGGTGGAAGGTGCCTCCAATAAAACAACTGGGATGGATGAATAAATGACCACTACTCCATCCCGTCCCTCCTTCATCCTCCCCCGCCCAGGACCTACCTCCCATCACTTATCTACCGAGTGTGTTGCACACAGATGAAGATGGAGATGGAGATGGAGATGGTGGAAGGAGGAGAATCGAACAGTGCACCCCAAATGTGGTAGATTCAGCCATGTTGAACCCTGGCACAGAGCTTCCTCGATCTGCAGCTGCTTGGCTGAGTTTGCATGTGTCTCTGAGTCCCAGTGCACGTGTGTGTGTGTGTGTGTGTGTGTGTGTGTGTGTGTGTGTGTGTGTGTGTGTGTGTGTGTGTGTGTGTGTGTGTGTGTGTGTGTGTGTGTGTGTGTGGTTTAATTTTTTAAACATCCTTGCAGGTCCAAACGTAACGTACAGTAAGTAAGGACATGTGAAGAGTGGTTTTGGACACATTTCTATACCAGGAATGTGTGTGCGTGTGTGTGTTTGTGTTTTCTTGTCTGAGTTAGTGTGTGCGTCTGTGTGTGTGTGGATGTGTGCGTGTGTGTGTGTGTGTGTGTGCGTGCGTGTGTGTGTATGTGTGTGTGTGTGTGTGTGTGTTTTGATTTTTAAATATCCTTGCAAAATGCAACGTACAGTGAGTAAGGACATGTGAAGAGTCGTTTTGGACACATTTCTATGTCAGGAGTGTGTCCGTGCATGCGTGTGCGTGTGTGTGAATATGTGTGTGTGGGTGCGTGCATGTGTGTGTGTGTATGTGTGTGTGTGTTAGTGTGTGTCAGTGCAGAACAACAGGATTGTGCTATAAAACGGCATCAAACCACATCCCAAATCCAAGCAGAGCCGCCACTGCCAGAAAGTGTGTGGTAGGCCTGATTCTCTCTCACTCTTTCTCTCTCTCTCTCTCTCTCTCTCTCTCTCTCTCTCTCTCTCTCTCTCTCTCTCTCTCTTTCTTTCACCCAACTTGAAATATAGTTCTTCCTTTTGTTTTGTTCTTCCAAGTATGTCTGGATTACATTACGGGGTAACCCTCTAGCGGAGGGTGATTCCATAAAACCACTGAAACTACTTTTGGTTTCTGTCACTTCATTTATCTGCTTTCATATCATATTATTGGCTCTGAAATTTAGGGCAGACATAGCAGAGGCAAAGGGGACAGACTACACCGGAAAAAGTCTCCTTAGAACAGCAACGGCCAATCATACCTCCGATCAGATGTGAAACAAATTGGAAGGACTTTCAAGAGACGACCATAAACGCTCAAAAATCCTCTTTTAAATCTGTCAGACTTAGTGGCTGGTCCTAGTGGACCAGTGTGAGGCCCTTCTTCACCTCACTTAATGCAAACATGGCTTATAATAATAACAATATTAATAAGAATTATTATTAGTATTATTATTAACAGAAGAATAATAATAATAATAATAATAATATCTCTTTTCCTCTCACTATATCATGATCTCTTTCCACTTTCCACAGGGATTTTCCACATTTGTCCGATTCTAGAGGTCATAAATGAGACTAGAGAGAGTAAAAAAAAGAGATCAAAAGTTTGGCTCGTTTTGGAGGTTCCACTTTTTACAAGCGGAAAAAATATTTGTTCGATTTATCCGACTCTGTGTTCATTTGGTTCAGTTGGTGTAATGCATGGCGAGCAAGGGAGGATTTCCCGAACGGAAAACAAGAGTCGGTTCAGTTCGGCTCTGAGCTGTGAACGGAATTCTCACAAGAATCATTCAATTCTGTCAAAATGCTTCCTTTTGGTGGAATGCAAAGTGTAAATCAGTCACATTCAATTTGCATTGTGCCAAATGCCAGAACGACTGGAACAAACGACTCTCTTGGCGGAGTGACTCCAGACGACCCAGTCATTTAGAAGAGTTGTTCACTTTGAACCAATCGTTCTCATCCATCGATGTGTGAACGTTTTATTTCTGCTTTAATTAAATGTGTTGAGTTTAGTTTAATTCCACAGTTGCTAAACCCTGAAATAATATCATTAAAACATCCCCCATAATTCTATTTAAAAAGCCTCATTGTGTCGATATTCATAATTTCGAAAAAGCCGAAAGGTGTTGTAAGGCTCTGAATCACGGGGCACTTATTGTTTTGAAAAGGCCGTGGTGAATCGACCTTGTATTAAACGAGCGAAAAATGCTAATGTAGAATAAATATTTCACTTTAATTCACAGAAATGCAATATTCATCAGAACGTAATGCTATTCTTCCCTCCAGCTGTGTAGTTCCTGATCAGTAGCTCCGTCACATCGCGTTTGCAGATGTGAAAACAAACGCGATGAATAAACAAACGTTATTCCCTCCGGGGATTAATAAAGTCCAAAAAACAACAACAAATACATTTAAATTACAATGAGGGAAAAAAATTGATCAGCACATTTCTTAACGAAAAATAATAAACCCTTGGTCCCTCCGTCCCCCTCCGAAAGAAATGGGAGCACCGCTCGTTTATCCGGCGGTGCGTCATCAACCCCATCCGACCGCGCACTCGTTCCCCTTCTTTCTTTCTCCCTCCATCCTCCCGGTTTTCCCGCAGAGATAAGACGTTTGGATGGAACACGAGGAACGTGGGGTGGACACGTCCTCCATCAATCATGAAAATGTTATTTTTATTTTCCATTTAGCCGTCCATCCCTCCCTCGTTCCCTCCAACTGTCCCTCGCATTGTCTATTTAATTTTGCCTCATGTTCGTGTTCGGAATGATGACGGACAGACAGACAGACAGACAGACAGACAGACAGACAGATAGGTACATAGATAGATAGATAGATAGATAGATAGATAGATAGATAGATAGATAGATAGATAGATAGATAGATAGATAGATAGATAGATAGATAGATAGATAGATAGATAGATAGATAGATAGATGGATAGATGGATGGATAGATGAAAGATGGATGGATGAATGGATGGTTAGATGGATAGATAGACAGATGGAGACACATAATACTAATACACTACACTTCTTCTTCACTTTCTTATTCTTCCTACGCTCTGCTTGCCGTGAAAACAAAACAGAACAAAACAAAGCGAGGGATGGGGAACAACCACGCGGGGCCTGGAAGCGTAAACCCTCCTCGCGACGCTTTGCGGAGGTTGACATTGTTGACATTAGCGTCCATCTTGTTTCCCACCCGTTGACAAAGCTTCCATTGAGCTCCCCCCCGTTCTCCCGCTCCCCCCCCCCCCCCGAAGGACGTAAAACCGCCAAAATAATCGGGAGATTAGCGGCATTAGTCCCAGAAATCACTGTACGCCAGCAGCAATTACCACATCGCCGTTTGAAACCCGAGACGGCGCTGAAGGTCCTCGCGGGCAGCGCAGCAGCCGCTTTGTATTTGGGGCCGTGTAGCGGTGTCCTCACCGGGGCTGCAGGGCTCCCACCCGCTGACCGGCCTCAAAAAAGCAAAACAGACTCCGCAGCGTATTTGCACAAAATGTGGAACGCGGCGTCCTCCCACTCCCCGTGAAACGTTTCTGTGGGAAGAGTCTGTTTGGTGTTTGCCGCACGGAGCCGCGCCGCCGCTGACCTTCCCCCTCCTCCGTCTCCGTCTCCGAGGGACACGCCCGCCTCCGTCGACGTACAGCGCTCGTTTTAATTGCAGGGGAGTCAACGGGTTTGCGCGACCCGTTCTCGGTGGAAAAAGTTTGTCTCGTTTTGAGATTGGGCTCCTCACGAGCGACTCGGCAGAAAGATTCGTCCGTCGGCGTAGCGGGTCGGGAGGGTCGGCTGCGGCTCTGAGCGGCGAAACGGAACGCTCACGGGAACTATTTCCTTTCGGTCCAAATCATTTATTTCGGAAGAATTGCAAAGCGTTAATCAGTCCCGTTCAACATGAATTAGGTCAAGCATGACTCTGGGGCCTGGGCGCCGGAGGGCGGGGTCTGGGGTCGGCCCGCGCGTCCGGCTGCCGTGGGCCGGGCCGCGGACGAACGGCTCAGTGACTCGCAACTCCGAGCCGGAAGACCTGTTCACGACGGTCGAATCATTGAATCTTTTTTCAGCTCCCGCTCCACTGGCATTGGGAGAAAAAAGATGAAGCACTGTATGTGCATCGTATGTGATTCTGTAAACATTATACATTACCAATATTTTTCAACTTTTTTTTTCTTTTTCGGAAAACCCCCTGCAGTACCCCTAGGCGTACGAGTACCCCCATTTGAGAAACACTGGTCCAAGGCAATTGAAAATGGTGCACATTCAAAACAAAATATATTTATTTCATATATAGCATATACTGTAAGTATGTTTGTGTGTGAACTTAACCAGGCAGACAAATAAAGATCAAGTGAATGTTGATTTGAGCCTTTTCTTTGTGTGCTACTGTTTTCAAGGAGTAAAACAGTCCATATATTGTGCTGCCGGCCACTAGAACCTGGTTATTAAGGAGCAAGCTGTTTGTATGTCAGCCTGAGTTTGTGGTTAGCAAAACAAACCATCGGGGCTTTTCCACCGCAGGAAGCATTTGGGGAAAAAGTAAGTTCGTACTTAGAGACTTAGGGACTTAGGCCTTTTTCCACAGGAGGAAATTAGTTCTCAACTTGGTCCCACTTGCATGGTTCCTGGTCCCAAAAAAAGGTCCCCGCAACGTTCTATGTTGGAGTGTAAAAGTTGCACCTTTTTGCGTATAAGTTTCCATGTTGGAGTGTAAAAGTTGCACCTTCTTGCGTATAAGTTTCCATGTTGGAGTGTAAAAGTTGCACCTTTTTGCATATAAGTTTCCATGTTGGAGTGTAAAAGTTGCACCTTTTTGCGTATAAGTTTCCATGTTGGAGTGTAAAAGTTGCACCTTTTTGCATATAAGTTTCCATGTTGGAGTGTAAAAGTTGCACCTTTTTGCATATAAGTTTCCATGTTGGAGTGTAAAAGTTCCATGTTCTAGCGAGGTGGTACCTTTCGGGAGAACGATTGGGAGCCATTGTTGATTGGTGAATTCTGATTGGTCAAACCTCAAGCTACGTGAGAATTTTCAAGCTACAATCACCTCCATTTTGGAACATACCACCAAAACAGCTGGTTTAAGCATCACTACTTGCCGGCGAATGCCAGAACCCGACCGATGGACTGATGCAGTGCGTTGCCGAAATGAGGAATCAAGGCCGACGGCCGCGCATTTAACGTCCCACTGGTCCTTGCGGGAAAGCAACCAAGCAACCCTTTTAGGAAGCTGCTAAGTTCCCCGTTTCAGAAGGTTCCTCATTTACTTCCTGTTCCCTGGTGGAAAAGCAGATTTTGCAAGAAACTCACTTTTGCGTGGCTTTTTTTCTCCCTTCCCTAAAACTGGTGGCTATTTCCCATCATTTCCACACCTTTTTTGACATCTCTTTAATTGTTTCCCGTCACCTTCCCCCCCCATTCTCTCGCTCTCTCGCATACCCTCGGTCCTGTAGAGCTTATTATATTTTGGGAAACAGGAGAGCACATCCAGTCCAGCGGTAATGTCAGTGGACGTCCTTCTGAGGCAGCCAATCGGAGCGCAGTATCGTGATTGGTCTCCAGTTGCACAATGGGCTGTTACCTAGCAACCAATGAGCAGCATTATTATCCATCCCGCAGACCGTTCTTTTGCCTCTGGGGCCTCCATCTTTTTTTTCTTTTTTCAGGGTAAGATGATGGAATTCATCAACCGAGCCAGGCTGGGTTTACAGCTATGAATACAGAAACTAGAGTGCAAGTAATGCACATATAAATATTGGAAAATCTATTATGCATTAATGTTATTTATGCCTGTTTATGTGCTCCCATGCCGATCCAAAAGAGCATCAAAATGACAAACTTAAAGCAAAAAGTTCCATATTTTTCATGGTTATCGTCATCATCTCGCCATCTTCATCATCTAACGTCAACATCAGGGGTTTGTTTGGGTCTGTTTTGTTTTATTTATCGTAATATCATATTCATGATATTTTATAATTGATGGTCGGTGAGTGAACCCATTAAATGAGTCCAATTTCACCGGAGAATGAAATGCAAGTTATAATTTCTTTGACTTCCTCAACAGTTCTTCATTCATTTTCAAAAGTTGGGAGAGTCTGATGGAAAGGGATGATTCAAAAGAGTTAGTTTCATTATTTAACAGGGAACTGTAATCCCTACACTTTGAAGCCATGCTGGAATTGTGTAACGTCTTGAGTTTCAGAAACCACAACATTTTCAATTGAGGATCTACCGCGGTGCCGACGGCATGAGCCGGTGAAAATTCATGTTTGATTCCTTTGTTCCGAAAATACTGTTCAGAAAAAAAGATTATTCTTCAAGTTGAAGTTCAAGTTCACGTTCAAGTTCAAGAGATTATTTGTCACATACAAATTAAAACTCCAGTCATGTGTCATCATTATTAAAAAAGAAAGGCCTTTCTTTCTGCAGGTAAATGTGACACCTAATCATTAAGCACACAAAATTCAATACAAATTCCCAAACAAACAAAATTAGGTCATTAATTATGTAAATTGTTGACCTAGGATCACTGCATGCAAAGCTTTAAAAATGTAAATGTAATGACATGTTCAAATGTAATATTAGCTGTATTTAGATCTGTTTTTATTATAAATGTAATTCTAATTGAATATAATTATAATTGATCACTTTTACACAATATCTTAGAAATACTTAATGAAATAACTGAATTGAACTACACCCAAATGATTTAAAAATGTAATTGTATTTACATTACATGTAAGTATACAAGTACTGTATATATTAAAATGTGATTATAATTACATTGTAAAATGTGATTATAATTACACTTAATTATCTACCACATGTGTAATTACACTTAAATGTAATTTAACATGTGGTGGGTCATTACATTTTAAAATGTAATAATCAATGTATTCATATTTAGGTATAATAATAATTGAATTTTTACGTTATGAAACACATTGCTCCTCCTAAATATCAAATACAGTATCTGCTTTCAAGCAGGAAAAAACAGAAACCTTTTGTGAGCGCGTATAGCTTCTGAACTTACTATATTCACACTTCATACTTTCATACTGTACATTCACAACATCCTTCTTATACATTTATCGATAATGATTTGTTTCCACCATATTGCCTCACCCACCACGCAGCGCAAAGAATGTTCTTTATTCTGCCGCTCAACAGGTCGAGTCAGAGCAGAAACCTCTGGTTTTCGGGGCCCCGGTTCCACTTTGCCAGGAAGCAGCTCTGCTTCAAGTGGAACAGTGGCTAACAGCTGGTAGCTGCTCCACAAACAGGCAACGAGATGGAGATGATGGAGGTGGAGAAGAAAGATGGAGGCCCTGATTGGAGCGGCCCACTGTGCAGCGTCAGGATAAAGTTTCAGCCCCGATGCCTCAGAGCGTAAATCACACAGCACAGGGAAACACAAGCCAGATGGCTTTTCATATGTACTGTATATATATATATATATATACACATATATATATACACATATATATATATATATACATATATAAGACATATGTAAGACATTAACATTGATACATTGAGAAAAAGATAAATAATAACTTCCTATTTTACTGTCTTCTAGTTTGTCTTCTTTGTTCTCATGTTCTCATTTTTTATATTTTTTATGTATTTCTATTATCTACTTTAAGTGTATTAGTATTATCTATCTATCTATCTATCTATCTATCTATCTATCTATCTATCTATCTATCTATCTATCTATCTATCTATCTATCTATCTATCTATCTATCTATCTATCTATCTATCTATCTATCTATCTATCTATCTATCTATCTATCTATCTATCTATCTATCCATCCATCATTGGTCCCTCTATCCATCCATCTAGCTACAATTCTATTGTTCTATCAATCCGTCCATCTAACTATTCATCAATCTTTCTATCTACAGTATATATATTTTTATTTGTTTGTTGTTATTTCCAAAAACGTTTAAATTCTATACCTTTATTTCCTCTGCACTTTCAATGTAAATACTTTTATATAACATCGACATGCTTTTCACACACACACACACACACGCATGCACACACACAAACACACACACACACACACACACACACACACACACGGCTCGCTATGTGGCAGGATATTGCTTTCCAGGGATATTGCAGATTCCGCTCCAACAGGGCTTTTATTGAATGCTAATTGGCCGAGACGGACGCTGTGTCATCCATTCAGCAGAAAGACGCCCGTCCCCTCACGTTATTAAGGAGTGTGAAGGGAAGGAGGGATGGAGGGATGGAGGAGGGAAAGATAAGATAATGGCGGTGATGGAGGCCGGCTTAAAGCTGACAGGACAGACCACTGGAGGGGAAACAGACACCTGACAGGCCTCCAGCCACCTGGAGAAAATGAAGAGGAAGAAAAGGAGGAATAGACAGAGAGAGAGAGAGAGAGAGAGAGAGAGAGAGAGAGAGAGAGACCAGATCACATCAATGTCCATTGATGTGATCTGGAGAAAGAAAAGAAGGAGATCAACAGAGAGAAAGTATCTAAAGTGGGTTGAGAGGAAAAGTTCTATAGTTTAATTTATATCCATCCATCCGTCTGTCTGTCTGTCTGTCTGTCTGTCTGTCTGTCTGTCTGTCTGTCTGTCTGTCTGTCTGTCTATCTATCTATCTATCTATCTATCTATCTATCTATCTATCTATCTATCTATCTATCTATCTATCTATCTATTTATCTATCTATCTATCTATCCATCCATCTATCTATCTATCTATCTATCTATCTGTCTATCTATCAATCTATCTATCAATCTATCTATCTATCAATCTATCTATCAATCTATCTATCTCTCTCTCTCTGTCTCATTCTATATAATTCTAAGTTTCTATTGCCTTTAAAGGATAGAGCATATATTTGGCAAACATCAACATATATACATTGCATTGCTCAGGTAACAATAATACTGTATATATATACAGTATATATATATATATATATATGTGTTGATGTATATATTATATATCGTTTTTCATTTTGACCATTTTTATTTCTCTGCTGAATCCAAGTGAATAAGTGGATCAAGGCTTTGAAAAATCCACAAATCCTAAATGGGACAGTTTTAGGGGGAAACCTTTTCCGTTTTTCACGGTGATCTGGCCTCGCTGACACTTTTACAGGATGTCCAGGGAGTGACCTCCGACCTTCCGAAAAAAAACAGCCTGTCACATGAATGAGGACCGAAATAAATTATCTGCAAATGACCTGTCAGCCACCTGCCACTGCTCAACAGCTGCTGAAAGGAAACACTAAAGGGATATTTCACCAGGAGTTGCTGAACCTTTATTCTTTCAATTCAATTAATTTGAAATGTGCTTTATTGGCAAGACAGGATTTTTACATTCTTATGAGGTAAGGACATGAAGACAGTAATGAAATAAATACATTTATAAATAAAAACTAAAATAACAATAACAACATGAATGACAATGACTACAACAACAATAATAATAATACTAATAATAATAACAACAATAATAATAATAATACTAATACTAATACTAATAATAATAACAACAACAACAATAATAATAATAATAATAATAATAATAATAATAATAATAGCAAAAATAATAATAATAATAATAATAATAATAATGATAGTAATAATTAAATGATGATGGTAAAAATAGACAATACAAAAAATAATAAATTAATAAATAATAGTAATAACAACAAGAATGAGGATGATAACAACAATAGCTGCAGGCAGCAATACAAGCGGTTTCCGAGGTTCCGTAAATTTACACAAAAGAAAGGAACAGTTTTAGAACTTCCTGCTGTGCGAAAATGCCTTCTGTGACCAATTACTGTGAAGCTTGAAATAATATAACTTTGGGACGATGCGCCCCGCTCCTGAAACGAATTAAATCGCGTCATGTTCTAACGAGACCTCAACCATGTCCGTGCGTCCTGCAGTTGCCATGTTTCGGATAGCTTACGCCCGGAAAAGGCCAAGCAGATTAAAAATAATGAAATCCGGCGGCCTGAGCCTGGCCGGGTGTGCCCGGCGCGGGGCTCCCCACACGGTCTGCTACAGTAAGGGGCGGACTCCTGTCGTCGCATCGGGTTGCCTGTGTTGCTGTCCTCTGGCGCTCTCGGTGCGCGGGGTGCTCGTCGCTGGGGGGCCGCTCTGTGCCTGTGGCTGGTCACTGTGCGTTGGTTGCCTCCGGGTACGGGAGGCCGGTGTGCTATGGCGCGGTCGGGTCCGGGGGGGGGGGGGGGGGGGGGATCTGCGTGGCCGCTCCCCGGCCTGCTGCACCTATCACACCCAGTGCCAAGACTCATACTTAGTACATACACCACACACTAGGACTGGGATTTGCGGGACGGGTGGGGTGCGAGCTATGTGGGCGGGGATGTGGTGGGCGGCTGCGATCTTGCCCCTCACGCTCCTGCCCCGATATGCTTCTCGTCCGTCCCGAAATTTGAATTCCACTCATATTAGCCGAGAACACATACACTGGCAGGCAAATCTTACTCCGAACAACACTCCACTAGACCAGGGTCTGCGGGGCAGGAGGGGTGCGAGTAACTCGGGTTTCGACTTGCTTGGATGACTCACACCCCCACACCCACAATTTTAACTTAAATTGCCAACAGCTCATATTGAGCACTGGGGTTTTCCGGGGTGGCGTGGCGCTGGTGGGTTGGTGTTGGGGTGGGGCGGCCGGGGGCTAACAATTGGCTGGGTGGGGCCCCTGCCAGCTGGGCTTGAGTCCTGGCGGCTTGCGATTGGTGGTTTCTGGTTTGCTGCAACCTGGCAGGGCTGCGGAGAGTGCCGCCAGGTGCCTTCCGGGGCCCCTGGGGGGCCACTTGCTGTTGTGGGTGTGGGTTGGGGTGCGGGGGCAACTGTTGGCCTCTGCTCTCGGTACGTGGCTTCTCTGAGGCTAGTGCCTCTCTGCGTGGCTTCGGAGCCTTTTCCGCTGCTTGGAGGCGCTATGACATAATACCGACCGTATACACCAGAACCAACTGGGGTAAGTCCTGTACACTCTCCGGTGGACAGAGTCACACACACACACACACACACACACAGGTGGTCTCATCACAGTCACACACACACACACACACACACACACACACACACACACACACACACACACACACACACACACACACACACACACACAGGTGGTCTCATCACAGGCACACACACACCACCAGCACCTGCTTTGAACAGCACCCTCCTGGTTACATCCCTCTCCTTTCCTCCCTCATTTACTGCCATAACTACGACAGGAAGAGGCCACTTGCCCATTTGCTGGTTCAGTTTTCCTGGACTTTATTAATGAAATTTTTTCGACACATGTTGTCTTCCGTATTTGTTTTTCCGTGTACATGTTGTTGTTTGGTTCTGTTTTCACTGGTCTCACCCGTGGTGATTCTCCCCCTCTTGGAGTAGTGATTAGTAGTTTACAGACCCAAACATGGTCGGATCGTTCTCCAAAGAGGGGGACTGGTGGTGGTCCTCTACAACACTGTGTAAAACTGTGCTCTTATCATCCCACAGGTCGTCCACAGGACAGAGTTATTGCAGCAGTTCTTGATGATTAAAACATGAATAAAGAGTTGCATTGCAGGTTGAGAACTTGAAGTCCACTCTGTCCTAGATGCAATAGCATACAAATACTCTGTGTTGTATGCCCAGCATGCTGACAGCACAGGTTTAAAAATAAAAAAATAAAAAAATAAAAAAATAAATACTATAATAATAATAATAATAATAATAATAATAATAATAATAATAATAAAAAATAAAAAAAAATAAAAAGAAAATCTGAGCAAAAACAATAGGGGTCCAGACAATAACGTAAATAAAGACACAATAAAATAGCCAGCATAATAAAAGTCGTTATTTTCTACTATAGACTATACTGTACGTAGCATGTCGTCCAACTGTGTTCTGTGTTCTTTGAGAAACGTTTCCTCATTGCACTGTACACTCTGTATTATGGCTGAGATGACAATAAGCCTCTTGAATCTTGAATCTTGAATCTTCTGGCAGGCCGTCATGGATCTAGCTGCCACCATTCTGCTCTGTCTCCCAAACTGTCAATATTATTCCAGGTCGTGTGCACGTGACGCAGATTGGAAGTGACCCGTGCGCCGTCGCAGCCTGGCGTGCACGGCGAACGTCTAAATGTCTAAATGTTGAGCTGAATTAATGGATCCTGACGGGAGGAGCAGGACTCTATGCTCTGCTTAGCCTCGTGATGCTGGTGTAATCATCTAATTGCTGCCTGTTCTGATTGTGGGAATCGATGTTTAATTAAGCGCGATAAAGCTCAGTGTTTCGGGGAAGAGGCGCATGTATAAGGACGAAGCCATGATCCAAAACCAGTGAGGTAAGATAAGGATCATTTCGTTTTGCGAGTCTTTAGCAATTAGCTTCAAGCAGTCACAAAGAATAATTGATCAACATATTGATTTATTATTAATATATTCAAGCTATTTATCAATATCTAAGTTCATTTCTGATAATTTGATCATTTATTTTAAAAAGTTCTACCCTATATAAGTTTACCAAATGTATCCTATATCCTACACATCCTGTATATTTTATTTGATTGTATTTTATTTGGTTTTAGAGCCAGTTGGTTTTGTACTTAATACAAACGTGACCTACATGACCTCAAATTATTTATTTCCACTATTTATATTGAAAATAGCTATATAGATTATACAGAATATTTTGATTAGTTTATGTTTACATTAATGCATTATTGGCAATATATTGGCAAAATACTCGTACATTGTCTGGGATTTTATCATAATATCGCAATATAGTAGAATGTTGTCTTTCAGTCTGCACTGGAGTAAAACCATTTAATTTTATGAACTTTAAAGACTGTTCTAATGAATGCTTCAATTATAATATATATTATTAAAAATGTTAAATATAAAAGATTGAAAATACCTATAAAGCAATATAATTTCCACATGACTAATGATTGCTTCTCAAATATGTATTGTGTGTGAACATAATAAATATTATAGGCCTATATTGCCAATAAATAATGCCAATCAAGCATTAATATAAACCATAAACTATTATATTTTCACTATATAAACAGTTAAAATCAGCTCTTCGAGCTGCTGAGTATTTTTGTTTAACCTGTGCTGTTAGCATGCTGGGCATACAAAACAGATTATTTATACACCCTTGCAACTACTGTAGGGCAGAGCACACATCTGGAGTGCAATGCCACTCTTTATTAATTATTAAATCAAGAACTGCTGCAATAACTCTGTCCCGTGGATGACCTGAAGGATGACAAGAGCAGAGGTTTGCTCGACGGAACCACCAGCAACCCCGCTCTTTGGAGAACGATCCGACCATGTTGTGGTCTATAAACAGCTCATCATTATTACTTTTCCCAGAGGGGAATTATGTGCTTGACAAAACGTAAACATAGAGACATCAGACGACAACATGTAATGGACAAAATATGATTAAATATGATTGGAAGAGAAATGACGGCGTGCGGCCTCTTCCTGTGATAGCGGTGGAAGTAAAGGAGAGAAAGGAAGAAGGAAGTACTCAGGAGGGTGTTCGGGGCAGATGCTGGTAGTGTGTGTGTGTGTGTGTGTGTGTGTGTGTGTGTGTGTGTGTGTGTGTGTCCAGCGGTGAATGCGCGGGATTTGTATCAATTATTTCTGGTGTATGGGGTCAGAACTATATGGCAGCGCCTCCAAGCAGCTGATAAGGCCTGGCAGCCACCCCTGAGTCCTGCAGCCGCGTAGACGCTCCACGACTGCAAGAACGCTCCGAGCACAATGCACCGCAGCCCCAAAAGACCCCCCCGGCCCTCAGAGAAGCCGGCGGAGCAACGCCCACGACCCCGATGTGCACAAACCAGTCCCAGAGAGCGGGAAGTGACCCTGCACAACCCTAGGAGCACACACACACACACACACACACACACCCCCATCAGCAGGCCTGACATGCACCTGCAAGCGCAGAACCCGGGCCCCGGGGGAGGGGCCAGGCGCAGACCACAGGGCCGGAGCCGACCCCGTTGGACCGAGCCAGCGGGTCTTGACAAGAGAGTCGGCCTCTTCTCCTACCATCTGATCAGAGGAACCTCTGCTGCGACTTGGGTGGAAAATTTGGGGCTTGAACCTATGACGTCTGAACCCGCCATGCCACCAAAACTCAGCAGGTTGTGCCGGAAACGGCGTTTTTACATTACATTGAGCAGACGCTTTTATCCAAAGCGACTTACAATTATTCAAACACCGACGGACGCAGCCATCAGGAGCACTTAGGGGTTTAGTATCTTGCTCAAGGACACTACAGCATGCTAGCAGGAGGAGCCTGGGATCGAACCAGCAACCTTTGGATTACTAGACGACCAGCTCTACCTCCTGAGCTACCTTCCCACAAAATCTTTTTAAAATCTTGCTCCGCGTGGCCTTCCTAACTTTAAGCACCCGCCCCTCTTCAGGTGTTTCCGCGGGCACGGCTGGAACCGATACATTTGATGAATTAGTGTCGCCTTGCAAATAGGATCTTGCAACACGAGAGCTACCTTACCATTATTTACGTATTCTAAGTGGAATGCTTGATTTCCTTCTTCCCAGAGTGTGAAGATAACTTTCCCGTATTGTACACGCCGAGCGTTGGGCCTTTTTTTAAGCGTGCTGACTTTACAGAGTTTTGCGATGGATACCACCTGTTCAGGGGAGAAATAGAAAACACATTCAAGCCGAAAATGAAAGGTAATATCCAGTGACCTTTCCTAAGTGACCCCCCCTACATTATTCAAGCTCAAGCGTGGAGCAGATTTGATACTGAACCGGTTTAAACAACGCCACGCCGCCATGTTTTATTCATCCTCCTTTGCTTTCCGCGCGCCGGAAAAACTCTCAGACACATTTTGGAGAGGAAGAAGAAGAGATGAAGCTGGTTTTTCAAACAAGTGGCCTTCAAAACTAAATGGGAAGGTACTAAAGAAAAAAGTGACTCATTACGGTCTGCCTGCAGGGCCTGGAGCGTGTCGAGGTACAGAACCCAACGTCCTTGACTTTTCTCAATAAGTGCTCGTTTATCAATAGAGTTTGATTTGATATTTTCTTTTCCTTCTTTTTATTTTGTTAAATGTATTTCCCGTCCGATGAACGAGTTGTGCAGTGTTGCCTTTTTTGACAGAGGTGACGTGTTGCAGCATCTGGTTCCCGTGAACCTCCGGCACCGTCCACCACATGGAACGGCTTCTCCCGACCTGAAGACGGTGCACGTCCATGTGGCCGAAAGAGAGAGAGAGATAATGTCTGTATTGCACAATATCTTATTTTTGTCAGAAGGTAAATTGTCGATATAGAGGTTTATTTCTTTATATATATATATATATTTTTTTTTAATGTTTATTTTATATTGCTTACCTTTTCTTATTCATTGTATATTTTGGGTTAGGGTTAGGGATTTCAGGATTTTCTTTTTTTTCTCTTGCAAAATCATGTGACGCTACATAGAAGCTACAATGGAAGATGCATGTGTCACATTTCACATTAGTAACAGTAATTAGGATGACAGTTGCTTTTTTTATGGGCCAATAGTTCGCTGCGTTGTTGTGGACCTATTTCTTAACACTGGTTATACTAGTACACGTTCTAAAACGAAGTATATCGGCTATAAAATAGTTTCAAATTAATATCCCCCCACAATCTATCCTTTTATTTCATGGTTATTTGATAAGTAGCCGTGCAATAAGCGGAATAAAGTACAGCCAACCGGTCATTTTCACAAGATAACCCCCTTCAGAGTGATGTCCTATCCATCCCCTCTGGGTTATCCCTTACTTATTACATTGATTCTCGTCTTTCCTGTGACTGACACTGAATATGACAACGGATTACAGCCTCTGATGGAACTCAGCTTTCAGCCCCTTTAAAAGCTAAAACCTGGCAGATTTTCGAGCACATTCCTAAGTTATTACCATGTAAACCACAAAATCTTTTGTTCTCCTTTGGCCCCCCGAAAAAGGTTCCTCCAGTCAGGTGGAGGCATGTGACAGTGCACAGATAACAGATAGCTGCTATAAGAGATAGCAGACTGTTATCTCCATCATGATGTCAGTCACAGTAGTTGATGTATTCTGCCTTGGCACCGGTGGTTATTGTTGCCTGATGGATGGAGTGAGGGAAGGAGGGAAGAATGGAGGGATGGGTGTGGGTGGGTGGAGGGAGGGGTCCATGTCGCCTTCATCTTCACTCTGTAAAAACATTGTAATTATTTAGCAAAAACATAGTCATAATTTATATCTACTCTATAATTTATACCTAGAAGTGAAAGGCGTGCTTTTATTTTTACTTTATTTAACTTTTTTAAACTTTTTTATTTATTTATCACTCAATCACTCTTTTTCTCTATTTTTGGCTCTTGAGCTGCTGTAACAAGTGAATTTCCCCAGTGTGGGATAAATAAGGTTTATCTTATCTTATCTTATCTTATCTTATCTCATCTTATCTTATCTCATCTTATTTTATCCACTGTATCCACTTTAGATGTTTTCCAGACTTTTGCAGCACAGAAAACCATTAGAAACACAAGTGTTTGAAATGGTTTCAGTTGGATAGTGCTGTACGCCTTCAATGAGATAATGTTGAAAGTGTTTTTCTGAAATAATATTGGAAAATGCATAATTCAAATCAATCCTTAAATTTTAAGTTTAAGGATTTTTTTCATTCTAGGTTCATGCTCACTGTCCTACTAGCATGACCGCCCTATCATTCTGTAACTTCTAAACGTTCCCATTTCCTGCATTTATTGATTATTTTCAACAATGATAGTTTTAAGAAAGTGGATCTTTTAGGATCGTGCGCACGCAAAGCCTATCATCACGGGACTTAATTCCCAGAATGCAAATAGAATGGGTGTTTTCTGGCAGCACCCCCTCGCCTGCTGCCTCCCGCTGCCAGTTCCACAATATGATTGAGAGCATCTGTCTCGTAATCCATAACAAACACGGAGATGATGTTTTTGCGGAGAAGTGAAATTGATTGCCTCTGGTGTTTATTTGTTGTTGTGTTAAACATTTCTTACGGAAGAGACGTCCGCTCTGCTTCCTCGTGTCCTCTGAGCGCCTTCAGAGACGTCAGCTCAACATCTTTTTATCACGCGCAGAAGACCCGGTGTTGTCAAGGTTCATTTATAACCTTATTTTATCAAAACTTTTTTACATTCTGACTTCATATCACTCGGAATATGGAAGGTTGATCTTGATCTGCGTGTTTGCTCCAAAGGGAGCCGGAGCGTAAGATCGCCGTTTCCGCTGTTTTGCAAATTCAGCAAGTTGGTGAGTGACTTTATTTTCCCTGTGAAATGCTGTTGGATCAGGTAGCCTCAACTTTTTTTATATTTACATAATATTTAGAAATCAAATTCAGTTTGGAAAATACATTGACAGATAGAAAACAACTTGAGGAATATGAATCTGCTAGGATCTAATTTAGGACAAAAAAGGAATTTCCAATGTTTATTACATCTTGCCAAAAGTAGACTGCCACGAAATGCGCCAGGTCAGCATGTGGTGGGTCACATTTATATAGTTTTTAGTTTTAGTTTATAGTTGTTTTTTTTTTATTGGGCCGTTATATTTTTTGGGTTTGTTTTTTTGAATTTCCGATTCTCTCAATCTAATGCTTCCGTGACAATGAGTTGATTTGGTTTAACTTTAAGTAGTCGTCCAAGCTTTTTGGCATTCAGTTAAATTGAGCCATCAATCATGGTGTGTAATAAGTCTTTTATTCTCTTTTTTTCTCACGAATTACCTTTTTAACATGATTTTTTGGGGTTTATTTTTGTTCATGAATGAAAACGTTTGTTTAGGTTTTTTTTTTTTTGGAGTGCATTTGATTAAAGAAAACGTTTGAAATGATAAATTCATAATTCTACATTTTATCAATTTTTTAAATTTAAACTCGGTAGCCACATTGGGATTGGATCCCAGCATCAAAAACCATCATTAATTAATATAATTATTATAAAATGTGACATTAAGGTTAAATACTCGAGTTTTAGGTCTTGATGACGATGATGAAATCTGCTATTGCCGAACTCTGATCACACCTGTGGAACCTGTCTGTTTGTTCACAAACAAGGTACAGAGGATTAAAAGACCACTACACAGAGGAAGTAAGAGAGAGGGAGATGAAGAGATGGAGACTTGAGGAAATGGAGGGAGAGATGAGGAAGTGGGAAATGGGTGATTTGGCGGTGCGGTGGAACCACATGGAGGGCGGCGTGCTGCGACCATATGCTGCTCCAGGTGGAGGCGCTTTTCAGGCAACCACATCAGAGCAGTGGGGGTCATGGCCGCCCAGCCGGGAGAACTTTTCAGAGCCTGGAGGACTTCACACGACCTGGAGAACTTTCCCCAGCCTTGAGGGCTTTTCAGACCGTGGAGGACTTTCCCCAGCATGGAGGACTCTTCATAGCCTGGAGGACTTTTCAAAGCCTTGAGGGCTTTTCAGATTTCTTGGAGGACTTTTTAGACCCTGGAGGACTTTTCAGATCCTGGAGGACTTTTCTGACCCTGGAGGACTTTTCAGAACCCGGAGGACTTTATGCAGCATGGAGGACTTTACCGAGCCTCAATGATTTCAATGTTTCTCAGTTGGTTCCTTGGCATGGAGATTATTTTGGAGTGATGTGATGTTTACTCTGGATATTTGCAGCCACTTTCTGCCCTAATTTGCCACAGCTTCAAATTACTTAAAAAAGGAGAACAAAACAGTAGAAGGAAGTACTACCTCCTGTGTGCTTGGCACATGGGAGAAGTCAGTGGGAGTCACTTCATACAGGGATGCTGTATGTTGCCGTTGGATACCAGCTTGGGGAGGAGGATGCTGGGGTCACAGGGACACACAGGACCCCTTCTGTACCCCCCTACCCACCCAGGCCTCCACCCAACCTCCCTGACCCCTACCCGCCTGACCAGGCCTCCAACCACCTGCCTCCCATTGGCATCAACATCGTTAGAAACACTACAACCTGTTTCCCACTTCCACTTGGAGGAAAACGGATGTTTCCTGTGCTATAAAAGGCTGTTACGAGCGTTAGGTTTACACCTATCGCTCATAAGGGGGTTGTTAAGGATCACATGGACATTATATGCGTATATATATAAACTGTATATATATGCGGAATATACACACAGCATCGACACGTTAGTGTGGTGTTGCCTTATTTTCACTATAGTGTATTTATGTAGTAGTTATATTTGTCTAGACGGGCTCATGCTATTGATCTCAGGTACAAAGACTCCCTTAATACAAGTACAAACTCCATTGTAAACAGTGTTATTCAACCACCGTGCTGTGGTGAAATGTTTCAAATTCCACTTTAAACACCTGAATAGTGGAAACTATTTGTTGTGTTGCAAGATCAGAATTGCAAGGCTGCGCTCATTTTTCTACTTCGTCAGTTCCAGCAGAACAGCAGCTCAGCGTTCATCACAACAAGTTTCACCCTGAAAGTGAAGACAGTGACGCGATAAAAGGTTAGACTCTTTTGTGAGATTGGGTTCTGAGGTTCTGTCAAAACCACTTATTCCGGTGGAATGCAAAGTTTAAATAGATCAAATTCAAAATGAAATATGCCAAATGCCCCAATGTTTTTTGTCTTGGACTTTAACTCAATCCTCAGTAATTATTTTCAGACTCTTTTGCCGGAGTGACCCCCAAATCCAGAGTCATTAAAAAGATTTGTTTGCGGCGAATCAATCATTTGCGAGTCTTGCATCACTGTCTATTATAAGGACAGTTCTATGGGGTTTGGGTTTTTAGTGATTAAGAGGATAGTGGTTTAGTGCCGTGCGGTTATTTCATTGTAGAAAATGCCATGGCAGAAAAAAAAGATTTTGGAAACGCTGGCCTAAACAAATAGCTACTGAATGCATGATGTGTTTGCTGTTGGAAATAATGCTCTTAAGTAGGTTCATGTGATAATGAATGGCCCCATAAACACTGGCCAACAAGCTGTTTTGTGATGGAATATTTGATTTAATACTTAATGTTTGGTATTTCTGTTGAACACGCTGTGACGGCAAATTAACATTAAAAGAGATTTTATTCTGAATAGCACAGAGGCTGTTTGTAGCAGGAGACGGAGCAAATAAATGGACCTTATTGTGCTGATTAAAGGAGTAAAAAATGCCACCAGGCCCCATTTTACTGGCAAATTGCTCCTTTGTTCTGACGCTTGTTTCCGACGTTTCCCAAAGAGCGTTTTCACCGACGGTTCAGTTTGGCATCATACCTGAGTCCACTGGGATCCTTTAAAATACACATTTAGCTAAACTCTATCAGCAAGTCCATTAAATTCCTCATATAATAATCATATTAGTCTGGCTGGTCTATTTAATCGAATCCATCTGAGTCTATGGCGAGCAGCTCGCTTGTTAATGTTGTGTGTAAACTAGAGGAAAGAAGATCGACATTGAACATTTTGAAGCTTTTTTTTTTTTTTTTTTTCCCCGGCTTCCTGGAATGCCGCCCAGACGGCAGCCGTGCCAAGTTTGGAGCATTATAGCTCTGAGACGGAGAACACCAAACCTAAAACCCAAAACCCAAAACCTCTGCTCTGCCGTGGGTCTCTGTTCTGCTTGTCAAACGCAGACATTCCACAGAGAGTTGCTCAGTACGTGGGGTAAATAGATATAATATATAATCATAACTAAGGAAGATCTGACAAATGTAAAGTGTCACTAATCAACACTTTTTCATTGTTTTGTGCCTATTTTGTGCCGTTTTTGATATCAAGGACTCCCGTTTGATAAGATTTTGTCCATTCTGAGTATATTTTTTATTGTTAGATATGATTTAATCCAAATGTCCATAACGGTCCATTTTATAGTTAAAAGTAAAACTCTGAAAACAACAGCCGTTATTCCACATTCACTAACGATGCTAATGTCCCGCAAATGAAGATATCGTGCAGGTTAACGATAATCACATTGTTGGGGACCCCCTGGAACCTCTTGAAGGACCCCCCCCCGAAGGGGTCCCCGGACCCCACGTTGAGAACGCCCGCTGTCGATGATGTACGACGGTGACGACGCCCCGCTATGACAGGACAGCGTCAAGGTCCGAAGAGCCGGTCCTGGTGTACGGAGACGCGCGCCAAACCCAAGGACCTGCAGCCGCGGAACGACGTAAAAAAAAAACGAAACAAAAGAGAACATCAAACAAATTCTGAGCTTTCACCGCCTCGACATGGTTCCAATCCTTTGCCCTAAACTGTAAAATAAACACTAAATCAGTGCAAAAGTCTCCGGCCCAGTGATGGTGAATGTACCCTGACACCTACTCAAATACGACCAGGCCCCGGTCCCCAGCTGCAATCTGGCTCTAATCTGGTCCAGCCGGGGTTGGGGCTGATAGCGCTGGAGGAGGGAGCCTGTGTGGGGGCGGGCGGGGGCAGCTGTGGCGGCGACGGCGGCGGCGGCCATTGAGTTTTTTAAACCGAAATGGACGGTCGGATGGACGGAGATCTGGACGGATAATGAGCCACAGGTGGAGGCTCAAATTCTCGCTGCTCTGCCGCTCCACCGCAGCTCCAGATGAGACGAGGCTGAGTGCTTTCACAGACAGCTCACTAGCGGGCGGGCGAGCGAGCGAGCGAGCGAGCGAGGGCCCCGTTCCCACTGATTTAACGACGCTGTTCCTCCCAAACAAGCTGCCACCGCCGCCGCCGCCGCCGCTGCCGCTGCTGCTGACACCGCTGCTAAACATCTCAAGATGCAAAAACCGCCTCCCTGTGCGGCAGGATCTTCGACCTCTGCAACAATGGAAGGGCTGTTGTAGGTGCAAAAAAAAAAGAAAAAAAAAAAAAAGTGAATACCCTTCGGTCCAATGTGTCCATCTAAGCGCTATTATAATACGGGGTGGAAATCAGATCTGGAATATAAAGGAGTCTGCTCCGCCACGGTTGATGAGGTGGCTGAGGACATCTGTATTACATTGGATGTGGTCAGATGTTAATGTGAAAGAGGTGGGAGAGGCGAGCACCTTTGGTTTTGGGGTTGAAGGGGTTAAATACCTCCCTGCTCCTGCGTGGTCCCCTGCGTGGTCCTTAAAGGGAGGGTTTTTTTTTGGGGGGGGGGGTTAAACCTGACAAATGCGGTGTGAAGGAGAAGACAGAAGACACCGACAGACCACAGGCCGAGCTCGCCCCAACCCCGAGGAGCGACCGAGGAAATGAGGTTGCCATCCCTTCCCCAAACCGAATACCAGCGCTCGCATGCTGAGGATTGATCCCGGATCAAAGGGGAATAGCCAATTAGACACAGTCACCCATTTCTGCTCTAATCCACTTCAGATCACTTAAAAATGCCGTGAGGAAATCTCCCGGAAAAAAAAAGGGGGGAAGACGAGACATCTGCTGTGGTGCAGGTGTCGCCCCCCCCCGCCCCCCCTCCGAAGTCTTCGTTTTACGTCTGGGAAACAATCGGAGACGTTCCCCCTCGCTTCAAAGCCCAAAATAAAAAAGCGCTGCCGACCATAGGAAAAGAGTGAGATTTCCCAGTCAATGGAAGTCATTGGGACGTAAATAAAGTCTACCCTTTCACTCGGTGTCCCCCCGCACCCCCCCCCCCCCCCCCCCCCCCCGGAGGACACTCAAGAACTTTGAACTCCCGTGGACCTCGCTTGGTGTGTGCGTTGGTTCACGACAGCGAAACCCAATCTGGGTGTGTGTCGCTACAACGATACACTGATATCCACCCGCGGAGCAGCAGCCCGCCGCCGGCTTCGGTTCACGCCGCACAAAGGCAAAAAGAAGGCACCGCTAAGGAGATAATGGACTCCCAACGACCTTCCTGACAGCGAAATAAAATAGAATGAAAAAATAATAATGCAACACGGTAAATCCGTGTCGTAGGTCGTTGAGCGCGGGTTGTGTGACGGCTCGGAGCTCAATTCGCTGCACTGTCATGAACCGATGTCGGTCACAGGGTTTGGATTTGTTTGTCTAAGTTTTACATGTTGACTGTGCGTACGTCATGTGCATTTGCACGGGGTCCGCATCAACATTGTTATTGTACAAAGAATATATGTTATTATTATTGTATTGTTTTCCTTGCTTTAATATCCACTTTCATGTCAACGGGGCTTGTTCGCCTCCTTCGACAAATCAATCAAGCCTGTTTATGGGGAAAATGGCGTGAGATAAAGTTTTGAGCACAGTTATTTTGCTTGTCGCGTTTCCGTTCTCAATAATCAAATCATGGTACGGCTGTAACTCGATGCGCAGGTTTTCAAATAGAGGAAGAAAAAAAACTCTCGAGGGGCAAATTTGAGTCACTGTGAAAATTGCAATTAATCGCGATTAATCGCGTGTAATTTTCGCGATTAATCGCAACCAATCGCGATCTTCAAGCGTTGCGTTAGTAGTTGCAGTCGTTTGACAGCTCCTAAAATAATAAAACACCATTTGTGGACATGACGCAGATGACCAGATGGGACCGGTTGGAGTTTCTTAACCTCTGTGTTATGTTGCTAACTTTTGACTCTGTGGAAAGTTTTGTTTTTTTTCTTTCTTAACTAGATGGCTCTTCCCCCTCCGTGAGACCGTAAACACGGCAACACACACACAGTGAGATTACGGGGTTGTCCCCCCGGAACATTCCGTGTCACCACAAGCATAAAGCATACTTAGGATATCAAAAAAAGTGAAATTAGAGGCGTCTTTCTCGGGGCTCTGGCGGAGCTAATACAGATATATCTAAACCACATGACGTATGTATTCATTTAGGGCTGGATGCTGGATGGAATTACCATGTGGAGGGAGCGGGCTGGAGCTGGTTATTACCGGAACTCCCCGTCTCCTCGACCAGGAACCGTGATGCATAATAAAGGAAGAGAGAAAGAAAAGGAAAAGAAGAAAATCAAAAGCGCTCCGCAAGTTTCGGCATGAGAATGGGAGGATTTTTTTTTCTTCGCCGACTGCAGTGTAATTACGTTCAATTCGCAAACTCTTTTTTCCGTGTTCCACTATTAATCTGCGACTATTCATTTGAAGTCCATTATAAACACACTATATGAGAAAATGCTATTTCAACTGAATAACGTTTTTTGTTCACAACAGAAGTAAGTATGTTTCCTCATCCACACAGCGCATATTAATAAAAAATAAATACATTATTTTTAATTAAAATACGATCTTTTTTTCGGGTCCCTCAGTTTTCCCTTTCCTCCCCGTCACACCAACTAATTTCGCCTCCAAAACCAGTCATAAAGAGGAAGTGACGTCATATAAGCCTTCAGAGGAGCTCCATTAAGAAGCTCATCAATGAAGGTGTTACTTATTACTGATCATTTTATATTTTATTTATAATGTATGACGGGGTGTGTTAAGCGTAGACTATCCACCCTGTCACTGATAATAGATAGAGTTTTCGGAATAGATTGTTTTAGATATTTATGAATAAAAAACATGTTCTTGTTCTTTACTGATAACTATTAACTAATTCATTCAACCCAGAGTATATTTATTGTGTGGCGACCGTTTAATTGCCAATTAAATGTCCCCCCGTCACAAGTACTTATATTTATAGTTTTATATTTAATATAAAAATATTTAGCCCTACAGTAATTGTGTGTGTGTGTGTGTGTGTGTGTGTGTATTATTACCATAAGTGAAAGTTTAAAGTATTGCAGGGAGATGCACGGAAGTAATGTATGATAAAAATATATATATATATCATCCCCCCCCCCCCCCTATTTATGTATTTATTTATTTATTATTTATTTATTTATTTATTAGCATTATGTTATAATTATAGAAAAAAACATCTCTATCCTGTCCACAGAATCACACACACACACACACACACACACACACTCGTACATTCTATATATTTCATTTATTTGTCTATTTTTGGCGTTGATTTTATTTTTTGGCAATTTTCTTTCCATGTTTTATTTCTTTTTGTTTGTGACACTAATTGCCTGTGCTTGGAGGAATAATAAACAGATGAAAGTGATTCCGGTTGGGATTCAGATGCCGTTACTGACCGCGGTGTCACTACCATCACTTTGCAGCTGTGTGGGGTTTTTTTTTTGGGGGGGGGGGGGGGGATCTCCTCCTTTTGTGGCTCTTCCCCCCTTTCCCCTCCCAGCAGCACTTTGAAACATGGCAGTGACATTGATAACACACACACAGAACAATACCTCCATGCTCCCCTGACATGGCCGCTGACTGGGGAACAAAGCAGAGGAAAAGAGAAGGAGAGAGAGACCTGACAGGCGAGGCGGAGGGTTGGGTTTCTAACATCAGAGCCAGCGCTCATCACACAAAACAAGCCCCCCCCCCCCCCCAGCGTCGTTGTCGTCTTGTTTCTCTTTGCCCGTCCTCTGTTCTGTGTTCTCTCTATCTCTTTCCCCCGCTCTATCTCTCTCTCTCTCTCTCTCTCTCTCTCTCTCTCTCTCATTCCCCCTCTCGGTCTCTCTCCCTCTCTCGCTCCCTCCCCTCTCTCTCGCTCTCTCTGTCTCTCTCCCTCCCCCTCTCGGTCTTCCTCCCTCTCTCTCTCGCTCCCTCTCTCTCTCCCTTTCCCCCTCTCTCTCCCTCTTTCTCTCCCTCCCTCTCTCTCTCGCTCTCTCTCTCTCTCTCCCTTTCCCCCCTCTCTCTCCCTCCCTCTCTCTCTCGCTCTCTCTCTCTCTCCCTTTCCCCCTCTCTCTCACTCTCTCTCCCTCCCTCTCTCTCTCGCTCTCTCTCTCCATCTCTCTCTCCCCCCTTCTCTCTCTCTCGCTCTCTCTCTCCCTCCCCCCCCCCTCGCTCTCTCCCTCTCTCTCTCTATCTCCCTCCCTCTTCCCTTTCTCCCTCTCTCTCTCTGTCTCTCTCCCTCTCTCTCCCTCTCACGCTCTCTCTCTCTCTTTCCCTCTCTCCCTCTCACTCTCCCTCTCTCTCCCCCTCTCTCTCGCCCACTCTCTCCCCTCGTCTGGAGGAAAAGAGCCGGGAAACCCGATCCGGCCTTGGCAGCGTCTCAGCCGTCGCTTCCTGCCCCGTCCGGGCCCACACAGCTAAGTACTCTTAATTAAAGAGTTTAACTTGTCTAAGATGTGACCAGAGGAGGAGAAGAGAGAAAAAAAAGAAAAGGAGAGAAAGAAGAGAAAAAAGGGAACACCACCCCATCACCCCCGTCCACCCCATCGAACAATCACATCCCTGTTTCCTCCTCCCCCACGACAAAGGGCGAGGCTCCCCCTGCCTGCCTCCTTGACATGGCGTGATGGGAGCTCTGGTGCTTTAAACAATTACATTAAAGGAATGAGGCGGCTAGAGGATCCTCTTTAAAATGTCCGACCACCCCCCATTCGGTTGCGGGCGGACAGGGGGGAGACGAGGGGGAGACGAGGGGGAGACAGGGGGAGGGGGGATTGGTGATGTGCCCTTGGACAGCCTCTCACTCCCGAGGAAGTGTAACCGGAGACGAGCAATTTTATTCATTCATTTTCTCTCGGGCATCCATATTAATGAAGAGTTATGTCACATAATAATAGTATTTTAAAGATTTTTTTTTTTTTTCTATTTTAAACAGCAAAATCTTTCTTTCGGGGTCAAATTTGAGTACATTTCGAAATTTGGCGACGTGCACTTGGACAGCCTCTCGCTCTGGGAGCCCTGGAGAAACTGGAGACCAGCAATTTTATTATTTATTGGTTGGTTGGTTGTCTGCATCCATATTAATGAAGAGTTATCTCGCTGCCGGAGACATCTGCACTGGCCTGTGGGGCTGCCTGCTAAATTCCCATTCGGTAATGGTATTTTATTTTAAAGAATCTTCTTTAAAATCTAAGAATCTTTCTTTGGGGTCAGATTTGAGTACGTTTAGAAATTGTGACTAATCAAGTTGAATAATGAATCACAATTTATCGCATATTAATTGATTAATTGATGGCAGTTGACTATTTTAATCACTGACAGACACAGACACCAGACACAGGGGGGTGCGTGCGTGGGAGAGGGGGGGAGGAGGGGGGGTCACTTGGACAGCCTGTTGCTCTGGGACCCTGGAGAAACTGTAACTGGAGATGAGCAATTTTATCTTATTTTATTGTTTTGGTTGGTCGGTTGTGAGCGTCCATATAAATGAAGCGTTAGGTCACTGCCAGAGACATCTGCATCGGCCCGTGGGGCTGCCTGCTAAATGCCAGAAGAAGAAAAATTTGAAATGTAAATGCGGACACGATATGAGAGATCCTTCCCCGCTGTTGTTTTTTTTGGGACTGTACTGTACGTTCCCTGCGTCCATTCTCTGGAGGCAGCACCGTGGAGCAGACATACACTGCAGGAGACTGATATATATATATATATAAAATCAAATAATTTCGTTGAATATATATACAATACAACAATATATTTTGAAAAATATTAGTTTGTGTTTCTAGTCTCAATAACCAAATCCTACCTTTCACACATAGTTTCCCAGTTAATTACTGGGATAAACCTTCGGGCTCCGCTAGTGATTTTCACTATTCCCACGTGCAGCTACATTCAGGAACATTTCCGTCTTGCGCCTTTTCACACATGCCATGATGGTGCAGGAATAGATGGGGCAAGGGGCGGTCCAACAGATAAAACTCAACAGAAGAAGAAGAAGAAGAATGGTCGTACAAGTACGTCGCGGAAGAAGTCTCTTATTATTTTCAGGAGCATGGCGAGCGAAGAGCTGTTTTTCTAGCCATTCTTGAAAGAAGGAGCTTGTTTGCAAACAAAATAACTTGTATTGCTTATCAAATCACCCGCAAAGGCATTTATTAAGGCAACCGCAAGATTCAAATACGTCACCAGAGTCTTGCGATTGGTTCGCCTTCTACACGTGAAATCTTTTTCCGTCAGACGGACGTAACCCATTTGTGCTTGTCAAGGCAATGTTGCTGCTTCCATTCACAACACAGCCGTACCGGCATTTTCCCTGAAATGTTACTAGGCCTTGAGGTTGGAAATTGCCGGAACAGATTTACTGGAATATCAATCCCTGCTCCCATTCATAAATGACCCCATGCAGGAAATCAGTGTTGCCAATTTGACGACTTCCTCGCTTGATTTAAAGACTTTTCAGACGCTCTTAGTGACTTTATTTCTAAAAAGCGGGTAGCAACAAATTAAGTGAGTTATTCAGACCATCGGGGGAAAGACGTGGAATATATTCAAATATACTGTAATTTATTCCCTTGCATCATGCTGCCCAGTCATCACAGTCCATGGCTCTTCTGCCAACAGTGCTTCGGTCTCTCCCGCTCCTCTGGGCAGTCAGTAGGTGTGGGCGTGGCCAGAGAGCGGCATGATCCGAGCTGGGCATGCCTGCCAGACAGTGTGTCCAACTACCAATCACTGATCACCATTAAATAATTGTAAATAGATACTGATTCATAAATATTTTTGTGTAAATAAATAGAATAGGCAAGTTAAGAGCAGTGGCATAAATGGAGAGTCCAATATGCATTTACACTCTGCTGCACATGCTCGTTTCCCGTTTCTCCAATTGAAACAAATAAAAACAGTGTGTTTTTATTACCTAAGATGTATTTACCCATTTCCTAACTGACCGAAACCAAAAAAAACACACGCACTGTGTGTGTGTGCGTGTGAGTGTATGTGCATGCTCCGCAGAGCCTGCAGCGGGCTCCACTATTGCACAGATGCACGGATTAATTACTTTGCCACACGTGGATAATTGCGATCAAATGAAAAACATTGGCAAATTCCACTCGGTTGAAAGTCCAATCGTCAAGCAGGCCAATTGGAGCCGATTGGAGCCGCCGATATCGCCTACCGGAGCTGGCTATCGGTTCTGGTTTATTTTAAGAGTGCAGAAGTTCACTCGTAACAGCCTGGTGGACTGCAGTGCTAACACGTGATCAAATGTACTCGATCAACTTGCGCACGCGCACAAGGATTTATACCACCATAGGCGAGGCCCCAGTTGCTGACCAATCATTAGACTGCAATGTTATCATGTGACCTGTGCGAGCCGTCATTTGCGCCTGCGTGTGTGTTGCGCTGACCAAAAAGTTGTAGTATTACAGTTTTCTGAGTTCTGTGAAACTCAGCACGAGTTACAATTTTCTGAGTTTACACTGAACACGGCATCAACTCCTGCGGTCTGTCATCTGAATAAGCAGAATTACTACGCGAAGCAGCCAGGTCTACACAGCACAGCTATAAATGAGCACCAGACAAAGTCTGGACTTGTATAACATCAGATGATGATGTCACAAAGCGATCGATGTAGATTGATGTGGATAAAACTTGCACCACAATATGTCTGAAACGTCCCGGTTACAAGGAGACCTCAACCATGTCAGTGGGTTTGGCGATTGGTAGTTGTTGAAAAATGCCAAGGAGAAAAATAACAATAAATATAGCTGCAGGCAGCAACACACAGGGTCCAGTTTAGTCATTTTAGGCACGTATTACAGTTTTCCAGGTTCTGTGACGCAGCACAAGTAACAAAAAGCAGCCGTCTGTGTGTGGCTGTAAACCAGGGCTTGTCATCGCGGCAACTCACCGTGATGCTCGTGTTAATAGAGCCGTGCTCTCGGAGGCCGACACGAGGCTCAGCGTCAACGGTGCTGAAACGGTTGTCCACTGTGTTCTCCTCTCGCTCTGGGCCGAATGAGTTTCGAGAGACCGAGCTTGGATTTATAGGGACTTCGGACGATGATGTCACGAAGCGGCCCGCTCCTCAAACAACTCAAATTACGAAAGGTTTTCACTCATTTCTCCTTCATTTCTCCTGTAGATGGATTTTGATCATACTCGAACAGCAAAATGAATCTGAAACATGCCGGTTCTAACCAGAAATGAAAAAAAAAAGTCCCCTGAAATGAATAAAAAATAGTGTTTTGTAAGTTCTAGTGGACTGGCCCGGCAATTCGGCACGTGGCCTCTTGCGGTCTTAGTTATGGCAGTAAATGAGGGCGTAAAAGAGGAAGATATAATCATGAGGGTGTTCGGGGGTGTGTTTGAAGCAGGTGCTGGTGGTGAGTGTGTGCCTGAAATGAGTCTGCCTGTATATGTGTGTGTGTTTGTGTGTGTGTGTGTGTGTGTGCGTGTGTGTGTGTCCACCAGTGAGTGTGGACTTGTCCCAATTAGTTCTGGTCTATGAGGTCAGAATTTTACCGTAGCACCTCCAAGCAGCGGAAAAGGCGCCGAGGCCACCCCTGAGTCCCGCAGCCGTGAAGACACTCCACGAGGACACTGCAGGAAAGCCCCGCGCACCGTGCCCTGCAGTCACAGAAGACCCCCCGGGCCCCAGAGAGGCCAGGAGCCTGCAGAGCAACCCCCACGCACGGGCCCGACGAGCATAAACCAGTACCAGAGAGCGCAAGGAGACCCTGCACCCTGAAGCGCAGACATACAACCCAGGCGCCAGGCACGGACCTCAGTTCGGGACCCAGGTCCCACGCCAACAGACCGACACCCTGCCAGAACTGAGCCGACGGGGCCTTGTGCCCACCAACGCCCCGCACAAAGGCGCCATACTAAAACCGGCAAGAAGCCACAGCCGGCCACAAGCCTTGAGCGCCCACTCAGGTGGCCAAGTGCGCTTGGCACAGGATACCCCGACGTCAGCCCCGCCCCCGCCAACGCCAGCGGAGAGCTCCCGCACCGCAACCCGCACCCACGACGGTGAGCAGCCTCCAAAGAGGCCCTGGAAAACACCCAATGGCACTCCCTGCAGCCCCGCCGGGTCGCAGCAGCCTGGAACTACCCGGCTACAGAACAAGCCGCCAGACCCTGACCCCATCTGGCAGAGGGCCCACATGCTCACTCCCCGGCCAACCACACCCCCACACAAAATCCCAGTGCTCAATGTGTGCTGTTGATGAATGCAGTTAAAATTGCGGGGTGAGGGGGGATACGAGTCGGCAAAGCATGTCGCTCCCAAATCGCTCCGTACATTAGTGTCGAACGTGCATTTACCACTGCCACAGTGTCCCCTGTCTGGATGTCAATGAACAAGGACATTAGCCTGGGACTCCTCTGTGTGATGAAGCCATTGATCCGCCACTTCACATGGTCTGGAAGCAAATGCATCGCCATCATCCATCCCTCCATCCCTCCTTCCTCTATCCTCCATCCTCCCATCCCTCCATCCTCCACAAAGGCGTGATCGCGGCTCCGTCTTTGTCTTCGGATTGAGTCTCCATGTAAAAACTCATTACCGCCGAGTGATGGATGAAGGGGTGAAGAATATTTTTTTTCTTCCTTTCTCTCCGTCATCCACTGCTGTAACGAACAATTGATGGAGGAGAGGCAAGGAAGGGGGAAGCGTGTGCGGCATCAATATTCAGTAAGGATCTGCTTTCCCAGCGTTCAGGGTCAATACTAATAGAGCGGACGTGTGGAGTTCGGCCACAACCAGCGATCCATACCACAAAATAAAAAAATAAAATAAAATAATAAGCGTAACAGGCCCTTGGATTGCACATTTATTTATCTCCTTGTTTTACAGTCCAGTTGTTAGTGGTTCTGTAGATAGTTGGCGGATTCGTCAATCCACATGGCTTGGAATAAATGGAATAAAATGGTAAAGCATTTGCCCTAATGGTGATCAATTGAACTGAAATTGAAATTGACTGGAGGTGCCTTCATCATCCTTCGTTGTAAACATCTGCTACAGCGTCCTGACAGTGAATTGAAGAAACGAAGCGGCTGATAATACTTATTGATAATCGTGGTTGTTTAATCAAAAGTCTTAGGTTTTTAGTTTGGATTGATATTTATTGGACGACTGCTCATCATCATGACCGCGGAGGCGGTTTTGCAGAGACAACGCGGCACCTTGGTCTCTTCTTCATTTCTTTCACACAATTACATTGAATTTAATTATTTTGTCCTCAGAGTAAAAAATGTATCATGATCATTTCTTAATGAAAAGTAAAAAAAATGTCATCAGTTAAAGTGTTGCTTTTGGTTCAAAATACAACTACAATATACAGTACAGTATATATACACACTATATACTGTACTGTACTATACTGTATTGTACTATACTATTGGTACTGTATAGTTCCAGTTGTGGA
>NC_137203.1:11939328-11946828 GCF_960531495.2 Zeus faber
GAGCCGCGCCTCTTAATTTTTTTTTTTTTTTTTTCGTTTTTCTTTCCATTTTGGGTGTGGAGATAAGAGAAGGTTGAACAAACAGGCCAGAGCAGCCACTTCCACCCACAGCGCACCAGGAAGCAAGGTCACACACTTCGGTGTTCCACAGAGGAACACATAGTAAGAGAAAAACGAAAAAAGTGATTTGAGAAATGTATATCGATTTTTGATATTTCTTCACTTGTTAAACATGTTTTGGAGCAATGGACAAATGGACAATTGGCAATGGATTAAATCCACAAGGACAATAGCAACCCAAAATACAGCTACATGCAAAATTAGCAACAACAAAAAAAGCCAAATATGAAAAACAGAGAAATAAAAGACATAAATAGCTAAATACACAAAACAGCCAAAGAACAAAAACAAATATATCGATTTTTGATACTGTTTTACATGTTGTGAATGTAAACAAATGTAGAAAGGAACATTGTTTGAACATATGGAACAAAATAAGAACAAAATACAAGAACATATAGTGTGACCTCAGCTATAAATATGCCTCCGTCTCTATAATCAGCATTTAATTCTATATTTCGCCGATGATGGACGTCAAAGCCGCATTGGTTAAAATGGACCAAACTGACGCTTAAAAGCTTTAAACATTTCTGGTAAATGGGGCTAACGGAATAATATCTGTCACAAAAAGACCAAGGGACAAATTAGGAGACGTATGCATTACATGTACAAGCTGCATTATTTGTGAAGTAAAAGCTGTTCTGTGGGTTTGTTGCGATCAGTTACATTGCCAATTTTTAATAGTGTTTTACGACCACACAAGCACAAACAGGTGTCGAAGCTTTGAGCGGATCCTTCGACTTTGTCGTTCCTTCATTTAAAGCGAATATGGAAACTATTCCAAAAATACACAGTAAGTGTTCGATAGCCAGCGTATACTATTCCTCAATATCTAATCATTTTACAGTTTAAAGTGGTAATCCATAAGATCCTCTGTGTGTTGGGTGGATTTCACTACTCCTCACTACTCCAGCTCTCCCGTTGGTTTCCCTAAAACGGAGACAAATAAATAAATCTGCAATAATAAGATACTTTTAAAGATGTGCTTTGTATGCTCCAGCTTGCCGCGGGTGGACCCAGGCAAGCTGGAGCATACAAAAGAAAAAAACAGTGTGTAATGGTATTGCCCACTTCAGGGGTGTGTGAAATCGTATTACAAGATTCTTCCGGGCATGAACATGGGAAATATATTGTAATGTTTACGATTACGGATAAGAAAAACATATACACTTTTCGATCCCCCCGACCTGTTCTGTTTACCTTTTTTGGGGGGGTCCAACTCTTAATTATGGGGTCAGACACCCCCTAACCCCCCCCCAAATTGGAACAATGCCTAAACCTTCGATGACTTATAGTAATAAGTAAAATAATACGAGCATGGAAATAGGACAATAAGGCCTTGGCGGCCATCTTCCATGGCGGTACTTGTAGGTGTTCTTGGACCTTCAGCTGTTTTGCTTTACAGATGCTCCGCTCCTCTGACCCCTGAAGGTCTGTTTGGGTCTGAAGTTGATGGACGACGCCCTCTCGTTGACCCTCATCTGAAGTGTTGAGGTTCTCCACACGGTCGTACATCTGGAGCAGGCATCAGGGTTTCTCCAAAAGAAAAACCAAAAAAAAAAACCCAAATGAGGTTGTTTTTTTGGACCGGGGACATGACCAGGCCGTCGCTCGGCGTGTTACTGCCAAGCCACCGAAAAGCGCACACTTCCTCCAGAGGTTTCCACTGAAGTCCGGACGTGTCACGGCCTGTTGATCAACGAGCTTTGAGACAGGGACCGGGAAGAGCCTTGTTTCACTAATTCTTGATCTTTATGCCCCCACTAAAAAAATAAAATAAAATAAAATAAAATCCAGAGGATAATGACCTTTGTAGCAAGTTCACCCATTAGCTTCAACCCTTGAGTTAATCCCTCGCTTTAAACCTTGACTCCAACCCTCCAACCCTTTTTTTTTTAAGTTAACCCCTTCATTCCAACCCTCAAGTTAACCCATCAGTTTCAACACTGAAGCTAAAACGATGACCTTCAACCCTTTATTCCAACCCTTTACCACAAGTTAAGCCCTTAGCTTCAAGCCTGAAGTTAACCCCTTGCCTTCAACCCTTGATTTCAACCCCTTTACCATAAGATAACCCCTTGCCTTCGACCCTTAAATTAACCCCTCGCCTTCAACCTTGATTTCAACCCTTTTACCCTGACTTAACTACTTACATTAAACTCCCGATTTCAACCCTTTACCATAAGATAACCCCTTACCTTCAACCCTGAAGTTAACCCCTTAGCTTCAACCCTTGGTTTCCGACCTGTTACCATAAGTTAACTCCTTACCTTTAACCCTTGATAGCTAGCCTTTGCCATAAGTTAACTCCTTACCTTTAACCCTTGATAGCTAGCCTTTACTATAAGTTAACCCCTTACCTTCAACCCTTAGGTTAACCCCTTATCTTCAACCCTTTATTTCACCCCTTTATCACAAGTTAACCCCATAGCTTCAACCCTTGATTCCAATGCTTTACCATAAGTTAACCCCTTAGCTTCAACCCTTAAGTTAACCCCTGACCTTCAACCCTCAATTTCAACCCTTTACCTCAAGTTAACCCCTTACCATCAGCTCTTTATTGCAGTCACCATAAGTTAACCTTTTACCTTCAACCCTTAAGTTAACCCCTTATCTTCAGCCCTTGACTTCAACCCTTTACTAGAAGTTAACCCCTTACCATCAACTCTCTATCGCAATCCTTCACCATAACTTAACCTTTTACCTTCCACTCTTGTTTCCAACCCTTTACCATAAGAAAACCCCTGAGCTTCAGCCCTTAAGTTAACCCCTTACCGTCAACCTTGGACTTCACACCTTGACCTTTAGTTAAACCCTAACCTTCAGCACTTCATTTCAACCCTTTACCATAAGTTACCCCCTTGCCTTTAAGCCTTTATTGCAACCCTTCCCCATAAGTTAACCCTTTAACCTCAACCCTTTATTGCAACCCTTGGCCATAACTTAACACCATACCTTCAACCCTTAAGTTGACCTCTTACATTCAGACCCTTCATTTCAAGCCTTTACCATAAGTTACCCCCTTGCCTTTAAGCCTTTATTGCAACCCTTCCCCATAAGTTAACCCTTTAACTTATACCCTTTATTGCAACCCTTGGCCATAACTTAACACCATACCTTCAACCCTTAAGTTGACCTCTTACATTCAGACCCTTCATTTCAAGCCTCACCATAAATTAAACCCTTACGTCCCTTTATTCCAACCGTAACCCTTCAACCCTTTATAGCAGTCCTTGACTAAAGTTAACCCCTTAACTTCAGCCCATAGTTTCAACCTTTACCAATAAATTAACATCTTATTCTACCCTTACCCCTTTATGGTTCTGAAAGGCTAGGGCTTGGCTTCAACCGTGGTAAGGGGTTCGCTTTCCAAAATCTTCAATGCCGCGTATTGAAGAAATTCACTTGTTCCAAAAAGAAAGAAGGAAACCCTTCATTCTTCCTTTTCTCACTCGTGCCACCCCAGGACTCAATCTCAAACCAAGCTCGGCCACTTATCGCGCGATGCGCACCATTCAGCCATTCGACTGTCGTTTTTTGTCTTTTTAAAGACCTTCAGAGGTTTCTCTCAAGGCTCCTCCACTCCATCTCTGCACTCATCTGAAGTGGCTCCACCCTTTTTTCTCTGTGATGTTTAATAGTCTCCGCGGGTGGAATAATAAGATATAACACTGACAATCACTGCTCCGAGAGAGAAGCTCATCAGAGAATCCATCATGTGGAACCACTCCGCCAGGGTCCAGTGTGACGTAAAAAAAAAAGTTAATACCTCATCAAAAAAAGTTGAATCATATTCTACGGGCTGTACAGAATGAAATGGTTTAGTGTTCCTAGAGTCCACTTCAGCCTAGCTCCCGAACTACACCAGGCATTTGGCACGGCATGCGGGTGTGGGGCGGAACGTGCTTTTTTTTACCCGCTGGCTGCGTGGTCAAGCGTATGTTGAAATGTGCGAAAAATGAAAAAAAAAACAATCTGTGATTTCTACTTATTACTTGATTAAAAATTACATAACAACAGGTTGATATTGTTCAGACTGATCCCTAACTCTGCAGACACTTTATTCAGTTATTCAGTTAAAATATATATATAAATATATTGTTCTTTGTATTTAAAATGGGTCTTGATAAGTGAGCAAATCCGACAGCAGCTCTAGATCTCTGGTACAATGTGGGGTCATACAAAACACATTTCAATTGGTTGCACTCTTTCCAAAAACATTTCTATGTCGTTTTATCTCGTGTTTCTCTGAAAAAGGCAGAAAAAGTACATCTGTAGTTCAAAAATAGGGAAATGCCGCGGGGTTGACTTGGCGGCTAAAGCTGCAAGAGTGGATTAACATGGATTCAATAGGAAGCGTGCACTAACGGCACGCCACACTGCGCCCGTATGCTGTGCCAACGCGCCTGGTGTACTTCTACTGTCAGTCAACAGACGTTTATTGGACAATTCACAAAAAATGTAATATCCAGAAAAATTCCATGTCCAAATGGCTTTACCGTCCACCGTCAACAGGTTTTTTTATTTTGTCTTCGTTCAACTTCAAAGAAAGCCTTTCAATGTTCTCTTAAAAAGACAAAATAGTATTAATTAGATGTGTTGATGTGTGTGTTGATGAAATTGTCATTTCATTGTTTTATTGTTCATTTTAAAGGAAGCTTTTATGCTCCCTTTGAAACAAGTTGCTATAGGTCACTGAGGTCCCAAAAACATGTTTTTTTTATTTTTTTTGCTCAAAATACTACTGAGATTATGCACTCTAGCCATTCTAACATGCCTGTAAACCCTCCGATTCCAAAATGGGCTGGTTTTTTTTTGTGGGAGGAGTCACCCTCCCGAGGCCCCGAGTTCTGTGAGCCAATGGTGTTTGAGCTTCACTTCTGGTTCTGAGGTTCTGTTGTATTTACTCCATCACCTTACACCTCCTCTCTGAACAAATTTGAGGTGAGAAATGAGTAATCCAGTTGCAAATCTTCACTCATAATAGAAGAGAAGGCCTAATTTAAAAGTTTGTTTTCCGACTTTGGTTACCGTGCTGGGAGGGAAACATGGACACGGCACTGCGACGCACCGGGACGCTTGGACACGGGGATTTAAATATTTCATGTAAATGTCGGAAAAAAAATAAACTAATATAAATAAAATAAATAAACACATATACAATAAAAACTCACAATTTTTATTCGTTTGGTTTGGAAAAATGGACAGCGGATCGCACGCCGCAGCCTACAGTTTTTTCATGGACAGTTGGTATTAATTCCTCTTTATTTTAAAGTATTTGTTCGTTGAGTTCCTCAGATGAAGGGCGGTTGTAATTCGAACGACTCCCTCGGTGACATTGATGAGGGGAGGTGGGCTGAACGGCTCGTTTCCTGACATGTCTTCTGAAATGCACCGCTCGCAAAAAACTGACTGGGTTCTCTTATTTCACAGTTTGTGTGTTAGTAGACCCATCGGAGAGCAAAATGAATGTGCACAAGCACTGAAAAAGAGTTTTGCATCATAGGTCCACTTTAAGGTTTATTGCCACATTTTTCTATCTTCTAGTTATTGAATTGAATTATATTCGTTGTTGATTATTAATTTTTTTTATATGATATTATTTGCTTATTGTGAGGTTATAATTATTGCTCGTTGTGTATCTTCAGGTTAATTGTCTATTGCCTTTTGTTATTGTTCTTTTTTAAGTTTTAGGTTTATTTTTCTGGTTTATTGTAATTGGTTCAATTCACTATCCATTGTAAATGTTTATGTTTATTGTATAATATATAGTAGTAGTTATGTTTTAGGTCGATAGTAAATTGCCACATTTTTCTTGTTTCTTTTTTGTTTCTTAGACAATTCTACTGTTAATTGTTTATCATTAGGTTTATCATAAACTACCAAGTACATTACTGTACATTTTCGATTGTTTATTTTTAATTTCGAAGTAATTTTTTCTAAGGTTATTGGACATTGCCAATTTCTTTTTTCAATTTTTAGTCTCAATAACAACATAAAAAAATATCAGCATTTGATATTCCAGCTGCAGGACTCCCAACTGTGCTCAACTTGATATTTAAAGTGATCGTACGTGTCCCTCCTCTGTCATCTCAGGGATAATTAAAATTCACATCACACGTGGGATTCATAGAAGCACATCAAGGCATTAATCATCTGTCATAAGGTTTAACAAATCCATTAGCACTAATTATGGACAATTAGAGAGAGAGGGCGAGAGAGAGAGAGAGAGAAGGGATTATCCTGTAGTGAATATCAAAGCAGGTCACTTCAGTTTAGCAGCTGTGAAAGGAAATACACCATCAAAGTACAAGGTGTTTTTACTTTAATGAACCAAGACACAGATAGATATAGATATCTGTAGATAGATATCATTTAATAAATTACAAAATGAATGAATGAATGAACAAAATAACGATAAGTAAATAAATATATACAAAATAAATGAATTAATAAAAAAGTAAATGAATATTACAATTATTTCTTGTTACTTCCTTAAAAATAAATAAAGAATTAATAAATAAAAATAAGTAAACTCATAAATAAAGGAGAATGAATTAACACAAATAAATAATATACACTGCTCACAAAAAGTTAGGGATATTTGGCTTTCGGGTGAAATTTATGGAAAATGTAAAAAGTTCACGCTACAGTGATGTCATATCATGAAAGTAGGGCATTTAAGTAGAAGCATGCAATGGTGATTTCCTCATCTCAAACAATTTATTGAAACAAAAGCCAACAACAAATGTCAATGTCTCAATAACTTGTCATGTGCCCTTGAGCATCAAGTACAGCTTGACAACAACGTCTCATGCTGTTCACAAGTCGATTTATTGTCTGCTGAGGCATGGCACCCCACTGTTCTTGAAGGGCGGCCCTCAGGTCATTGAGGTTCTGGGGTACAGAGTTACGGGCCTCTACACGGCGACTCAGCTGATCCCATAGGTTTTCTGTGGGATTCAGGTCCGGAGAAAGTGCCGGCCACTCCATTTGAGGTGCCCCAGTCTCCAGCAGCCGTTCCCTAATGATGCCACCTCCATGAGCTGGAGCATTGTCGTCCATGAAGATGAAATGAGGCCTGTGTTGTTCATGCAGGGGCACGATGACTGGATTAATGATGTTATTCAGGTAGTATGGGCTTGTCACTGTACCATTCACAAAGTTTGGGGCAGTTCTGTATTGACTAGACACACCTGCCCACACTGTAACACCACCACCACCAAAGGCTTGTCTGGTGACAACAGTGGCTGATGCATAGCGCTCTCCTTGACGTCTCCAACATCGTTGGCGGCCATCATTTCTGCTCAACGTGAATCGACTTTCTTCAGAGAACAGCACTGAGGCCACTGGTCCCTCGTCCAGCACCCAATGAATTGT
>NC_137203.1:11949328-11959328 GCF_960531495.2 Zeus faber
TATATACATATAAATATATATACATAGTATAGGTATACATATACACACACACACACACACACAAACACACAGACAAGCATACACACACGCGCGCACACACACACACACACACACACACACACAGTACACCAGTCAAAAGTTTGGACACGCTTACTCGTGGGAGGGTTTTTCTTTATCTTTAATATTTTCTAGTGAAGACATCAAATCTATGAAATAACATGTTTGGAATTATGTAGTCACCAAAAAAGTGTCAAACCAATCAAAATGTTTTATGCTTTGATTCTTCAAAGCCGCCGCCCTTTGCCTTGATGACAGCTTTTCAACTAGCTTCATGAGGTCGTCGCCCGGAATGCTTTCCCAACGCTCTGGAAGGAGTTCCCACATATGCTGAGCACTTGTTGGCAGCTTTTCCTTCGCTCTGCGGTCCGAGTCTTCCCAAAAAATACTTTCTCTCCAACTCTGTGAAGACTGTGCTTGTTTATAGATGTTTAACTGTGACCGTGACATACAGTTGGTTTGATACTGTGACAAATGTACTTATTGTCTCTTTGGACTAAGGCGTCCGACCAATGACATCATGTAATGTAACGTAATGTAAGGTAATGTAATGTAATGTATTGTAATGTATTGTAATGTGATGTGATGTAATGTAAGGTAATGTAATGTAATGTAATGTAAGGTCATGTAATGTAATGTAATGTGATGAACGGTAATGTAATGTAAGGTAATGTAATTTAAGGTAATGTAATGTAACGTAATGTAATGTAATGTAACATAATGTAATGTAATGTAATGTAATGTAAGGTAAGGTAATGTAATGTAATGTAATGTAATGTAATGTAACGTAATGTAATGCAATGTAACGTAACGTAACGTAATGTAATGTAATGTAATGTAATGTAATGTAAGGTAAGGTAATGTATGTAATGTAATGTAATGTAATGTGATGTGATGTAATGTAATGTGATGAAAGGTAATGAAATGTAAGGTAATGTTAGGTAAAGTAAGGGAATGTAAGGTAATGTAATGTAATGTAATGTGATGAAAGGTAATGTAATGTAAGGTAATGTAAGGTAATGTAAGGTAATGTAATATAAGGTCATGTAATGTAAGGTAATGTAAGGTAATGTAATGTAAGGTCATGTAATGTAAGGTAATGTAAGGTAATGTAATTTAAGGTAATGTAAGGTAATGTAATGTAAGGTAATTTAAGGTAATGTAATGTAAGGTAATGTAATGTGATGAAATTTAATGTAAGGTAATGTAATGTAAGGTAATGTAAGTTAATGTAAGGTAAGGTAATGTAAGGTAATGTAAGGTAATGTAATGTAAGGTAATGTAAGGTCATGTAATGTAAGGTCATGTAAGGTAATGTAAGATAAGTTAATGTAAGGTAATGTAAGGTAATGTAAGGTAATGTAAGGTTATGTAATGTAAGGTAATGTAAGGTAATGGTGGGAAACAAAAATTTTAACATCAACTGTTGGGAGGAGACTGCGTGACTCGGACCTTCACAGTTGAATTGAAGCAGAGAAACCAGGACTGAAGGAGACCAACCACTCTCCTGGGCCAAGAAACACAAGCAATGGACATTGCAATTGCAAGCAATGGGCAAATTTTATATTATTGTCTTACTTTGAAGAATCTATAATGTATTTTCCAAAAAGGGGAGGAGCTACAAGAAACGTTTCCCGATGAGTACGTCTAAAATAAATTCATAAAAAAATATAACGAATTGAATAATCAGGATGATAATATTTTGCGTCATTTTATGAACGTAATCAAGAATGCCGCGTTTGTTCATGCGGAAACGGCGTGTGTCCATTAAAATGTTTTAGAGATGCAGGCTGTGGCCTGTGCTTAAACCCCGTGGCCTCAGTACGGAAAAAGAAAAAGAACTCTGGTTAGTGAGTGTGTACATGATGACGATACATTGGGTTTATGATGCAGTTGCAGATGCAGCGCATACACACACACACACACACACACACACACACACACACACATAGACACACACGGACACACACGCACACACACTCTCACAATGTGATTTTTCAGCACATTGTGGGTCCAGATGAGAGACCAAACGTCTCCTCATTGATTTTCTTTCCTTTCAATTGTAGATTATTTATGGCTGGGATTCCTCTCTTTGGAAAGGAAAAGAAAGGAAAAGAAAAGAAAATAAAAGAAGAGAAGAGAAGGAGAACGAGAAAAGGGAGATGGAAACAGGATGATAAAAAACAGAACAGAGAGAAAGGGATGAGAGAGAGAGAGAGAGAGTGAGAAAAAACAGTTGGGTCTTCTTTGCGTCTTTCTTTCGTTCTTTCTTTCATCAGTTCTTTGTTTCTTTCTGTCATTTTGCTCCTTCTTCCTCTTTTTTTTTTTAAAATCTTTTTCTCTATGTTATTCCTTTATTTCTATCATAATCCAGTATTTAATTCTGAGCTTTCAGATTCTCACCGATTTGGGTTCAAGACTCCCAGCAACATTTCCCAGCAAACAGGCAAAATGCAATAAGCGAGGAATAAGACCAAAAGTATATTTATATATTTTTAATAACTCCTCGAATCCACAAAGCCTGACTGCTCCACGGCCGTCGGGTCAGAGATGTGGAGTGAGTTGTTGCACTGCAGGCAAAAAAAAAAAGGCTTTGTCCCCCATTACCTGCAACGATCTCCTGTACTGTCTCCACGGCACTGCATGGCGGAGGAGGATTAAACAGGGATGAACTTCAAATAAATACCAAGCCACTTCTTTAAAATGGATTCGTCCCCCATTAGTTTTACCGAACTCCCGATGGGAGTACGGAGCTGAGTGTCCAGTGCGGAGAGGAGGCTGGAGCCTGCCGACATGCGACTTGAGCGGTGAGTATAAAACGGGGATAAGCTCGAGAAAAAAATCGATACCGTTCCTTGAAATTGATTTGTCTCCCCATCACTTGCATTGAACTCCTGATGGAGGAACGGAGCGTCGAGGATGGAACCTGCCCACGCACTGCATGGGTATTAACCCACATTAACCTTTTCCATTAACAACCGCCTGAACATTACGTTTTCAGGATGTATTAACTGGAGGAAGAGAACATTGTGTATTTCTTTGTGTTCGCCACGTTTCTCTCCGCACGGCATGGAGACCAGATGTCTGGTGTGCAGCACCGTGTTGGACCGAGACACCATGATGCGATACCATTGCGCCATCCACCCCTTCCTGCGAGTGGGAAGTCCGCGTACTGCAGATCATATGCTGCGGCAATCAAGATACGAAGCTGAACGCGTGCTGAAAGCAATTTCACCCCGACTACACAGTGCTCCGTATGGCGTAGGGGTCGAACACAAGATTGGTGGTTGGTTTATTGGGGACGCAGTATGCCAGGGCGTAACTTTGGTTTAAGGAGCAAGGTGCGTTTTATTTATTTTTTTCTTTCAATTTGGAAACTGAGAAAACATAAATACATGAACTGAAATAAAAACACAGCGTTTTTTGTTTGGTTTGGAGAAACGGGGGGAAAAGTTGGTGAAAGAGGAGCGGAGGAGAGACGCGTGGCATTGTCTATAATTACCATAATTATAATAAAAGTGTTTTCAATGCGTATTATTATATTATTTCAAATGATATAGTTATGTTAACAATGATTTATCGCGGGACAACTTTCTGTTTTTCCATCCTGGGAAAACAGAGAGTTGTCCCTCCCATAATTTCCGCCTCTGGTAGTATAGGCTCATGCACATGTCAATGTAGTGGGTTTTTTGTTTTTTTTTATTTTCAATGCATGTCTTCTTCATGCAGCAGGGGAATTGGTGCAACAACATTTAGTGTAAGTCTGAGTGACCCCCTAAAAGCTGCAGTGGGGTGGTGCGCTATTTGGACAGCCTCGTCCAATTAAGCCATTTAGTCATATCTCCATCTGTTTGGAACCTGTATTTACTACAAATGGGGAGTGAAGGCTACGGTCGAACAGCTGTATGTGTTTAGGAATGGAAGAGGAAGGTATAGGCCCCCGTCGGCGTGCCAATTTGTCCCCTCCGTCCCGGGTACAGCGAGTTAAACAGAGCAGCTCCTGTGTCAGGTACATCCAGCCGCTGTCAGCAGCTTGTTTCTAAAAACCTTAACTCACTGTGTTGGCCTCATACTGTAACATTTCAGGATGTGGGTGAGGGTAGAAATAAAGTGACAGCAAATATACAAAATGTCATTTTTCTTTAGTAAGCAAAACACCATGAGGCCTGTTGATGTTACCTGTTTAATTTAAGCCATCTGGGGGGGGTAGAGCAGTGGGGTTTCGGGAATGGCAGCCCTGCGGAATTACAGCGCAAAGGAAGCATTTTAGTTTGGCAACAATAATAATAAAATAAATAATAATAATCATTTGTTAATTAAAAAAGTATATTAAATAATATTTGAATAATTGACAATAAATACAAAATTTATTGATTAATTTGTTAATCTAAGAAATTATTTAAACTATTTTATTAATATTTTTTTCTTTAGCTTATGTTTTTGTTAAATGTGACTCAATCATCGGAATTTTCAGTAACCCTCACAAACACGTTACAGATCACATAAAGGTGCTCGGGCTACGATACTCCAATACATAATTTAAATGCATAAAATATAATTATGCCATAGTCACAAATGCATTGAAATATAACATTTCTGCATTGGACTGAGCAACAAATTCACAAAAGGACTGCGTGGCTTTGGCAGCCGCTAAACCTGTACAAAAGAAAAAAGCGAAAAAAGAGAGCGTCATTAACAAAGCGCCCGCAAACGGTGAAACGCGCCACTGACTGCGCTGCCACGCAAATAGTGTCTCGGTGCGCCGGTGCTACGTGCACATATTTAAATTAGGTATCATTCATACATTTGGTGCAAAATTGGATAATTCGTAAAACAGGCAAGTTTATTGCAGTGGCGTAAGTGCATAATGACTCTCCAATGGAGATCCCCCCCCCCCCACCCGCTGAGGCACTGATTATTTACTTTTCCACTTGGATAATTGTGATCAGATGCAAAACAAGGGCAAATTGCACTCAGCTGCAAAATGTTGTGTGTGTGTTTGCGCTGTCATGTCTTCTGTGAATCGGACGCTGAGACGGCGCAGATATCGAGTGATTGGTTCATTGGTTTTGTGACAGAAGAAACAGCCACTAGAAATAAAAACACATGGAAAGAAAACATTTAGCGAACAAGGAATAGATATACTTGTGTTATTTTTGGCCCCCAGTTTTCTATATGCTCTTAATTTAATTCAACTCTTTACTTAAATGTATTGTCACTATATTAACTGAGATAGATAGACAGACAGACAGACAGACAGACAGACAGACAGACAGATAGACAGATAGATAGATAGATAGATAGATAGACAGATAGATAGATATACAGACAGATAGATAGATAGATAGACAGATAGATAGATAGGCAGACAGATAGACAGATAGACAGACAGACAGACAGATAGATAGATAGATAGATAGATAGATAGATAGACAGACAGACAGACAGACAGACAGGCAGACAGACAGACAGATAGATAGATAGATAGATAGATAGACAGATAGACAGACAGACAGACAGACAGACAGACAGACAGACAGACAGATAGATAGATAGATAGATAGATAGATAGATAGATTAATAGATAGATAGATAGATTGATAGATAGATAGATAGATAGATAGATAGATAGATAGATAGATAGATAGATAGATAGATAGATAGATAGACGGACAATAAAACAACAAAAAATAAACAAAGCAATACAATAACAATTTACCAGAAAAATACACCCGATTTATTTTGAATTATACAATGAACCTCAAGAAAAGAACAATAAACAACGGACCTGAAAATCAGACAGCGAACACTGAAAGTTTGGTTATATGCAACAAACATAACAACAATTAACAATACAAAATAGACCTAAAAATAAACAATAAACCAGAGGAATATACCTAAAAATAAAACAATACAAATACATACTGTGTATCTGGGCCATAAAGAGAGAGAAAGGGGGAGAAAAGAAGGGGAGATAGAGTGAGAGTTCCGTGGGGGGGCCTGGGGGAAAAAAGAGAAGAGAAAAGAAAAGAAAGAACCGAGCCACTCCCCTGTGGAATTTTGGGGGCTCTTTTGACATTTCGCGCCGGGCGCTGATCACCCCCTGGGCGCCGCCGCGACGCAGCCGTGACAGGAACGCTGACCCCTGCTGGTCAGCGCGGCTCCCCTCTGCTGACGCGCCGCGATATTAACCTTATCATGGATGCTGCTTTTTTTTTCCCATTTCCACGCCGCGTGGAGAGCATCAAGTAAGATATAAAAACGTATATGATATAAGAAATAACACGGAACCAAACAATCTACGTGAAGTATGGAAGCACCATGCTAACTAGTAGCACTATGCTAACTGGTGACCTGTGAGCCGAATATGGCAGGTGTCAGATTGTCTATGTACAAGTGACAGTATTGAAAGGGTATTGGCATGCAGCAGTAACAGTCAACAGGTGGCACAACAGACAAACTGTTTAAATATTAGATGTTACAAAAAATAACGTGATTGACCGACAACAGAGATGTTATTAATCATGGAAATAAGGCTAGAGATTTAAAAGTGACGTTGTTAAACAGTAATAGACATTTCAAAGTGACGTTATTAAACAGTAATAGAAATTTCAAACTGATGTTATTAAACACTAATAGACATTTCAAAGTGACGTTATTAAACAGTAATAGACATTTCAAAGTGACGTTATTAAACAGTAATAGACATTTCAAAGTGACGTTATTAAGCACTAATAGACATTTCAAAGTGACGTTATTAAACAGTAATAGACATTTTAAAGTGATGTTATTAAACAGTTATAGACATTTCAAACTGATGTTATTAAACAGTGATAGACATTTCAAAGTGACGTTATTAAACAGTAATAGACATTTCAAAGTGACGTTATTAAACAGTAATAGACATTTCAAAGTGACGTTATTAAACAGTAATAGACATTTCAAAGTGACGTTATTAAACAGTAATAGACATTTTAAAGTGATGTTATTAAACACTAATAGACATTTCAAAGTGACGTTATTAAACAGTAATAGACATTTCAAAGTGACGTTATTAAACAGTAATAGACATTTCAAAGTGATGTTATTAAACAGTAATAGACATTTCAAAGTGACGTTATTAAACAGTAATAGACATTTCAAAGTGATGTTATTAAACAGTAATAGACATTTCAAAGTGATGTTATTAAACACTAATAGACATTTCAAAGTGACGTTATTAAACACGAATAGACATTTCAAACTGATGTTATTAAACAGTAATAGACATTTCAAACTGATGTTATTAAACAGTAATAGACATTTCAAAGTGACGTTATTAAACAATAATAGACATTTTAAAGGTGATGTTATTAAACAATAATAGACATTTCAAGTGGCGTTATTAAACACTAACACACATTTCAAACTGATGTTATTAAACACTAATAGACATTTCAAACTGATGTTATTAAACACGAATAGACATTTCAAAGTGACGTTATTAAACAGTAATAGACATTTCAAAGTGACGTTATTAAACAGTATAACGGACGGCCGTCAACTTCAAACGGGGGACGCTCCATTTCATCTGAACCGCCGTGACGCCTGCGAACACTACGAGACGAAGCAGTCAACGCTGTGGGGAGATAGGAGCAGACGCCTTCAACTTCTCCCTTTGTTCCCCACGCACACCTCACAGACACCCGCTGTTGTTGAACCGCAGGGAGCTCACAAACGGCCGCCTCAGTGACGGTGGGTTACTTCTACCGATAGCTCGATGCCACTTCTTCATGTCCGACGCTGAAACCTCGAGTGTCTGCCGATACTGATACCGATCGGAAACCGATCTTTTTCCTTCTCCTCAGCACAGCAAGCTGTGGATGCACTTTGTTTACGCTGGCCATCTAAAAAACATCACGCTCGAAGAGTGAAACAAATGTGCTACTCCCCTATAGGAAGGAATACAAAGCCAATAACATGACTCAGTGAGGCAGAGTCGCAGTGTCTAGCTTCTCATCCAGCTTCGAGTCTTCTGGGACCTGGAACTGTTGATTCAGTTTCAATGCTGTATCCCTGTCAAAAATGTCAATAATGCGTTTTTATATTTTTTTACATTTATTATAGGCGTAATCATTGATATAAGCAAATAGTGTAATAGTGTGACTTTTAATTATTTTATATTTTTGAAATTTCTTTAATTTTCTGTTTCTGCCTTTTCTTTATTGACTTCATGTAAGGCTCTTTGAATTCCCTCCGATGCTGCAAGAGCAAGTGGAGCACGTGCGTGCGTCACAGTATCTACGGAATGCGTGACTTTCAAACTTTTTTTTTTAACATCTTTCTTTATGTTTAGAATTTATTTTGGAGAGGGGTATTGTTTTTTATTAGTTGAAGTGTGTTGATATGTGGTGCGGGGTGTCGGTCTTTGGTCTTTGGACTTCACCTGGTTGACACGGAAGCACAGCGTTAAGATCTCCGCAGCTTTCCCGCGTTCTATGAGGACTGCTCGCCTCTTGACAGCCCTTTGACCAATGGCCATCAAAGGTGATCACTTCCAGTTCTGCCCCCTCGAGGCAAATAAAACAAGCAAGACCTTATTGTCCTCCCAGTTCTCTCTCTCTCGAGACTACAGCTCTCTTGTGACCACCTTATGTAGCTAGGAACTTGACTTTCCATGCCGCATTGACTGGTTGGATGTTGGTTTGGGCACGGCGATATCTTTATTTTATTGTTCAGTTGAGAGTGACTTTTTACGCATTCAAATGCAATCCCTCCGGTTCAATTTAGAGTCAACACTCCCCCCTCACCAGAACACCCCTTCACTTCCGTTGTTTGTGTTTGTTGTCTGAATTGCTTTTATTAAAAAAAAATTCCGCCTCAACCTTTCACCACATCATTAGATTATTTTATCATAATAAAACATCCATTGTTTGATTAAGAAGTAGTTGAGTATTCATCTGATATTCCGTGTGAGAATTTCTGAATGGAGAACACGGGACCCCGAAGAATACGGACCTCTATCACCGCCTACCACCGGTGAAACCATAAATTGACTTTTTAATTTTCCAATTGTTATTACAAAACTGGTGGCGCCGAACTAAACTATAAATATTAATTATAGGTCCTCATCAGACAACTCTATAACCAATGGAGACTTTGAAGTAATGTAATTAAATGATAGAGGTTTCAAAGTAAAGTTATTAAACGGTAATAGAAATTTCAAATTAACGTTATTAAAGGGTAATAGAGATTTCAAAGTGACGTTATTAAATGGTAATAGAGATTTCAAAGTGACGTTTTCTTTCTGAACCAATACCATTTTTGTCTTTGTTCCAAGTAATATGCCGTTCATTTCCATTTTTTTCCTCGTTTTTTTCCCCTCGTCTGCGGGGAATCCCTGCTTGCATTGCAAAAAGAAAGGGGAAAAAAACGCACCACGACATCAGTCTCCCAATCCATCACAGTTCCTCCGCGACACATCTTTAGCTCCTCTCTAAAATATATAAATATAAACAAGTGTCTCATATACAGTGTGTCTGTCGCGAGCGTCTCAGGAGGAGAGTCGCTGCCCTGCGCTGAATATTAAACAGTGAATGTTCCCAATATCAGGCTGGCACCCACTCCCAGCAGATGATGGATGGAGCACCACCTGGTGTATCGCTCTCCTCCTCTTTCCTCCTCCTTCCTTCTTTCCTCTTTGTGTCTCGCCCAGATATCCGCTACCGCTGTGATTTATATTTTGGACGATTTCTATTCTCGTCTCCATTTAGCTTTCTTCTGTGGCGTTCATCTCCAGTTTGACTTGGTTTCTGAACGCCCTGGACCATGGGATGCTGCCGCTCTGAGTCTCTCTCTCTCTCTCTCTCTCTACCCAAAGGAGTCAAAGTGATTTTTAAACGGTAATAGAGATTTCAGAGTGATGTTATTAAGCAGAGCTGTCGATCCTCTCGTTTTTTCTTCG
>NC_137203.1:11971828-12014328 GCF_960531495.2 Zeus faber
AATGTGGCCGATATCAGACTCCAGTGCGAACGTGTCGCTGTCCTGAACTGACCCGCATGCGCACAAGTCACAGAGACGTCACACGCAGCGCGCTGTCGTACGGAAGTGGACACGGCCGGCCAACGCACCCCGCCCGGTGGTTATCGGGCGGCGTGGGACCGTCTACCTCGGCTCAAGCTCGCGGATTAAATCTTTCAATCCAGACCCCTGTGAGATATTGACTCGCATGAATTCCGAGAAAGTGGCCCAAATCCGAATTGAAAAGACCGATTTCCATGTGATTTGCGCTGTTCACGCTGTCATGAAAAAAAACAAAACAGATCTGAGTCACATATGAGGAGAAAAATTTGATTTGGGCCACTCCTGCCTGCAGGGTGAACATAGCCTCATCGCAATCATTGAACGCAGCCTCATTGTTTATTTACTTGTTAATTTCCGTTTACTTCCAATTAGCAAGTAGCTGATTTAAAAACAAGTTTAAAGGCACCTATAAGTGGGGTATGGTGAAGTCAACCATTATTCTACAGTAACGTAGAGAATTTGTTTATATAACTAACTTATAACCACACTTTCTGTCATGGAAATTGACACATAAAAATGATATATTTAAAAAATAAATAAAAACAGGTTAATTGACGTGGGTCACAATGAGCCTTTGTAATACAGTGGTACCTCGACTTACGACCGCATCTACTTATGACTAAACCAAGATACCAGTAGCGATAGTCGCGGAAATTTGTATCGACTTGCGACCGACTGCACCAAGATACGACTGTGGAAATTTGCAGTGGGCGTGTCGGCGGTCAGTCAGCAGTCAGTCAGCAGTCAGTCAGCAGTCAGTCAGCGGGCGACCTACATCGTGTGTGCACGTAGTTTGTGGCTTATCAATATTTCTTTTCATATTTACTGTGTTTGTGCTGTGTATTATTTTCTTTATTTTCAACTTTAATGATTTCATAATTCATATGGGAAAATTGCTTTGACATACGACTGTTTTAACATACCACCGTTCTTATAGACAGAATAACAGTCGTAAGTCGAGGTACCACTGTAGTCTGAACAATAGGTTTAAATCAGTGGTGTTTTGGCGTGACAGCAGGTTTTGGCTTCATTACGCCACAGCCACGTTGGACGTCAGTTCAGTAATTGACATTTGAGTGACACTGAGTGACAGAATGACATCGATTGTACACGCAGTGAAACCTTCGCTTCCTCAAAAAAACAACAACAACAAAAAAAAAATGATAATGATAATGATCAAATCTGTCACTTTCCAGCCCCTGGTCCTTTCTCAAAAATGATCCATTTTTTCCCCCCTATTTTTCTTCTTGAATTCCCAACATTACGAATGATACGTTCGGTTTGATTGTTTTCGAGGTTTAGAATGGTGTTTTTAACCACTGTGCTGTTATTTTTTAAACATTTTTTTAAATTCCACTTAAAATACAAAAGTAGTGTGAACTCGCTCTTGTGTTGCAAGATCAAAATTGCAAGGCTGCAAGGCTGCTACTAATTCATCTAAAACATCAGTTCCAGCAGAACAGCAGCTCTGTGTTCATCAGAACAAGATCAGGTTTTACACTGAAAGTAAGAACTATTAGTAGCGGTGAAAGGTTTGACTCTTATTTTAAAGATTCGGTTCATAACGACCCACTCTGTAAAAAGAGTTGAGTTTTCCAACTCTTGGTTCATTCGACTCGCGCGATGCACGACAGTCAGAAGAGTCCGTTCGGCTCTGAGTAAGGAACCAAATTCTCACGAGAATCAGTTAATTCTGTCGAATCAGTTCATGTTGGTGTAAATCAGTCACAACTGCGGTGTAGTGTAGTTTATTGTAGCGGGTGTACTGGGATGATTCCCTACCAGCGCAGGGGGAAGCAAATGAAAGGAAACGGAGTGAATGAAATACATCTACCATAAAAACACACGCCGCTCCGGAGCGGCTCCGCCCGCCTTCCCACGGTCGGGAACCTCTGCTCTACGGAGCTGACGCACAGGGCTTCAGCGGAGCGGAGATGGCTCTAGTACGCATTTACGCCACTGCTGGCCTGTTCTACCAATTATCGGTTGAAGTGAAAGTTCTGCCACAAAACTATATTGTTAGGTTACTGGAGCTATTCTTAGTGGGTAGACGGCGCAGACCTGCGTATCACGTGGCCTCCGGCGCTGAGTCGCGTTCGGCACGAGTTACGCCAAGCGCCTCGTCCTTATTCCTGCCCTGCACTTTGATTTAATCCTGGCGAACGATTAATTTCAGTATGAGGGTCGAACATTCACTCTCCTGCCGGAGTGTACTCCAGAATTGCCGCGAGTCTGCCGTCACTAACCGTTGTCAGGCCGTAATGGCGGGCAGGGTTCTATGTGTTTGTGATGTAGCGAACAATCATCCATGAACCTGGATTTTATCTGCAGAACCGTGACTTAATCCCCACGTAGCGGCCTGGACATCTACATTGGACATCCAGATTGGGGCTGTATGCTCAACGGAGCCGCTAAGTCTGAGCGGGCAATTAATAGACAGATGTGAAACCACTCAGCCGACCCCAAAAACGCTATGAAAACGGCACCTCCCCCCCTGCTCCCCCGTCCCATGCTGACCAACATCCAAATACGCTCGTGAAAGACACAACTCCAGAGGCCGAGAGTCCCCTCGGACGCAGCGGGAAACCAATCTTTGTCAACACAAAGATTGGTTTCCCGCTAACATCGTAACATCACTGTCGCTTCGCAAAAACGCGCGCACACACACACACGCGCACACACACACACACACACACACACATACGCATGACACCTCATCTGTTGTCTCCCACCAAAGTCGCAAAAAGGCGGCAATATCCCTTTGGAGCCCCTGCCACGAATTGAAAACACGCCCAAAGGACCTCTCTGCAACCAGTGTCAAAAACAACGTGAGTTATTAATTGAAGGGTTCTGTAGCCAAACGATGTTGAAGTTACCAATGTTTCCATTCAAGTGGATTGAAAGCCCGTCTGTCTTCGCCCGGAAACGGCGGGGATACCCACGCCGGGACCTCAAGGTATTGCTTTCCGGTATTTCTCAGATGTTTCTAAGATGAGAACGCCTCCACCAACTCTCAGCGCTTCACACCCTGTGATGTGGGCTCCACTGGAGTAGCCGTCACGTTTTGATATCTCTTTCTTCTATTAATAGGTGCAGGTATTCACTTTTTAAGTGGAAGTGTTATTAACGAGTGTGTAATCCTCCTTAAATGTATCACTAGTGCGATGTTAAAATGTCTGAAATGCTTGAATGTCTTCATGAATCCCCGAAAATGATTTCATTTGGGATATAACCTAGTTACCGTACAATGTTCAGTCACTGGATTGACGGTCAAATGTAGAAATATGTGTGTGAAATGTTTGTGTAAATTTGACATTTAGATAGCAAATGCAATAGATTGTAAACTTAAAATGACCCCCCCAGGCGGAGACAGGTGGCATCACCACGAGGGATTGGCTTAAAGACACAGCCCATCTCCCCTCACGACAAAACCCGCACACAGCCATTTTGACAACTAAAAATAAATGAATTTTATTTATAAATACTGCCTCACCGAATGATACTCGAGCCGGTGATTCACACCGACTCACACGAGTGGGATCTGCAAGGTGAAGCGTGGAAATGCGATTGTCTCGTATGGATTCTTCTCAAGCAAAACGAAGGTGGTGCCCTCATAAGACAATTATTAATTATTGATTATTTATGTCATTATTAGTTCTTTATTTAACAATTGAATATTAGACACCAAACTGCTACTGTGTTCAGTCTAGGACATATTGTGTGTAATCACCGGGTGCCTTGCATTGACATTTCACTGCATATATGTATGAAAGTATGTATATGTATGTGACGAATAAACCTCTTGAACCTCGAATCTTGAATCCTGAATTGTAGTGGTAAGGCTACAGTGGTGTTTTGACGGTCAGCAGGATAGTGGTGCAGTGCTGTGGGATTGTTAAATTATAAATCAGAGAAAAAGGTTAGAAACTGCTCTATAGGACAGAAAGAAAAGCCATGTTTTTTTTTGTATTTTCTCTCTTTCTTCTTTCTGGTGAAGAATGCTCCATCAGGCCTCATGGCGGTGGGGTGATCCATCATATGCCCAACGTCAAACCTCCCAAAAAACGAAATAAAATGTCCCTTTGGCTGCAGGACGACTGGATGAAAAAGAGAAGACAAAAATAGGACTGCGAGGAGAAAAAGAACAAGTCTTTGCTTTGAATCTTATTCAGTCATCTCCTCTAATGTGTTTCATTATATTCCACACACACACACACACACACACGCACGCACACGCACACACGCACTCGCACACACACACGCACCTCGACTTTCACACTCTAAACTACACACACACACATACACCTCCAGGAGGGTAAAGTAACCAATTTCAAGTGGCTTGACACCTGCAGCCACTTTCCCCTCCCTTCTTCTCCCCCGCCCCTTCTTCTTCTCTCTCTCTCTCTCTCTCTCTCTCTTTCTCTCTCGCTCTCTCTCCCTTTCCATCCCTCCCTCTCCCTTTTTCCTCCGCCCGCTCCCCCGCGCCTCCTCCACCTGTCGACCTGCGGAGAGAAATTCATTCCCAGCGAGAAGAAGAGGAGAGGAGCCATTTCCAGCCTGCTCCTCCGTGGAGAGGAGAAGATTCTCTCTCTCCTTGGGAGATAAATGGTCAATGATTATTTTCCAGAATCTGACTCTGATTGCAGCGCAATGTTTCCTGGGGGGGATTTAAAGTGTCAGGCGAGCTATTATATAATTCTGATTAGCTCTTAACTGAAAATACTGTAATTTGTCATTTGAGCCAAATGTTACTTGTTTATTGCTTTTTTTTAACTTTAGGATTGTTTTTTTTACTTTTTTTATTTATTTTTAGGGACCATTATGTCCTATGGTTTATTGTATGTTGATACATTTTATTGGCATTTGTAGGGTTTTTTTCATTCTGTATAAAGTAATGCAAAACATATATATTTTTTTAAATTTATTTCATATGGGCATTTTTTCTTATTATTTCTAATGTCTAAAGAGTGCTGCAGGGATAACAACATTTTGTCGGCTAACCCACAAGTCAAGTTGTCCTGGTTCCTTCAACAAAAAGCCCATTTCCATTGGATTTTGGATTATTGCAGAAAATAAGTTCTGTGGCAAACAAAAGTTTATGATACTGACACGTTTTGTTCAGCAAGATCATCTTCACAAACAAAATATTTATGATTTTTGAAGCGTAAATGCAATCGCCGGAAGCAAAAAGCAAACTTCAGGTTATAAAGGAACTACACCACGGTCGCATGACTGTAACGCCAAGCTTCCAACTTGTCATTTGATTTCACACGCTTACCTCTTCTGCAAAAAATGGAAAGTTTGACTTAGAATCGTCTGCAAGAGCAAGTGTAAACACAACCAGAGGCTGTGACGGCGGACGAGTGAGTAGACGACTTTACGTGTTCGCCCTGGTGACGTTTCATGTCCCCGACAGCCTCTGGAGCCTCATTTAGCCACTTGTTAGCAACCGCCTTTTGTAAGAGACATAAAAGCTACAAAATTCACGAGTGGAGTATATACTGACGCGCTTTATGTCGTGGAATAAAACGTTGAAATCTCTTAAGCTTGTGTTAACCGCAGACCTTATTTCAGGCATCGAACCAAAAAACCCATTCAGAAAACCCATTGATTTTTGGACGAGGGAACTGGAAGTGCAGAAATGCAAACACATTTCCGGGGTTTTAAGGACTCATTCCTGCAGCACTCTGCTACTATTGTTATTTCTATCGCAGTATGAAAAAAAAAAAAAAAAAAAGAATTCAATGGAAATCGAACAATAGAAAACAAAACGGTTCGCGTGCAGCAGCCCATCGACCGTGGATTCATTCAATATTCTTATTCTCCATCCATCGTGATGTGTGTCTGTTGACCAACACCCCAAAAGTCTCCCAAGCAGAGAGTTATTGATCCATATATGGACCTACATATTGATCTGTAAGGAGAGGAGTGAGATTAACACTTTGGTTTCCGTGAGTAAACAGCCCGTGTTTAGACAGGGATGTAAACCCCGATCCCAGTCTGTTGACTCCATTTTTCATATACATTCCCTGTTCGATAAGTCAATAAAGCTGCTGGGGGAGGAGGCCTCCTCTCTCCTAATGTATTCCTGTCAGCCAGAGGATGGAGGGAGGGATGGAGATGTAGAGAGACAGATTGAGGGGGGTAAAAGGTGAGCGGTCTCGTTCCATTCCTCTCCCCCTCTCTGCCGTTCTCTGAACTCGGAGGGAAACCCACGGGCCGCTGCGGTGCTTCCCCGGCACCTGGCCCCACTGATGGTGAGTGACGCGCGATTCGCAAACGATTCGTCCGTTGAGAACACATCTATACATTGACCCCAAGAACATTTTTATATACAAGGAATTTGTCCGGGTGAGGATTGGTGAATTTCTCCAAAGACAATTAGCATTAAAAAAAGATAATATAGAAATAAAACAGCCAAATATATATAAAATATATAGCCATATATATATATATATATATATATATACTTACACACACAGACACACACACAGTCACACACACACACAGAATATACTAAGTGTGATTGTATGCACAGGATCAATTAATGGTAAAGGTATATAAGGTATAATTGTTATTGCTATGTAATTACTATATAATTACAGTGTGCAGTGTTTTAACAGTGTAAAGTCCTCTCTGGTTTCTTCCTCCTGGTTTGCCAGTTCGAGACGCTGAGCCGGAAATCTCAAGCCACTCTTTAAACGAGCTTTAACGTTTTAGGGGCCGTTTTGTTCTCCTTGTGGAACCGTTTCCCTTGATTAAGGAGAACATTTCTGATAGTGTTCGGGGTGTGTTTCACTTTGGATAATCTGTCTAATTTTTACAGGACTCGCCTCCTTTTTTGAGATTATAATCCAGATATGGCCGTCTGTCAGAGCTCTTCATCGCATTAGCGAGCGACTGATCTGGCTTATCTCCAGCGATAGAGAGAGAGAGAGAGAGACGGAGAGAGAGAGAGAGAGAGAGAGAGAGAGAGAGAGAGAGAGAGAGAGACAGAGAGACAGGGGAAGAGGGAGAGAATATGAGAGAGGGAGAGGGAGAGAGAGAGAGAGAGGGAGACAGAGAGACAGAGGAAGAGGGAGAGAGTATGAGAGAGGGAGAGAGAGAGAGAGGGAGACAGAGAGACAGAGGAAGAGGGAGAGAGTATGAGAGAGGGAGAGAGAGAGAGAGACAGGGGGAGAGGGAGAGACCATGAGAGAGGGAGAGAGAGAGAGAGAGAGAAGGAGAGAGGGAGAGAGAGAGAGAGACAGAGAGACAGGGGAAGAGGGAGAGAGTATGAGTGAGGGAGAGAGAGAGAGAGAGAGACAGGGGGAGAGGGAGAGACCATGAGAGAGGGAGAGAGAGAGAGAGAGAGAGAGGGAGAGGGAGAGAGAGAGAGAAGGAGAGAGGGAGAGAGAGAGAGAGACAGGGGGAGAGGGAGAGACCATGAGAGAGGGAGAGAGAGAGAGAGAGAGAGAGGGAGAGGGAGAGAGAGAGAGAAGGAGAGAGGGAGAGAGAGAGAGAGAGACAGAGAGACAGGGGGAGAGGGAGAGACCATGAGAGAGAGAGAGAGAGAGAGGGAGAGGGAGAGAGAGAGAGAGGGAGAGATGGCATTTCCAGAGATGGCCGTCGTAAAAAGACTAATGCACTGACAATCTAACAAACCGCAGTTAGTTCCACCCATCCATCCACCCATCTATCCATCCACCCATCCATCCATCCACCTACCCATCCATCCACCCATCCATCCTTCCTTCCTCTCCTTCATGAATATGGATGGACAGACCCACCAGGAGAGCATCCGGCGCTGTAATGCGCATTACGCCGCTAATCAAAGAGAAGCTACTTAAAGCGGCATTATTCTCCAGAGCCGCCGTCATAAACAACAGCTTACACGTAGCTTACCCCAAGAAATCGTCAGATGGACGGAGGCGAGGGATGGAGGGATGTGAGGGAAGGGAGCGATGGAGGGATAGAGCACTGGCGTTCACTCAAGCTTAGAGGATTTTAGCGAAAATATGAACTCCCACTGCTCGATAAAAATCCATGGAGACTTATTGTGTGTGTGTGTGTGTGTGTGTGTGTGTGTGTGTGTGTGTGTGTGTGTGTGTGTGTGTGTATGTGTGTGTGTGTAAATTGTATTTTTTTTTGTGTCTGAATATGCAGAACAGTGACATGTGCACAAGATAGATAGAACAATGGAAGGGATGATAGACAGACAGATAGTCGGTACATAGATAAGGCGGATAGACAGTAGTGTGTGGTCGTTCCAGAACGATTTGTTCTTTTTGACCGAATCTTTGAAGTGAACGAAGTCGGTGAGGGAACCTAAAGAAGTGGTGGAAATAGTTGAGAGCCGTTTCCTTCAGCTTTAACTTTAGTTCTTTTCGTCAGGATGCTGTCATTTCAAACCGTCCCGTGCAGACGTTACACACGCACGACCCCACACACACTTGACATTTACATTGACATTTAAGGCAAAGAAAAATCTTTGTCAGGCTCCATCGTCCATTAAAATATTTTTATTTTCTATTTTTACGTGAGATAGTTTAGATTTCTATGCCGTATTGATCCAAAACGGGACTCTTTTACGTTTTTATTGTCAAATAGAGGACGATTCCGTGTTTTACGGGACGGGTGCCGACCTTATTTTGCCCTTTGATTGCTTAATGGAATATGAACAAATGGATTTATTTATAAATTGACTTTGAACTGGGCCAAATGGAGTTTTATGCCCTGGGATTCATGCCCGGACCCTTAGTGTACCGCACATTCACGGACACGCACATGTATGCGCTTATATTTACATTATTATTAATATTATTATTATTATTATTGTTGTTTGTAGTGAAAACTGGGACATTTTAGTGTTCACAGATATACGTCAGCACTCAGGATATAACAGCTCGAAACTGGGGCAAAGCTGAACAAACTTATAACTTACTTTCATGTGCTGAAGTATCATCATATTCAGGCTCAAACTAATTCAATATAACAATGGCCAGTTGTATTTCTTCAATAATATTTAAGACAACAACGGAGGGGAGTGTCAACTTGTTTCACCATCTCTATGAGAACGAGTCGTTGGCCAACGTGAGAGCGTCAGTGTTCTGGTGAACGGTCGTGGTTCATTCAGGGGCCGGTGGAGGCGACAACCCAGGGGACCCAGACATCTGCCGGGCTGGTTCACCTCTGCTCCCCCTCCCTCCCTCCCTCCTTCCTCCCGCCCTCCCTCCCCGGGCCGTAGGGACGTCCGTCCGAGTGCCACGGCTTGCGGGGTGGATGAGACGGTGAGCGATACGGTGGTTTTGAGCATGAGGGAGCGGGGGGAACCGTGTCGACGTTCTGAGCGTCCGCCTGACAAACGACGTCTGATGATCGTCCAAAATCTGTGATGGCAGAGAAACTCCCTGAGTTTCCGTGCAGATCTTCGACTCACAAACAGAAAATAATTACTGAGGATTAAATGAATGTGGAAAAAAGGACAAGGAATTTGACATAATTCATATAATGTGAAAGTAAGGTGTTACAGTAATATAGCACTTTTTAGCAGTAATGCAGTAATATAACACATTACTTATACACTGTGGGCAATAAAGTACAGTTATCATGTCAATTAAGGCGTGTTATTACGACTGGTATTGTGTTTTGTCCAAAGGATTTTCGGTTCATAATTAAGCAAGCCACATTCGGAGTCTGCATCCCTCAACGCACACTGCACCGGCCCACGGATCTCCACCTCTCCAATATGGCGGACGCGCAGAAGCATAGCGGCTCCCCTTAAAGGCGTGGCCAAAGTGTCCAATAATGAGGTGGAATTAATGACAAAGTAATCGCTGTGAGCAAAAAGGTTTTGTTCTACTTCCGGATTTCTTTATATGGTCATCTGCTCCATCGGATCAGCTATCGTTTCTCCAAACAAAAGCCAAAAAGAAGGTGTGTTTTTATTATCGATATATATTTATTTATTTTATTACATTTCACAACGTTGATATGTGAAAGAAAATCCTCGCGTCTGAGATCTGCAGTGCGGTGTTCGCGTCTCCCACAAGCTTGGCTCGGAACAAACTTTTAAATGAGGCCTTGTAGATCTAATGTGGGTGAAGATTCAGCGACTGGATTGCTTATTTCTCACCTCAAATTTGTTCAGAAACAGATTTTAGTGTACTGACGAGGTGAAATCAGTGAATGTTTACAGAGTAGATAAAAGGCAGCCCGGAGTAAAGCTCAAACCCCATTGGCTCAGAACTAGGGGCTTGGCTGCTCATTCACAATTAAACCTTCTTGTACCGAAACAGCCCGTTTTGGAACAGCCCGGGTTTAGAGGCATGTCACAATGGCCCGAATGCATAATCAGGGAGGTATTTTCAGCAAAAAAATTAAAAAACATTATTTGGGTACCTCAGAGACCTATATTAACATGTGAAAGGGAGCATAATACAGTCGGTCCCCCTTAAGCTATCAGCGGCAGAACTGCTTAACGGCAAGCTTTTTGTTCGCCCATCGTGTTTTAGTACATAATAAGACACAGGTAGTGTCAGTACAACTTCATTTCCTTGTACTACCAGCTTTACCCTCTGGCAAAAATAACAAACCCTTTTTTCTGCGTATGTTTTGTGAGTAACTTAAAAGTTGTGCAATAAGTAACGCGTTACCTTACACAGGAAGTCATATTGTGAATTAACTTATTACTTTCAAATGAAAGTAATGAGTAATATATTTAATTATAAAAGTTACTTGCTCAACACTTTTGCCCCACCCAAATGACACCTTTCGCTGAATCAACTGAATCAAACAAACAAAATAAAAGTCTGACAAATTGAACACATTTTTTATCAGCTCCCTAAAACGAGCCAACGCTTTCATTACCACTACCGTGAATCAGCGCATGTATGGAGCAGCTCTGTGTATGTGTGTGTGTGTGTGTGTGTCCATGTGTGTGTGTGTGTGTGTGTGTGTGTGTGTGTGTGTGTGTGTGTGTGTGTGTGTGTGTGTGTGTGTGCGTGTGTGTGTCAGCAGGTTGTTTACCAGATGAGTCGGAGTGAGGACTAAGTTTCATCCTCCCGGTCCCATCGAGCCTCATTAGCCGGTGCCATTCCGGCTCCCGCTCCCCCGTTCCTCATCATCGTCAACTGAGGCACCATCGGTTAAATAGGCCTATGGCAGCTTAGTCAAAGTGAAACACCGGCTCCACCCGTATATTAAACAAAAAAACATGTTACATATTGTGAATATTAATGTTTTTAATGAAGTTATTCCCGACCAACATTTTGTTTCAGTGAACTACAGTAAATGGCTGGACAGCATCGCTACACCTCCACCCTTCTAGAAAATACATGGTTTCATGAATATGCAAATTTGAGATGAACACACACAAACACAATTAGTCCATATTATCCATAGGCAAAGAGCTCTCACAGTCAAAGACTATAAACTAAGTATAAATATGTATGGTGTGAATAGATTTCATCATATCCTACTCCCTACTGTAGACTGTTTATAGCATTTTATTTGATACATATATTCTGTATATACTGTACATATACTATATAACCACACAGACAGACAATATTATCTAAAGAATTGTATAATATCATTGTATAATATAGGTTACCAAAATATTTATAACATTATTTGAATCAGAATCATGTATATAATATATATTTTTTCACAATTTCTCTCTTTCTCAATTTGTCCGCTTTGGCCGCCACCCATCTTTCTCTCTCTCTCTCTCTCTCTCCCTCTCTCCCTCTCTCCCTCTCTCCCTCTCTCTCTTTCTCTCTCTCCCTCTCTCGCTCTCTCTCAGTGCCACACTTCACTTCTTGTATCCATCCTCAACCCTTCATCTGTTACTGTATGTATGATCACGTTTCTGTCTCCTCCAACTCAGCTCAAGGGCAGCCCCATCGCCTGTGGGAGGAGCTGCCCTCGTGCACGCCCCCGACCTCGTGCACGGCCCTCGTGCTGATGCAGATGTGCATGTGTGGCTTGTGCCAACGCAGGATCAAGACCTTTGCTCCCCTCGGTTCCAACACGAGGGGGTTGTTTGAATCATCTGCCGTTGGTCTTCTTTGTTTTTACATTAGATTTATTTTTTGGGTTTGTATTTCGCGACCTTGGTTAAAGAAAAAAAAAGGAAAACAAACAAAAGGGGCCGTCCTCTCCTCCGCATACTAATTTGGCCTGTGTTGTCATGTGTCGTCCAGAGATTTTAAATTTGAATACGGGGGGATGTCTTGTCAGCTTCGAAGGCCCAGAGATAAGGTGTGATTTTGTTTATTTGTTTGTTTTTCTACAGGCGAGTCCTTTACAATGTCAGTGTCACCGTCCCTGCGGGGAGAATGGAATTATGCAGACAGTTTTATGTGTTTACTCGACAAACAACATCAGGTGTTGTGATATGACAGATAGTTAGTATGTACTGAGATGGACTTGTTTGAATGTATATGTATTTTCCTCTTTTCCTTTTTAACACAGAGCGTACCAAAAATAAAAAATACAGATACATAAAAATAGTAATATTGCTGAATAAAAATTGATGTTGATTTATTGTATAGGGTCTGAAATTATTAATTGAGATGGATAGATGAATAGAGAGTCAGTAAATAAAGAGTAGAGTCAGTGAATAGAGAGTCTGAATAGAGAGTAGAGTCAGTTAATCAAGAGTCAGTGAATAGAGTCATGAGTCAAGCAGTGGCATAGGCAGAAATGTAATTTTGGGTGGGCCAGTACAAAATTGGATCTTTGTACTGGCCCATCTTTGTCGTGGAAAAAAAAGGACTTATAAAAACTTAGAAGTAGAAAAAAGATCAAAAAGAGACAAACTGATCAAACACAGACAATTTTACTTTGCAACATTCTGCATTTCAAAAGTAAACAACAGTAAAACACTGACTCCAACATGCTCAACCAACAGAGCTCAATCTATAAAGGCTGTTACAGTATCGAGTGGTGAGTGGGGGTACAATGGGAACTGGGGTTTCAGGGGGACTGGGATTCAGTCGGGACTGGGGGTTCAGGGGGGCTAGGGGTTCAGGGGGGACTGGGGGTTCAGTGGTGAACTTGGGGTTCAGGGGGGACAGGGGGTTCAGTGGGGACTGGGGGTTCAGGGGGGACAGGCAGTTTGGGGGGACTGGGTGTTCAGGGGGAACTTTGGGTTCAGGGGGGGACAGGGGGTTTAGGTGGGGCTGGGGGTTTGGATGGGGACTAGGGGTTCAGTGGTGGACTGGGGGTTCAGTGGGGGCTAGGGATTTAGTGGGGACTGGGAGTTCAGTGGGCACTGGGGGTTTAGGGGGGTCTGGGGGTTCAGTGGGGAACTGGGGGTTTAGGGAGGGCCGGGGTTCAGGAGGACTCAGGGTTCAGGAAGGACTGGGGGTTCAGGGGGGACTGGGGGTTTAGTGGGCATTTGGGGGTTTAGGGGTGACTAGGGGTTCCGTGGGGAACTGGGGGTTCAGTGGGGGCTGGGGGTTTAGGAGGGACTAGGTGTCTAGGGGGGCTGGGGGTTAAGGAGGTGTGGGCTCAGGGGGATCTGTCCTGCTGACAAACAGCATAATCCGTCTCCCTGATTCTGTACTTCAATGTTTTTTTCTGCACCGCTGCATTGTTTCTTAAAACCATGAAGACTTGTCTTCTAAATGAAAAATGGTGTTTAAGCTGAGGAGCTTTGCAACCTAAGGAAATCAATGTAATGGGGGAAACAATCTGCCCAAACATGGCCAGCTCCTTTCCGAACGTTTCATTAGTGATGTATTGGAGCACATTGGAAATGGTCATTTGTTTGGCAGCTTCGTTAGAGGGAGAAAGGGGACAAAAGTGTCACGGATGACGACTCCTTCTCCCACCCACACTTCAAACACACTTTCCAGTAAAATCACCACCACGTGGCCCATTATGGAAGCACATTTTACAGAGGAGTATACCTCTGGAGTACACCTTCTCCCCTGCTGCGAACTCCTCTACGGAGCAGCTGCTTGCTTGATCACAAACAACACAAAATACAAAATAAACTACGAGTTCATAAGAGAGAGAGATAGAAAAAACGATATCAGGCTGTGAAGGCGGGTGACCCGCATTAGCCTGACCGTGAGAGAGCACTAGCCCCAGAGAGCAACCAATTAGGTTCTGAGAGGCGGAGAATGCCTACGACTGGTTTCAAAAGTTCTATTTGAATAAGAAGACAAATTAAAGACACACAACTCAACAATAAATGAAGTTTATATTTATTTATTTTCTTAATTACATTTTTATATTGTTTGTAACAAAATGTATTTTGATCAACCTTGGCTCGGTGGGCCTGAGTGCCAAGTGGGTGGGCCCAAGTCCACCGAGGACAACCCTCTGTGGACCTGGTCAAGAGTCAAAGAGTCTGTGCATCGAGAGTCAAAAAGTCTCGAGTCAGTGAATCAAGATTCAAGAGATTCTCTCTTGACTGGTCATTGAAGAGATTTGTTTGCTACAAGCTAATTGTTTCTCATCTTGTCTCGCTCGTAAATGTATGAATCTTGCTACTAATTCATAGTGCAGTCAATTCAACCGATTGACTCAAGGTCGTTATCAATTTTCCCCACTGGAAGCAGCAGCCATATTGCCTGCAGTATGCGTGTGTGGCATTGGTCTGGTTTGCTTTATTCCTCCATATTTTCTGTGCAATTTGTTTGGCATTGTACCAACCTGATTGCGCCTAATGCTGTATATCTGCTGGCCTCTAATCTCAATAAATGCTCTAACCTTTCTAACAGCGCAACGTAATAATGGAAGGTTTAATGTCACGTTGTCACTCACCCCGTGTGGACGGGGGAATCCATCAGAGTTTACACTAAAGATTAAGAGGCGTAATTATCCCAGGTGGTTATGAACGACATGGGGCAGATGGTTAATGCCAGAGATGACAATGTACACATCTTTAAAATTGAGTTACATGTTCTGCTCCATCACAGGGGAGCACCCTCATTATGAGCATATTACTGCAAACTACAGCAATATTTTCACAGATTAACCTGGATGGTTATCTGCATGGCAGGGATACCAGCTGATTTTACTGGAAGGACATGTCAAAGTCAATACATCTATATTTTAATTCTAATATGTGATAGATACACTCTCTGTAACCAATTCAAATTGAAATCGGTCTATTTATTGGGCCAACTAGAGTAATTTGTCCTGATTTAGTTGGTGCGTCGTAGTGCAAGCGGACAGTATCATAGAAAAGGAATGCTAAAGATTACAAAAACAAAACCAGAAATGCTCTATGCACCACAAAGAACAATCACAATCACAATTATCACTGTAAGAGTTCCCCTCTTACAGTCTTATGAGTCTAACTTGTTACAGTGTTATCAGTCTAACTTGTTACAATGTAATCAATATAACTTGTTACAGTGTTATCAGTCTAACTTGTTACATTATTATCAGTCTATCTTGTTACAATGTTATCAGTCTAACTTGTTACAGTGTTATCAGTCTATCTTGTTACAATGTTATCAATCTAACTTGTTACAGTGTTATCAGTCTAACTTGTTACAGTGTTATCAGTCTAACTTGTGACAATGTTATCATTCTAACTTGTTCCAATGTTATCAATCTAACTTGTTACAGTGTTATCAGTCTAACTTGCTACAATGTTATCAGTCTAACTTGTTACAATGTTATCATTCTAACTTGTTCCAATGTTATCAGTCTAACTTGTTACAATGTTATCAATATAACTTGTTACAGTGTTATCAGTCTAACTTGTTACATTATTATCAGTCTATCTTGTTACAATGTTATCAGTCTAACTTGTTACAGTGTTATCAGTCTATCTTGTTACAATGTTATCAATCTAACTTGTTACAGTGTTATCAGTCTAACTTGTTACAGTGTTATCAGTCTAACTTGTGACAATGTTATCATTCTAACTTGTTCCAATGTTATCAATCTAACTTGTTACAGTGTTATCAGTCTAACTTGCTACAATGTTATCAGTCTAACTTGTTACAATGTTATCATTCTAACTTGTTCCAATGTTATCAGTCTAACTTGTTACAATGTTATCAGTCTAACTTGTTACAATGTTATCAATATAACTTGTTCCAGTGTTATCAGTCTAACTTGTTACAATGTTATCAGTCTATCTTGTTACAATGTTATCAATATAACTTGTTACAGTGTTATCAGTCTAACTTGCTACAATGTTATCAGTCTAACTTTTTACAATGTTATCATTCTAACTTGTTGCAATGTTATCAGTCTAACTTGTTAAAATGTTATCATTCTAACTTGTTTCAATTTTATCAGTCTAACTTGTTCCAATGTTATCATTCTAACTTGTTGCATTGTTATCAGTCTAACTTGTTAAAATGTTATCATTCTGACTTGTTTCAATGTTATCAGTCTAACTTGTTACAATGTTATCAGTCTAACTTGTTACAATGTTATCAATATAACTTGTTACAGTGTTATCAGTCTAACTTGTTACAATGTTATCAGTCTATCTTGTTACAATGTTATCAATATAACTTGTTACAGTGTTATCAGTCTAACTTGCTACAATGTTATCAGTCTAACTTTTTACAATGTTATCAATCTAACTTGTTGCAATGTTATCAGTCTAACTTGTTACAATGTTATCAGTCTAACTTGTTACAGTGTTATCAGTCTATCTTGTTACAATGTTATCAATCTAACTTGTTACAGTGTTATCAGTCTAACTTGTTACAGTGTTATCAGTCTAACTTGTGACAACGTTATCATTCTAACTTGTTCCAATGTTATCAATCTAACTTGTTACAGTGTTATCAGTCTAACTTGCTACAATGTTATCAGTCTAACTTGTTACAATGTTATCATTCTAACTTGTTCCAATGTTATCAGTCTAACTTGTTACAATGTTATCAGTCTAACTTGTTACAATGTTATCAATATAACTTGTTCCAGTGTTATCAGTCTAACTTGTTACAATGTTATCAGTCTATCTTGTTACAATGTTATCAATATAACTTGTTACAGTGTTATCAGTCTAACTTGCTACAATGTTATCAGTCTAACTTTTTACAATGTTATCATTCTAACTTGTTGCAATGTTATCAGTCTAACTTGTTAAAATGTTATCATTCTAACTTGTTTCAATTTTATCAGTCTAACTTGTTCCAATGTTATCATTCTAACTTGTTGCATTGTTATCAGTCTAACTTGTTAAAATGTTATCATTCTGACTTGTTTCAATGTTATCAGTCTAACTTGTTACAATGTTATCAGTCTAACTTGTTACAATGTTATCAATATAACTTGTTACAGTGTTATCAGTCTAACTTGTTACAATGTTATCAGTCTATCTTGTTACAATGTTATCAATATAACTTGTTACAGTGTTATCAGTCTAACTTGCTACAATGTTATCAGTCTAACTTTTTACAATGTTATCAATCTAACTTGTTGCAATGTTATCAGTCTAACTTGTTAAAATTTTATCATTCTAACTTGTTTCAATTTTATCAGTCTAACTTGTTCCAATGTTATCATTCTAACTTGTTGCAATGTTATCAGTCTAACTTGTTAAAATGTTATCATTCTAACTTGTTTCAATTTTATCAGTCTAACTTGTTAAAATGTTATCATTCTAACTTGTTTCAATTCTATCAGTCTAACTTGTTCCAATGTTATCAGTCTAACTTGATCTAATGTTATCAGTCTTACTTGTTCCAATGTTATCAATATAACTTGTTACAGTGTTAACAGTCTAATTTGTTACAATGTTATCAGTCTAACTTGTTACAATGTTATCAGTCTAACTTTTTACAATGTTATAAATCTAAATTGTTACAATGTTATCAGTCTAACTTGTTACATTGTTATCAATCTAACTTGTTACAATGTTATCAGTCTAACTTGTTACAAAGTTATCAGTCTAACTTGTTACAATGTTATCACTCTATGTTGTTACAGTGTTATCAGTCTAATTATTACAGTGTTATCAGTCTAACTTGTTACAGTGTTATAAATCTAACTTGTTACAATGTTATCAGTCTATGTTGTTACAATGTTATCAGTCTAACTTGTTACAATGTTATCAATCTAACTTGTTACAGTGTTATCAGTCTAACTTGTTACAGTGTTATCAGTCTAACTTGTTACAATGTTATCAGTCTAACTTGTTACAATGTTATCAATCTAACTTATTACAGTGTTATCAGTCTAACTTGTTACGATGTTATAAATCTAATTTGTTACAGTGTTATCAGTCTAACTTGTTACAGTGTCATTTGTCTACATTTTTAATGTTATTAGTCTAACTTGTTACAGTGCAACAAGTTAGACTAATGACACTATTAATTTAGACTGATTTGGCTGATGACACTGTAACAAGTTAGACTGATAACATGGGGAGGGGTAGTCGGAGCATTTGGTGCCCTTGCCTATACCAGCCCCTCTCGGGCCGGATCAATTTCAGCCGTGTATTGGGTTCATTTAATTTTGGTTTGAAACTTAAGATTAATGTCTGCATTTTCATTCTTGTGGTTCTTAAATACAGTACCTAAAACCCTATCTTCTCCATGAATTGCCTCCGGGATCTCATTTTAGAGTCAACATAAATCTCTGCAAGAGAGTTTTGCTGTTAAATTCACTGGCGTGCTCCAGGGACGGATCCATATTGATTATAAAGTAGCTCCATAAGGTTTAATACCAAAGGAGGAGAAGGAGAAGTTTATGAGGTAAAAAAATGTAATAAATATGAAAACCGTTAATTCAAATACAGGACTTACAAAGATATAGATAGATATAGATTGACGGATAATAAACATATGGGGAAAAAATTACCTAACCTAACCTATCAACAATAAACACTAATAAAAATAGGACATTTTGAAATTGAGTGGAGAGAGAAATAGAACGATACATAAAGAGAATGTTAGAACAATACATTGATTGCTAGACAAATTGATTGGATGGTAGATAGAGAGAAAGATAGATAGTTTGTTAGAAAGATAGAATAGATAAATTGAAAGATAGAGTGATAGAACAAATAATATAACGAATGAACTCCAGATGGATGGATGGATGGATGGATGGATAGATAGATAGATAGATAGATAGATAGATAGATAGATAGATAGATAGATAGATAGATAGATAGATAGATAGATAGATAGATAGATAGATAGATAGATAGATAGATAGATAGATAGATAGATAGATAGATAGATAGATAGATAGATAGATAGATAGATAGATAGATAGATATGATGATCAATTGATAGAATGACAGAAAAGATGGTAAGGTAAGGTAAAATGTAAAAAGTAAAGACAGAAGAAGAAGAAGAAGAAGAAGAAGAAGAAGAAGAAGAAGAAGAAGAAGAAGAAGAGCACAATGTGTGAGCTGAAGCGTAAAATTATGTGTCATGAGTAATAAGTATTGGAGAGCAGATCCAGAGGGTTTACACTGGAACTGTAAAAGGTGTTAAAACAACACCGTGTTAAATCCAGGTGTGTGCAGAGAAATAAACACCAAGAAAATAAAAAATAAACTAAATGCACCTATGCATTGATAAACCCACATGGCTGCCATCTGCTGGGAGGTCTATTTTTTTTCAGACCCATGTGCTGACCTTGGTGGTTAAAGCACGAATTTCAATGAAATCACAATCACAAGGTTGATCCGTGTGCGGGGTTATAATTTATATGTAAAAATTATACTGGATATAATTATATTATCAGGGGATGATGATGTGGTTTTAACAGACAAATAGGGAGGTCAGAGATGTAGTTAAAGTTGTGTTTGATGGCTGGAGGTAGTAATTGATGACTTAGGAGGGACTCCAGATACCAGAGGTTGCTTTATAATTTATTTTCAAGGGGAAAGAATTGCAACAAACCTAAAAATTAACTAAAGAATAGAAAAATATGCAATGTGCAAGAAACCTACAATCTTACAAAAAAAAAATTAAAATGGCAAAATGCAAAGATGGTTATATAAAATAAAAATTAACAATACTAGTACTACAGAACTAAAAAGATAAACTTACAAAGGAACAGTAAACAGGGTTACATTTGAAAAAAATAAATAAATAAATAAATAAATAAAATACATAAACGAAATAAGTTTAATGGGTTATACATTTGTTTTATACTCAGTTTTTTGTCTTTTATTTACATATAATAATACATAATAAACATAATATTTTATATTAGATTAAACCAAAATGTGTTAAAGTATCTCTGACATCTTCTCTTCAAACCAGAGCCACTTTAATATCTGGCTCATTTGGTTCCATTATTATTCAGTCGCTCTCATAAAAAATAACCATCTGTCCTTGGGTGTTGTGGAAGAGCTTTTTAAAATCCCTGTGCTTTTATTCATCACCGTGATGTCACATCCATCGCCACCGCGACGCTATAAATAATTTACGGTTTGGTTTCATTGGAAACAGAGACACAACACGAGTATTTTGTCCCCTTGGCCAAGGGCTGCACACACTGCTCATCTGTTCACCCTGGATGTGGACAGAGGTTAAATATCCCTCCTATACCACGATGCATTATTATGCATCATCGCATCTGATCGCACCATTAACTACCAAGATGGTGACAGCGATGGTGAATCTCTACTTCTTACAAGCATATGCTCTAAACCTGGATTTATCTGATATATCGGTATATATCAGAATGTAATAGTCGTGTTTTATTTGCCGAATCAATCACAGCATACAAATGTTTGTATAGGAGGAATTAGCGATGGTTCGGTTTGCCGTGTTTCTCCATAATTTGCATTAAAAAGCGTAACGGTCTGAAATATGAAAGATGGAAAATAACATTTAAAATTTCAAAATGTACAGAAATATATGCCAAAGATACAGAGTATACCAAGATTAATATAGGATAAATTACTGGCATAGGTTTATAATGGTACCAATTATTACTATATAGGTATATGACAATATTATAACTACAGTGTTATACTGCTGTTATTCCAATATAATGCATGGATATTGCACAAGGTGTGTGTGTGTGTGTGTGTGTGTGTGTGTGTGTGTGTGTGTGTGTGTGTGTGTGTGTGTGTGTGTGTGTGTGTGTGTGTGTGTGTGTGTGTGTGTGTGTGTGTGTGTGTGTGGACGCCCTCCTCTTCTTGACTGAAATGATGAATTACACACCATCCCAGCTCCCGCTCTCTCTCTCCCCCCCGTCGTCTTTTATGAAGTCGTTCTATTTCCATTCACGCCAAATTAAAGTAACCGGGTCTGCATTTCTGCTGAATTTAAAGCTCATCTCATCATTTTAAAGTTGGGAAATGGGAGTTTGGACGCCGTCGTGATCGAAGGCAAAATCTGTGAACATCTAATCAAACTCACTGAGGTAAAACACACCCAGTCGCCTGTTATTATATATGATTACACTGTACATCCTGTGGAAACAGAGTTAATTTCCTTCCATGCGATATCTTGACACTGGGGCGGATTCTCTGAAAGTAAATCCCTTTAAATATCTTAAGAGTCATAATAATCAGCCCCGTGAAGCAGTGATGAAAGGGTCGCCTCTTTTTGAAAATCCCGTTCTGTACGAGTGACTCAATACTAAAGATCTGTTCAATTTGTCTGACTCCTCGTTCCTTTGTTTGGGTTGGTGTAACATCAGTCGGCGGAAGAGTCGGTTCGGCTCTGAGTTGTGAATGGAAGTTATTTTATTTTGGTGGAATGCAAACGAGTCACTGGTAAATAGCCCAATCAACCAAACTTTTCATTGTTCGTCAGGCTCCAGAGCTAGAGGCCCGTGCGTGGCTCCTGGCCGTGGGCCTCCCTTGGGTCAGGGATGGAGAGTCGGGTCTCAGTGAGTCTTTAAACCGGAGTGGCTCCTGACTCAAGAGTCATTTCAAAGATTTGTTCGCCGCGAACGAATCGTTTGTGAGTCTTGCATCACAACAGTGAGGTATTAAAACCTGTCGGTCAAGTTGAATACATTCAGCATCTCCCTGTGGCTTTCTCTCCCTTGTCCATCACTTTTCAAAAAGTTAGAAAAGCGTTCAAAAATTCACCACAGGATCTTGTCAGAAGCTCAGATAGTAGACCGTATCATTGGATGCATATTTATTCATCCTGTATTGTAAATCATCTTTATTCATATTTTATATGCACAGCCATACTTAGCTCCAGATATTGCCTTTAATTTAATTTACCCAGTGCATAGAATCACATTTTGTATATTCTGTATGTTTATTATATATTTTTATATATTTGTCCTTTTTTTTTTCAGATTAAGCTTTATTATGCTATTGTCTGTACAGCAATCCACCAATCCTTGTCACGACAAATTCCTCATACTGTATATGAAAATGTACCGAGTCGAATAAACACATTCTGAATTTCAGTGCTACCAGTGCGTTTGCAGCAGTGATATTTGTCTAGTAAAGCGAGTGTGGCCCCTGCGTTATCGCCCTGGTTGCGATTGTTGATTCTGTGCTGGTTTTGCCAAGAGCCTCTGACATATCGCTCATTCCTCCGCTCGCCCCAAAGCAGCCGCTACGCCAGAACCATCCACCCAAAAAAAATCAATTTGTCCACCTTGGCCGCGTGCCGCCCATCCATCACTCCGTCTGGATATCTGTTTCTCTCTGTCTCTCTCTCTCTCTCTCTCTCTCTCTCTCTCTCTCTCCCTCTCTAAGTCTCTCTCTCTCTCTCTCTCTCTCTCTCTCTCTCTCTCTCTCTCTCTCTCTCTCTCTCTCTCTCTCTGTATGTATTTGTTTGTTTTCTGTCATCGTTGTGTTCTATTTATTTTCATTTATTATTTACTTTTTGATTATTTATTACTCACTTTTTTTTGCTTCTTTGGTTCAACTGGATGTTCAAATATTTTCTTATGAATTCTTATTGTTGGAGATATCCCTTGAAAATATGCAAACATTTGGTGGGGGGGGGGTACCCATTAATATCACCACACCAAGGAATCAACTTGACACAGAGCACAGGGTCCCATTTCCCTCTAAAATGGAAATCGTGCACCTCACTCATTAGTTTGCAAAAACCAAACTCCGCCATGCCCTGGCTCTTGGGCCGCTGGAACGGTTCGTTCGGTTCAGCTGGTGTGACGTGCGGCGGGCGAGCGAGGGAGCGACTTCATAAATGACGAACGCGAGACGGAGTAGTCGCTCCGGCTCTGAGCTGTGAACGGAGTTCTCCCAGGAATCACTTAATTCTGTCAAAGTGATTTATGTCGGTGGAATGCAAAGTGTAAATCAGTCATATCCAATATGTCGAATGCCCTGACCTTTTTGGGCCTTGGACGTTTTTTTAATTTAGTCGTCAGAAATTATTTTCGGCTTGTCGAACGTTCACTCTTTCTTGCCGGAGCGACTCCGGGCTCTTGACTTTTTGAAAGGATTTGTGTGCTACAAACGAATTGTCTGCGAGTCCTGCATCATTATCTACTTTTAGGCCATAATAACAAGCACAGATCTGTGGGATATTTTTAGTGTTTTAACAGGGCGGTGGCTTGCTGGATTATTTCTTTGTAAAAACGTGTGCCTGCATTGACTAGAGATGCGTGTGACTGTCTGCTGTGGTTATGAGATATAAATACAACTCAGAGAGCCTGGTGTGTGGACAATTACTTTTTAATCAAATTAAATGCTAATGCCATCCTTGCTTCTTTTCATGGAGTAGCGTTCACACAAGTTCACACAAGTGAACGCTACTCTGGGCCATTTGGCAATTTGTTTTCCTATTTCTCTCAACCAGAAGACCTGAAAGAAAACCATTTAACTGTACAATAACCTTTTATGAATATAAATCAAAAGGAACATTGCATCACGTCTAGATCACAACGTCCTGGGTAATTGATATGATATTAATTCTCATTATTTTGCTTCATTTAGATTTGATCACCAAGTGTAATAATTTAATCAACACTAAACATAACATAATATATTATAAGCCAAATAATGTTTTTTATTCCATCCACAAACTTCTTATAAAAGGCTTCATATAAAACAGATATTTCCTTTCAGAAGGCCCTCGCCTTGTATCCAGTTTGTGTTCTTGGCTAGGTCTCATTTTTCATCTCACCGCCTGACACATGTCAGCACGAGGCTGTTTATGGGGCTTTTAATATGAAAGGGTGATGAAATCAACCTTGATCTCTAATGACAATGCCAAAGTGATGATTTAAGGGAGGTAATGCGTGGGAAGAGCCATTACGCGTTTCTCAGATTGTGATGGTCTTCAGCTTCGTGATCTTCCTCATGAAGCTCCTTGATGATCTTTTGCTGTTTCCTAGTGGTTTCACGTCTGCGCTATGTCAACCCCTCAATGCTTAAATGGGACATCCCACAATTGGAGGACATTTTCTCTCCCACCCATGACATTTCAAATAATCCATTCATAAAATACTCCAAAATGCAATTACTTTTTGAATTATACTTAATTCCTGAGACGAAATGTGAATATTGTTGCGGAAAAAAGCGTTTCCAAAATATAATTTAAAAACCAAATAGCTCAAGCGACACCTAAAATGGCATTTTTCTCTTGTCCCACCTTCTTGATGACCAACTTGCATATTAAATATAACAGTTAAAATAAGTTTTAAATCTACTTTTTCTTACCTGATTTTCTTGATATTTGTCTTTTGTAATTGTTAAAACAATTTGTTTAATCATCAACATATTTTAATAATAGTAATCACGCACTGAAGTCGTGTCCCACAACATGCGTCCAACCCTGTTACTGGAACCTATGTAGCCTGGCAGAGGAAGAGAAGCCATCTGCCATCACCATGGGTAGACAAAAAGTCCTCTCTTCTACTTTTCATATTTTTCCAATTCTTTCAGCCTTGACTGAGTGTCTCTCAACCCTGTTACTCATATTATCAGAATAAGACAAATTTATTCAAAAGTTTTCTTTATTCATATAACATAATCATATGTTTGTCCTTGACCTTGACAGTAACATTACATTCCACAGCTCGTGTCTATTCCTGAGAAAGAGCGAACATTTGCAAGCCTCTTACTTGCATCGCGGTTCCTGCAATTTCAGTTCTCATCAAATTTAAATTGAACAAAATATAAATATTATTTAACACCGTTCATTTGGTCCTGAGTATTTATTTGTCACATTTACGGCATGATCTACAATCAAAAGTAATGTATTCATTCAACTCTGCTTCTTTGCACCACACTGTTACTCTAATTTCAACCCTGTTACCTTATCATTTTTATTAAAATAATATTAAATTATTTAAGGGTTTTCTGCACTTAATGGTGAAGGATTTTGTGCTGGTTTCGCCTGCCACGCGGCACCCGAGTGGTGTTTTCAGGGCCCTCTTGCACAGAGACACAGAGGATGGGGTAGAAACGTACCAAGCTTATTGTAGCATGTGGGCTAGCTGGCATGACAGCATGTCATGACAAGGGTGTGGGGATGGAGGTTTTACCTGTTGCTCATCAGATCAATCAATGAGCAACAGCCACACTGATCCTGGGCCCAGTCACTTAGACCTAGGACAGGTGGGGCTGCTCAAACCGCGCCATCCCCACACCACATACCTCCGACACCAAACTGAGGCCAGGGAGCTGGGGGCCGCCCGTTGACCGGCTGGAGGCTCCAGGGCGTCTTCGGAACAGTCCCTGTTCAGGTGCCATTGTGGCAGTTTTGCCTGCCACACTCAGGCCCTCCGGCACAGAGACACAGACAAAAGGGTAGCAGACACACAGGTTTATTGTAGAGAGTGGGCCAGGTGGAACAAGCCCGGAGCAGACGGCCATACTTGGACAAGCATGTCATGACAAAGGCTCCTCTCCTGTATGTGTGGCAGACATGTGACCAAGTCCCTCTTATCCAAGTCACAGGTAAGTGACTTGGATAAGCGCCGTTTGGTCCAAGTCGCAAGCAAGTGCGAAGTCTTTTTTCTTGGGCAAGTCAAGTCAAGTCACAGGTTATGTCAAGTCAAGTCGAGACCGAAGTTAAGGTAAGTCAAGGCCTAAGTCAATCACCCCAGTCAGTCAGTCAGTCACCTGTCTAATAATGATATCGTTGGCCAATCTATCTAACCTGTTCAAAAAGTATGCCAATGAATTGAATTTGTATTATAATTATTGAAATTCAGTGAAATAATTGTAATCTAACAAGAAACAAATGACATTATAAAAGCTTATTTTCTTTTTAATTTCTTCTCAATCAACAAAAATATTCCCTCCCCATCACATTTAAACAATGAAATACTGACAGCCAGTCTAAACATCAAAATGTGTTACATTCCGACCCTGTCCATCTGTCTGCCTGTTTGCAGAATATGTCAAAAGGTTATGAAAAATGTTCACAAATTGATTTGATTGAATGAAATTTTTGAATCCGAAAGTGATGACTCTAGACACAGTGGCGGCTGTTGTGATGTGATCTGATCATACTGTGTGTGTGTGTGTAACCAGTGGGAGGGTAACGTGGGCTTCCCGTTGAAAACAATGACAGGTAGCGAGCAGTTTGACAGACAGGGTAGCCAGCCGATTATGACAATGCCCACTGCGTGCTTGCATCCTGGGTAACGTTACACTTGTAATGTGAACATTGACAACGTGGGACATTTTAACATTTTATATTTAATATTAGGGCTGTGCGATATGACGATATAGTATATCGTAATACGATAGAAAAAATCGTATCGTATATACATCTTAGAGCCCGACAAATGCCAGATTTTTGGTCTGATGCTGATTCAGATTTTGGAAACTTCTATCCCACCAATTACCAATAATTTGACAGAAATGTTGTCAAAAAGTGCAAAAGATTTTAATAAATTTGAAAAACATATTTTATGAAAGTTTCTATATTTGAGAACATTTAACTTATAACCGAACAAATAAATAAAAATAAGCACACAAAGAATTTTTGATAGATAAAATATGTAAAAGATGATATTAAATGACTATTTATTTTTAATGTTGTTCCAAGTTCCAGTGAACACACCATCAGGGTTTCCCATGAACGCGGCATGGCTTCCTGCTTTGAGAGCCATGTCCGAGTCGAAACGCGAGTGTAAATAAACACAGAGGATTTACAATTCCTAGTCGGACTTCTGTGCTTATTTTGGTGAATAACTAAAAAGTAGTGTAAAACGGAGAAATCCAGGATAAATAATCAATGTTTTTCTTTTGTTTATTACACTTGTTTAAAAATCTAGATTGGCAGCATAACTGCTGTTCGTGATGTGGTCAAAAAAGCTGATGCCCCATATGGGTCGGGCTTGAAACAGTTTCTATCAGTACGTCGCAGATCAGCGGCAGAACTGCTTTACGGCAATATGTGACATCATTTGGAGTCACGGCGCTTTACGTTATTGGCACGTGGGAGCGAATGTAAACAAACATGGAAGAGCGTGGGAGTTCACGGCGCACCGAGCCTCACTTAAAAAAAAACCAGCGTCCCTTGTTTACAACTCACGACTTTCTAAACACCAACTTGTATTTGATAAGGAAAATATCAAATTGCAAGATGGCTGACTGATGATTACCACAACATCTGTGCATCTGCTACCGAGCCGCGACAGCATAAGGTGAGGGGGACTACCGAGCCCAACCAAAGCACCGTTTTGTTTGCCGATTGCGTTGAAGTTCAAGTTTTCAGTGAATGAAAGTGAATCCAAACAAGCCATTGCAGTCATCATGTCTCAAGTAAAATCAAGTCACAAGTCGAGTCGCAAGTCATTTATTTTCTGTCAAGTCAAGTTGCAAGTCATCAAAACAGTGACTTGAGTCGACTCGCGTCCAAGTCACAATGACTCGATGCTGCATCTCTGGTGTGTGGGGATGGGGGTTTTACCTGTTGCCCGTTAGACCAATCAATGAGCAACAGGTATGCAGCCACACTGTTCATGGGCCCCAATCAACTAGACCCAGGACAGGTGTGGCTGCTCAAACCACACCATCCCCACACCACACATTTATTAAACAATATTTTTAAAATATACTTTTTTCAGGTTCCCGAGTGTTCATTACAGGGTTGCGCCAAGCATAGAACGTACAACAAGTAAAACTTCTCGTAAAAAGTGTTTTTGAAGTTTTTGATGCCTGATCTGGACTAATCAAATTGACGTTTTTTTTTTACCTGTTTTTCTTAAATACATAACAGAAAATGATCCCCGTCCAAATGTTCTAAAGTGTTAATGCCTAAATTGTCCAATTCTGGAATGACCCAAATAATTGGAATTGGGCTCGGAATTCCCCTGAATTTCCTCAACTCAGTGTCAGTACTCATGAAGGAGGTGTAAAACATGTTGTGAACTGAGTGATACAATCCCTTGATCTTCTCAGGGACAAACAGCTTTTTGACACTTGACTTAGCAGCATGTGCCATGACGCTCAATGACAGTTTGAGCCAAACATCAATTTGTTGTCCAAGATGGAACTCAGTGTATTTGTACTGCTCCACTTTCTGTTTTTTTGGGGCTCCAATGGTAAGATGTTGGGATGTGGATGGTACTGTACTTGTTTGAGGTGAATTTTTCTTTTGTCTTTGCGCTCAGATCTAGGACTAGGATATAGGACTGGCTGAACACCTTGTTCCGGCAGTGAAGAACAAACATCCCGGTTGAGGAGGGCAGGGATCCTTAGCGGCTACGTGACTCAATCTTGGACAATTTATTTTGGAAAGAATGTGGTTCTCACCATTGGACAATGTGGACGTCTTCAAACAGTCAATCTTCTCCCAACCTTCTCCTGTGGACGCCTGAGCCCGGGGCTGGACACAAAGGGCTCTGGGAAAACTATCCTGCCAAGTTGAACTCTGGGATGGAGATCTTTCAATCCACTGCATCTTTTTGACCAGTACTGGCAGAAAATGTGACTATTGAGGGTTGTATAGAATAACTACTGGTCCTCAAAACATTGGCGCTCAATATCAATATCACCCAAGCCGTCACACACCTACACATCACACTTTTTATACGCAAACAACCCAAAGCACCCCATCTGACGAAATGGGCTGTACTGTATGGAGTGGTTAAAACCCAACAACTTCACATTTCCATTCAAAAACAGCAATAAACTTTCCAAATCGATCTATTCCGACCATGTCGTTTGGGTTTCTTTCTAGCCTTTGCCTGTAACTAGGGACCGCTACTTACCATATCAACCATAACAGAAAGGCCATTAACTCAACCTTAAGACTTCCCCCTAGCCTCTTTCCATATCGGGTACATGATTTCTCCCCATTGACTAGAATGCTGCCATGCGCATGTAGCGCTTGACATCGCAAACAACAGGCTAGCAAAACCAAAAATCATCTCGTTATCTGGAGCAGATCATTAAATAACATGGACTCCTGGTTGGAATTTCCAACCTTCAAGGTAATGTACACACTGAAGGGCGATTTTTTTTTTGGCCATTCAATATGGGTTTTTTTTTAAGAGTGCTGCATAGGGATGTGTCCAGATTCACACGGTGGATTACAAACAGGGAAATGTGCTTCCCCGGCACTTTATATTATTGACTAGAGGGTTACGGAAGGTGGCAGCTATTCCAGCATAGTAATGATGTGTAAAGATGTCCACTGATATTAATGTCAATATGCCAAGGCTCTGCCAAAGTGATGGAGCATTTCGTCTGTCAGGAGCTCTCTCCGGTCAAGTGTTAATGGTGTTTTTCGGGGCTGTGTGTTTGTATAAAAGAGAGGCTGGAAATGAGTTGCAAACACTGCATACAGGGATCAATCAAGCCGGCGTCATGCTTGCATGTGATCTGGGGGTAATTCAGGGGACGGCGTGCGGTATTAGGGCCATAAAAAGCGACGATAAAATCCTATTTAACAAACGGAGCGTAGCAGGCACAATGTGACATTGGACGTCGCCGCAGCTAGGACGTGGCGTCGCAGCCCAAGCCGCGCTCTAAATATCAAGTCCCAACTAAATCTCCGGGCTTATCTGATGGCCGACACTTCAGGGAAAGTGCTGCGGCCAGGAGTTTCCATCCGTGGCACGCCGCCGCCGATTTGCTAAAGCCACCTGCTGCCGCTGATAATGTTACTCTCCTCTCTTCACCTCTCCTCTCCTCTCCAACCGTTCTTCCAATATCCATTCTCCGATTTGTCGCCCACATTCCTATTCCCCTTCTCCTTCTCCTCCACCTCCTCCACCTTCTTCCCTCCATCCATATTACCATGGTCTGTTGCTCCCCATCTCCCGGGGGGATTAGCAGGCTAAACGCTCGGTGGCGTGCGGCGGTGACGGCTTCTCCCTCGGATCGCAGAAACTGGCTCGGTGATTGAGGCGGGGGAGGAGTCGCGGCTCGGCCCCTACTGGGCGAGCGTCGGGTTTCCGAGGCCGAAATGACCTCGAATTTGACATTAAATCGACCTTGAGCGGGATTTAGCGAGCCGGCGCTCTAGCTGGAATGCAACGATAAGGCTCGAGATTAACAGATGAGACCGGAGGGGGATGAGACCGTCCCCTGTGATGCAGGAGATTAAGGAGGGATAGAAGGAGGGATGGATGGAGGAAATGAGGGATGGATGGAAGGAATGGGGGGGATGCTCGTTACACATTAAAGAGGAAAATATTTGGTCAGCCGCGTCTGGATTTGCCGTGATTAACTTTTTGGGGGTAGAGAGCTTTGTGTTCTTCGCAGGTGGGCGGCGGTGGCTGAGTGGGGGATGAAGCCAGAGCACCAGAGAGTCATTAATCAGGATGATGCCAAAGCACCTAAAAAAGAACAAACTCAGTAGGGACACAAAAGTTATATTTTACTCATGAGTTCAAGCAGGAAAAAGTTATTTTATTCGTTGTTTGACCATGGTGAAAAATGTATAAATACAGAAAATAAGTGGTTTGAAAATTGAATAATTTGTAATTACATAGTAATAATTTATACCTTAAATAACTATACCAATAACATATCCCCTCGCACTTGTCATATTCTGTATGTTAATGTACATTTGGCTTTGTACTGTATATATTATTTCAACTCTTTCCATAAAACTTTCCTGTTGGACGTCAAAAAATACATTTGATACATAAAAAATACTGCGATATGTTAAAATGACATTCGAAAGTCATAACAACATGTTGTAACATACTACACATTGAGATCTACTTGAAGCTTCCAAAGATGACACACACAATTTAATATTCATGTTCATGCTATTCCCCCACTTCGTAATTAAAGGCTGTAATTGACCAAGTAAAATGTATTTTAGAGGGGTGTACTTCTAGAATAGAGGAGTATAAGGGTGTTTGGTCCCCTGCCGGATTATACTGGGACCTAGTTGTACAAAATGAAATACATTTAAACTTAGTACAGTGTTTCCCAACTTTTTTCTACCACAGCACACTGTTTAAAATGAAAGAATACAGCACTACACCACTATCTTGTTAACCACTAACACCAAAACCTATAGAACTGTGCTTGTTATCACTATGGGCTACAAAAAGATGGTGATGCAAGACTCGCAAACGATTCGTTCGTAGTGAACAAATCCTAGAAATGAGTCAGGAGTCTGGAGTCACTCCAACAAAATAGTGGACGAGCAAGTGAATGTTCAAACTCAAACTGAAATTAATTACTGAACTAAATTGAAGTCCAAGGCAAAAGAAAGGTATTTGGCATAATTCATATTGAATCAGTGATGGATTTACAATTTGCATAGGAAGTCACCCCTAGCTCACCGTGCGTTACACCAACTCATTCAAATGAACGAAACATCAAAAAAGGAATGGCTTGTTTTCACTGAGTGACTAGTCAAGAACCAAATCTCAAAAAACCATGCAACCTAACAAGTTCAAGAGATTATTTGTCACATACATATATGGTCAAACATATTTGCACGAGTGCAGCATTGCAATTTTGATCTTGCAACAAAAGACACTCTTTCTGTTATTCATATATTTTAAGTGGAATTGGAATCATTCTCATGAGTCACAACGCATTGGTTGAAAACAGTCTTGGTAGAATGGATTCGGATTGAACTCCTCTCCTCTGTATCATCTTCCTCTCTCCCTTCTCTCCTTCTTTTTCCTCCTTCGGTTTCTAGCCCAAAATGGAATAAAACGTCGAGGTTGCGTAGGCAACTACCTTCACCTGAGGAGGGATCAGATCCATTACTTATGGGACTGATCGTCAGATCACATAATCCAATCAAAACTCTCTGGATTCATGCCTGAAAAGGCAGAGGAAGTGACGACGCCACAATTTGGTCCCACTCCCGTGGGAATATATGGCTCGACTTCCGCTTCCTCCTCTTTACGTTGCTGAGCCCCCTGTAGGGCACTGTACCACAGCGCAGTAATAGATCTGGTCGCTCCTCAGGGAACCGTGGTTGCCTATGCAACCTGGATCTATTACTCATGGGACCATATACCATCACGTGATAGTATGGTGATCACTCGAGGGAGGTTCACATAATAATGTACCCCCCACTGGCGTGTCTGTCCCAGACATGTGAGTGGATGTGTGAGGTAAAAAGTTTATGGGATACTTTCTGTAACACATGCATACCCAGGTCTTTACACCCCACGGCATGTGCCAGAGCAGACCTAGTAGCGTCCAACATGTAAAAGCGCACAAATGTGTGTGTGTGTGTGTAGGGAGCTCCAAGATGCTGCCCAACATATCCTCCACCAAGGCCCCACTGCTCAAGAGGAGGACACTCCCCCTTTGGAGTGTGTGCGTAGCCCTTGAGCGGCCTCTAATTACAGACTCCCGTAGGGCAAGTCTATGGCTTCCACTAGCCAATGGTGGAACAGGGGCCTACCCTTTGCTTGGGCGCCGAAGTACACAAATAACTGGTCCTCGCGCCTAAAGCCTTTGTGCGGTCCATTTAACACTGCAGCACCCGAGCCAAGCACAAAGTGTTAAGCCTCTCTTGTTCCTCTGACTCAAAAGGTGGTGGAGAAGGCCGCTGACTCAATGAACTGACTCCGAAACGGTGTGGTAATGACCTTTGGGGTGAAAGAAGGTCGCATGAGCACTCTATCACCTCCAACCAAGAACTGTATGTAGGATGGGTGGACTGCTGCTCGCCCACAAAATAACCAATAAGTCCCAAGAAGGAATTAAGGACGCCTGGGCTGGGTGCAGGGGTTGCATGCCTGCCATAAAGCTACACACCAGCAGGTGTGAAGCCATCCAAGCTCACATGACATGATTAAAGAGCTGCCAGATAGACCTTTAGTGTATCAGCCACTTTCCCCTCAGCAAACAGTTCATGCAGGTACGGTAATATTGGCCCTACAGGGCAGTCGGAGGGGGCGTGTCCCCGCTGTTCATACCATTGGGCACAAATACCACCTAAGTGCCTGGGGGCATGTGCAGGGCACCGTGGCACCTTTGAGGCCTGGCAGGAAGGGCTGAAGAGCTTATAGCACTGTGCGTAGCTCCAACATGTTTATGTGGTTTTTCACACTGTAGCCGGCTCCCCACCCCTTGGCGGATGTTTCCATGGTTATGGTGGAGTGATATGAAATGCTCCCGAGCGCGGATCCCGCAAGAAGGAGCCGGGCACCACACTGATAAGGCCTTCTTGCACCATGGCGACACCGTCACCCTGTGGTGCTTGTCTTTTACTGGATGGAAACTGCCGAGGGGTAGTGCCACAGCTGCTGACGCCATCATGCCCTGTAGTTTCTGGCACAAACGTGACATCACTAAATGTCAAGCTGCTCCCGAGCGGTTCAGGGCGTGACTTGATGGCCTGAGCCCTGGCTGGGGAAAGGCGGACCATCTAAAGCTCTCCCCTGAAAGGCAGAGTGCAGGTACTTCCCATACTGGGGCTGAATGGAGATGGGAAGTATGCTTTCATTTCTAACTTCTAATTTCACAAACCAGTCATTTGGTCAAATAAACTTCACCAATTGACGTGTGGTCAGCATCTGGAATTTCATCCGCAGGTCCAGGATCAGTCAATTATTTCCATCATTTTTGGGAAACACAAAGTATCTGCCGTAGTGTCCTAGCGCCTCCCTCTCTACCAGGACCCTCTGTATCACTCTGTAGCACCTTTTCCAGCAGAGAATCTATTTCTTTTGCGAGAACCTCTGTTTGACCATCCGGACTACTGATTCGATCTTCCCCTAAAAGCGGGCGAACTGTATGACATAGCCCTCAGTTACCATTTTCCGTATCCACAGACTCATCGTGCATGTGCGCCAAGCCTCCCACATTGCGGCAGAGCCAGCTTGTTGCGCAGCGGATCGGGTGTGCGCCCTTATTCTGAGGGCCCATGAGGTCCACGATTTGAGCCTGAGCCTTCTGTGAATGCACCAGTGTAGTGCACAATCAGCCGGGGGCACACTTACAACCCGTGGACCCACGGGTCTGATATGTATGCACCTTGAGCCTAGGCGGCCCGTGGATGTGCAGGTGTGGTGTTCAATTGGTTGGGCATGTGCCCACTCATGAACAATTGATGCCTCACCGGCGACATGTTCTTATGGAAATTCCCCCCTGGTGTGGCTTGACCCAATGAGACACCAGGGCCCGATGAGTTTTGCACGTTTAATTGTTGAATCAATGATTGGGCTCAAACAGTGCTTTTTGGTATTGTGGGGAGGTTCCCCGTTTCTGCGGCTTCACCTCCGCCACACGCCTACTGCCTCGCTGGGAGGGGGCCCTGCGGGAGATCAAGGACTGAAGAGCCTCCTGGCTCTTCTTCTCCTGAGGCTCAAAGCTCTTGAGGCCTTATGACAAAGGCGTTAGGTCCCGGTCCTGAAGTCCGGTTTGGCCTAACCAGCGGACTGGTTCAGGGTCATGAAGGATCCCGGACCTCCAGGACCTCCAGAGCTCGGCCAGAGGCCAAGAAGTGAAGCAGGCGCGGCCATACAATATCTCAATGGATTCTACTTGCGCAAAGTAAGAAAGGAGGAGGAAGTGGAAGTCAAGCTGCAATACCTGCGGGGGCAGGGCGGAATTGTGACATTGTCACTTCCTCCGATTTTTCCGGTGTGAATGCAGAGAGTTTTGATTGGATTACTTCATCTGCCGATTAGCCCCATGAGTGATAGATTGCAATCCCTACGATGGGGAACCCAAACTTCCTCAGCCCCTGTAGCTCTGATGGTGATGGACTAACACCCAGAGGCCTTACTTCCTGTGTGATAATATAATACTGTATAATAGAATATATTTTAATATGAGTGGACTGTTAGGAAGAAGCTCCTCGGCTTAATCAATAGATAATTAGTGTCGGGGAAAATATTCTGTCACGCTTCATCACCGCCGGGGAAGATTGGCCCTGGTGCATTGTAGCCAGTGGAAGATACAGAGACCTGGTGGACTCCCCTGGCTTCCAAAATAAAGTTCTAACTGGAGGATGAGGTAAATAAATGATCTCATGCACAATAAATAATTTGTATACGTGCACAAGAGAGAAGTTAAGTTAGGATAAGTAAAATAAACAATGCCTATGAAATGCATTGTGGTGCATATGAATATAAAAATGGCTGGATGCATAAAGTCATTTTTGAATAATATAAAAAAAACAAAAACATGGAATGATAGCAGAGGTCATGACCAAATATGGATACTGTACAATGAAGTCAATATATGCCAATAGCTAAATTGGATTAAAAGTATATGGAATGGGGACAGGAGATAATAAGTTCTTCCTGCTCTTTTTAAGACATTTATCCGGTTTTACTAATTTGTTTGTTTATAAAGCTGAATAAACTGACGTAAAATTGACAAGCCAGTATTAATAGATACCTTAAATACCTTGTTTGGCCGGGAAGACCAGCAGTTCCGTTTTCAACTTAATCTGGCGAAAACGGAACTGCTGGTCTTCCCGCCCAAACAAGGTATTTATCACAACATTGATATTAAAATCGACTCTCTATCTCTTGTTCCTACCAAGGCTGCAAGGAATCTTGGTGTCATTATTGATGACCAACTGACATTCTCGGACCATGTTGCCGCCGTCTCCCGGTCCTGCCGCTTCGCACTACTCAACATCCGAAAAGTCAGGCCGTACCTGACCCAATATGCCACTCAACTGCTGGTGCAAACCTTGGTGATGTCCCGTCTCGACTACTGCAACGCCCTCTTAACAGGCTTGCCGGCCTGTGCGGTGAAGCCACTGCAGATGATACAGAATGCGGCGGCGCGACTGGTGTTCAAGCAGCCAAAGAGGGCACATGTCACTCCGCTGCTCATCGAGCTCCACTGGTTACCTGTAGCCGCCCGCATCAAGTTCAAGTCTCTTATGCTGGCCTACAGAGTGATTGCTGGGAATGCTCCCGCCTACTTAAATGCTCTTGTAAGAGCACATGTTGCCCCCCGGATGCTGCGCTCGTCAAATGAGCGTCGCCTGGCTCTGCCGGCCGTACAGCCACGGCAATCCAGGCTATTCTCATTTGTAGTTCCACGTTGGTGGAACGAGCTGCCAAAAATGACCAGAGCAGGGACCTCCCTCTCTGTCTTTAAGAAGCACTTGAAGACCCAGCTCTTCAGTGAGTACCTCCTGTCCTAACCTACAATTACTTAGGACCACCTTGCAGTATTTATTGTTAGACTAATGTCTCTGTCGCAATGTAGCTTGAATGTTATTCTCCCTTGTAAGTCGCTTTGGATAAAAGCGTCTGCTAAATGACTAAATGTAAATGTAATGTAAATAGAAGTAAACAGTGAGGAAACAAATCTTAAATATATATATATATTTTTCTTATTATTTACGTGTGGTACAGTAGGAGAAGCGAGGAGAATGATGAGTGGGCTCTTCATCAGGCAGCATTTACAGATACTGTCATCACAGACAGCTTATGGCATAAAAGAGGAAATGCACCACAAGAGTATTTATAAAAAGTATTTAAAAAAAAAGCACGTCTTCCTCTGGGAAGGAACTAGAAGTCACTCTTCTGTCATCTCTAATAGGTCCAGTGATTGCCAAAATCTCCTGGTTTTTCCCCATTAATCATTATGATTTTCATTTAGTCATTAGGATCAAAGGGGTGAGTTGCGAAGGTCAGGGGTTCGAGGTCTAAATTCATGACCCAAATCTGAAAATAAAGATCTTTTTTTATTATTTTTTATTATAACCTATACCAACCTTGTACCTATTTACCATATTGAATGCATTTTTCTTGCTTTTTTAATTGCTACAATTTTACTGCCTCCTATTAATGTAAAGCACTTCAAATCGCATGTGTGGTTTGAAAGGTACTAGGTAGGTTAATATTATAATTATAAATGTTATACCCCTAAACCACTGACATGGTTGAGGTCTTGTTAGAACTCTTTTGTCCTTTTTTCCTAAATAAATACATTCTGTTTGCATCTAACCCGGTGACGTGTCCCTCCTTATTTTGCGGCATTTTAGCCAGTCGTAACTCGTGACATGTATAGTAAACTGGCGGAATATAAATGTTGACATTCCTTACTCACCCCTATAGAGTTTACTTGGAGCTCCAGAGCAACGGATCCGAATCGTTATTTTAGTCCCAACATTTTTTAAAGCTGATGAAATGTGCCTGAGCGACATGCGGAGTTTAGTTAGTTTGAATGGAGTTGTGTTGTTGGGAACATCCACTTGTGACATCATGAACCGACGTTAAGTCTGGTTTATGTCTCTGGGTGGTCATTCGCATTCGGAGCGTTGCGCTGTGTTCAATATGAACTCGGAAAATTGTAACTCGTGCTGGGTTTCAGAGAAACCGTAAAACTCTAATATGGACCTTACACAACTAAACTGGACCCTGTGTATTGCTGCCTGCAGCTATATTTATTATAATTATTATTATTATTATAATTATTATTATTATTAATATTATTAAAAGTGGAGTAGATGCATAGGATATCCACAATACATTTACTAACTTTCTTTGGCTTTTTGCCTGATTCTGATTAAATGATGACATGATTTCAATCATTTGAGATTATTTTAGGTTCTAAAACAGATCTGGTCTCCAACCAGTCCTACCAACCATGGTTTGCCGAATTCGAATGTTTTGTTCATTACCTCATTCAATAATTGGGTTCAAAATTATGACCCAATAGCAGAGTAAATGCACATGAAATCCACTTTTTGTAATCAATATTTTCTTTGGGTATTTGGTCTCTGGAATGAGTTTGATCAGTTTTCTGGACAACACAATTCAGATAAATTGATTTAAATATATATATATATATATATATATATATATATATATATATATATATATATATATATATATATATAATATTACCGCAGCTATACTATATTGCTCTAAACCAAACAACATTCTGGCTTTAAAAGCGTTGGAGAAACCCAAACAACTTGTGTATTCCGACGGCACTGCATTTAAATAGCTGCAAACAATTCCACATTCAGACGTGGGCACCTCGGCTCCTCTCAGGCAGAACCTGCGCTCGCCTCAATTTGTTTAAAATCCGAATATACTGGGCAACCGTTAGCGCTGCTCATTAACGGTGGCTCCCCATTCACATACATATATTTGTCTTCGCTGGTGCTGAACAACATGTCCGCTTGGAGTTTCTCATCGAGCTTCTCGACACCGGGCTCCGGCTGGCAAGCGGCGGTTTTCCCTTCGAGAGCCCTCAGGAAAACGACAATAACATATTTTATTTTTCTGTAAAGACAAAGAGGGGAGCGTCTCTTCACCGCGTCGTCCTGATTATTCAGTCTAATGTTTCCTGCTGAATGCTGACCGCAGGCCTTGTTTTCCCCCCACATGGAGCCGGTGGGAAGGAAGGTCGCCGGGAGCCAGGACAAAGGAGGCCCCCACACGGGGCTCCGGGGGCTGGATTACCTCATGTCTTTGGTCCCTCAAGTGGCTCATCAAGTCTTTTCAACCTCTCTCTCTTGCGCTCTCTCTCTTTCTCTCTCTCTCTTTCTCTAAATATCGACGAAAGACGAGGTTTGATTAGCTGGATTAAGTAATGAAGGAGGGAAAGCTGAGGAGGAGGAGGAGGAGGAGGAGAGGAACGAGCATTGTTCAGGAGGACGAGGAATTGTTCTGTGGAAGTTAGGGGGAACAACTTGAGTACGTCGGGCATGTATGTAAAGAAAGAAAGGAGATAAACAAAAACAAAAAAAGGCAAGGAGGGCAAACAAGAGAAGGAGGAGAGGGAGGGCCCGGGGTCCCGCTTAGTATTCATTCCTGTTTGTGTGATCGGGCCAAAACGGGGCAATTAGTGGCGATGGAGAGGGGAGGCGGGGTCTTCTAGGAGGACCACTCGTTCACTCAGGGACTCGTCTCAGCACGAGTGAACCCTCCATGCAGGGCTCTGACCCCGGACAGAGAAATCCGCGTGGCTTCCCAAAACATATTCATAACAAGGACCACCACCCGCCAAAAAAAGCATTCATCCATCCATCCATCCCTCCGCCCTGTGGCCGCGGACCCCCTGTCTGTTGTTTACCCGGGCCAGCGGTCGCCCCTTCTGGGAAAAATCTGAATTTAGATACCCTCGGGCGACGTGCAGCCTTTTCTCATCCCCGATCTGCAAGTGATGAGAGAACGACAGGGAGGCTGGAAGAACTCTCACTGGATGTTGTTTTTTTTTTTTTTGTAAAACGGTACCAAGAAGAATCCATGTAAGTAAGAGCGTAAGATGGTACGTGATCATTATGGGTATAATGGGTATTTGGACAGGATCTCACAATTTGATTCTGATACAGAGGGTCACAATTCCGATCTGATTATTCCGACACTGATGAGATGGCTCACGATACGATATATTGGCATTTTATACATAATGAGAATTATTATGTCTCAAGCTGTCCGGCTTTTGTTTTCAACAAGGTCGAATGAGGAAAATGAAACAGCATTATTTTTTTAAAATCCATTTATATGCAATATATAACGGCTGTTGTCATATTGATTTAATATCCAAAACATTCGCAGTTGTTGCTGCCTCATCAGCATTTCTGGGGGGGGGGGGGGGTGGAAATGATCTCCTGAGTTGATTTGGATAAAAAGGATCTTTATACGATTCATTATCGATTTGATCCAACATCGAAGAGATTGTTGACGATATCGACACATGGGCATATTAGACAAAATGATCATTTCTACAAGCTGACTAATCGGTGACAGGGGGTCACAGATGACAAGCTCTTTCCACCAAACTAGGTTTTGTCACCTGCATGAAACCATGCGCGGGAAAGGATTTTAAAATTTGATTCTTGATCACTGATCACACTCCCAAGTCGATCCCGACACGACCAGATATTAAACCCGCTTGATGTCTCACCGAGCAGTAGGATTGCGTCGTTAGGGGTTCACGCCACACCCTCACAGCTCAGGGGAGCGCAATATGATTTTTGTCTGATCTGGGGCTTTGCTCGGTGGTCGCCTAAAACTTGTGGCTGATTGGAAAATCAGGCCAGAACCATGTAGTCTGACTTCGGCATAACAGGAAAATTATTAAAAGGAAAGACAGTGGGGGAAAAACAGGGGTGTTTACAGGTATGTAACGGTGATTATTTTCAGGGTTTTCATTGCTTGGGCAGATGATTCCTCTGGGTGGCTCAGGCTTATCTCTGGGTGGGCAGCGGTCACCCCAGCCCACCCGCGGACACGTCACTGCAGCGGTCTATGGTTCAGGAGGTAGAAAAAGAGGAGTTATGTTCTTGAAGATTTTCACGGTAGCAAAATCCTTTTTTTGGCTGTATCTGTTGACAGATAAAAAAAAAAATACATGAAACCATTGACAATAAACCTCTTTAAACCCCTCTAGTCCCCATCATTCTAAAATTCCATATAGACTAGGACATTTGTGTGCAAAACTCCCTGTTGTGCAACAAGCGGTGAAAATAACATTTCGGCGGGGACACCAAGAGCACATTATTTTATGGAAAAAAATCATTTCCCATCTGCTGCTGCTTCCATAAGTTCAATCGACGCAGACTTCAACACATCAATACAAAGTGAAATTACTGGTGATGTTTGCAAAGTACGGCAAGTCATAAATACAAGTAGGCACGGCGGACACTGGTTACAGAAATAATAAGTTATGTTCTTGGAGATTTTCATAGTAACCAAATAAGAGAATGTTAGAGAACTGAGCTACAAAGTATTGAAAATAGTTTTGTTTGTTTTAATACACAATTACACGCCGCATATACATCGCTGTCTCCAAGCACATTAGGGCCTGTATTAGTGGTTGTTAGCAATCTCTCTTGTTCTATTCTAATACATACGACCTGCGGTGGCCCTGAAGACGTTATTGTCTCATGGAACATATGGACCGATAATTACAGAATTAAAGCCACAGGGGACGCGGAGACATTCTGTGCCGTGGCTGCTGAGCGTTGACAGACTGTGCTGTGTCACTGCTCGCAAAAGCACAGCGAGGAAGTTCCCCTTAAAGGTGCAGTGTGTAGAATTTAGCGGCATCTAGTGGTGAGGTTGCAGATTGCATAAATCGTGTTAATTATTATTATTATTATTATTATTATTATTATTATTATTATTAACAATAATAATAAATGTTAAAAAAATATTTTATGAGTAAAAAAAAGTATCACGCAGATTCCTCAACCAGGGATTAATAGTGTTATCTTATCTTAAAAGGCATGGAGAATTGTAATTGTTGCGTTAGAGCTTCTAGGATTAAATTAGGGTAGACAAACAAATATTAAAGTACTTTAAATCACGCTTAATACATTATACCTTTATATCACATTTTAAGTGAACGGAACTTTTTAACGAGTCCAAAAAAACCCCCCAAAAAACGATTGAAATGAATTCTGTCTGTGAAAAAAAAAAAACATCATCTCTAATTCTTTCTCATGATGATAGGTTTGTGATGAAATCTGAGGTGGTGCAAACGCAAGCTGTGGAAATAAATGGATCTATCACCAAAAACATCTCGGCGAACCCTCTGTCTCAGGGCATCAAGTGTTTCGAATCATAAATGAATTGGAAAAAGAAAAAATAAAACAGCTAATATCTCAACGGAGCGGGCCTCATTGATTTTACCCTCCGAGCACACAAAAAAAAAACCAACAGAAAATGCACTTGGAAAGCTGCACCAGGCTGCAGTCCGTGGGCCTGAGTGGTGTTCAGAGGGTGGGAGTGGGAGTCTGAGGATCTCCCACGCAGGCGTTTAATTCTGACACCGCGGGTGAATCAGAGGAAAACAGAAGGTCAACTGAAGATCCGGAAGAGAGGAGGGAAAAAAATGCAAGGTGAAGGATTTTCGGTTGTGAATTTGGGTTTTGAGTGTCACTGGAAATAGACACGGTGGAAGAAGAGCAATTCCACAAAAAGCAAAAACGTTTGGGTTTTTGACAAAGTGTGAATTGACGGACAGGTTTGGTTTATTGTACATTGCCAAAATGTTCTATTCCACTGCAATTTTTTCGTTACTTTTTTGTATGTTGCCAACGTATAAACTTTTAGGGGGGGGGCGGGGGGGGGGGGGGGGATTTTGCCAGTTGTTCTTGTTCTGTCTTTGTTAATGATTAAGTTAGTATATTGCTGTTTGGGAGCTGCACCACCACAATTACACCACAATTTCCCCTTAAGGATGCAAGTATGAAGGGGGTTTGAAGTTGGAT
>NC_137203.1:12019328-12054328 GCF_960531495.2 Zeus faber
TGTGTGTGTGTGTGTGTGTGTGTGTGCATGAGGTCGGAATCATATCGCCGCGCCTCCAAGCAGCGGAAAAGGCCCCACAACCCCCCCCCCCCCCCCCCCAGCCCCCCAGAGAAGCCGGAGGCCCGCGGAGCACAACCCAGCCCCGGGGAGTACGCACATACGACCTTTACCGCCACGAGCAGGCACAAGACGCAGCCACAGGCGGAGAACCCGGGCGGCGGACACCAGGCGGGGCCAGCCCCACCGATGCCCCGCGCAAAGGCGGGCCCCACCTGACCGCAACCAGGCGGACCCAGCGAGCCCCGTCCGGCCGCCAGCCCTGAGCGCCGGGCCACGGAGCCGAGCGGGCTCAGCACAGGACACCCGGCTGTCAGCCCCCAGCCTAACCCCCCCCCCCCCCCGACACCCGCGGACAGCCAGATATGTGGGCCCTCCACCACCCCCGCCACCCGCCCCTCAGAGGGAGCAAAAGCCGACAGCCGCCTCCCGCACTGCAACCCACACCCACGATGGCAAGCAGCCTCCGTCAGCAAGGCAATTGTCAGCCTTGCTGACATTTCCAAAATCTGCACATGCTCCACCCACCCAGTGGCACAGCGCGGGCGTGGTCCAGTAACACAGGCTGTGCATTAGAGTCACACTTGAAGAAGGCCTTTATTTGGCCCTTTAACTTCTCCCACTATGGATATTCCTCTTCAGCATTCGATTTCACGAAGAGCAGTGATGACCCAGAACACGTCGCTTCTGTGAACACCAAAGCCCCTTCCGCTAAAAAAAAAGCAAGGAAAAAAAGCTTCATCGAAGGGGAGATTTCCAAAAACATAGTTATTCAACTCGGTACACGACAGAGTTGCCAAAGGAATGACTGTGATGATGTAATGCTCTTCTCAAGCGTCACAAGTTTTCTCAGAATTCAGCCGTTTCAAGTCTTCGGCTCAGGGGCCGGGGTTTGAGGAGAGAGGCGGTGGAACGTTCTTCCCAGGCCCCGAATCCAATCAGTCTCAAAGGCATGACTGTGAAACAGCCCTTATACACACATAAGATGTCTTCACCGCGGACGGACAGAAAACGCACACAATGCTGCTTTCAAAACACAACACACACAGCGTACGCAGCGTACGCAGCGTACACAGCGTACACAGCGTACACAGCGTACACAGCGTACACAGCGTACACAGTGTACACAGTGTACAGCGAGAACAGCGGCATGGGCTGGACATTCATAGACTAAATTACACACGACGGTCTATGCTCACGCAAAAAGATAGAATAAGTAGACACGGTGATATACCGACCAACGCCAATATCACAAAAAAATTGACAAATAGCTCAATCTTGATGATTTGACAATATTTTGGGAATCGGTGTATCATACGACAATATTTAATAGACAAGGGTTAGCAATGATTGTAAACAGAGCAGGTCGAGGCGTCGATGACAACGGTCGATGGAGATGAGAAAACAGCATTACTTTACTGGAATGTCATCAATAACATTTAACTATATCACAATATTAGCATAACCAAGATATGTTATCATGATATACCACACACACACACACACACAAACACACGCGCACACACACGCACTCAACCAGTCGTAGAATCTCTTCTCTTGTTGTTGCAGAATCGTATAAAACAAAGTGCAAACAGGTTAATATCTGCACTGTATATCAGTTTCGGAGGCTTTTGACCGTTACTCCAATACATTTCGAAGAAAATATCTGTACGGTACATTTTACTCCACTACATTTAGGTTTGTTTGTTTGTTTGTTTGTTTATTTGTTTGTTTGTTTTTGTATATTTTTATAAATTGAAAGCAAAAAAATCATGGACTGGATCGACCAAACTGCTGATTCAGGATGGGTGAGCTCAGAAATGACGATGACACCGCCTCTACTTTTTACTGTTGATACAGAACATGTGCTAATGCTCCACATTCCTGCTGCAGCTCTCTGTCACTGAACCAGCTGCATCCCACCTGATGTCTCAGCAGGCAAAACGTTATTGAATATACAATTATTTCCAAGGCTTTTTTTTTTTATTGAATATGAACACTGCGCGTGACTTTTGCAAAGATCCAACACCACAGGGCTTATAACTGCACAGTATGATTAAATAGTGTGTTGTGCATATCCATATTGACAGCCAACAAAATAAATACAACAAACACAAATTATAAATAAATACTATTCTATGTAAATATTAATGAGAAGGCTTCTCATTTCAGGGGGCGTCAAGACATTTTTCACGACAATCCAAAAAAGCTCTTTTTGTTGTCGTATTATGTCCAATCTAGACGTGGATTTGAGAAACTTTTGTCTCTGAGAAAGATAAAAAGAAGCAAACCACAGAAATGAAAGTGCCCCCTACTGGCCCCAGTAAAGGAAGGCCCCAGTGAGAAGGCCCCAGTAAAGAAAGGCCCCAGTGAAAAGGCCCCAGTGAGAAGGCCCCAGTGAGAAGGCCCAAGGCCCCTGGCCCCACGAGAGGTCAACGCCCTTCCAGGGTCCACGCCGCCACAGAGCTTAAGTTGCTTAAGTGCGGTCACGTCACGGCAGCAGCCGCTTACGGGAAGAACCCGAACGGGCGTCGGACCTTGAGCTCCTCTCCTTGAACCCACCTAATGGCAATAAACACCTTAAGACAGATTAAGATAAGACACAACTTTACAGGCAGAGCATAATCACACCTGATGCGTGGTGGGACATGCAACATTAATTCAAGCACACGGACGTTGCGCGAGGCGGCCGTGAATAGCCGACGAGTCTCCTACGAAGCGCCGCGGATAAAGGAGGACAACCGAAGCGACGAGCTTGGGTTGTCTTTATTCGTCCATTTCAATTCGCCTGTCCTTCTGTGGCAATCGGCTGGTCTGAGTTGGTTGCTGCTCGGCGCGCTCGGGCAGAGATGTAACATTTAGATTCAACTTTTAACGTTCAGATTTAGATGTCATATTTTTTTTTTAACATACAAACATATTGTCAACAATGACACGCGAGGTGTTTGCGTACATTCTCCGCCTCAAAACGTGAGGACAGCGACCTTTTGACGTTCCAAATTCACCCGCTAGAATTATGGCGACGGGGGCTTTTTTTACACCCGGCGCCTCGTCTCCGGACGCGGGGAGCCGTCGTTGTCATAGTTGAGCTTATCAGCGGAGCGACCTTTCCCCGGTAACGCTAATCAACACCAGGCTTCCAAGAACACAAGAGAGGCCGGGAAACAACCGATACGGCCGAAGATACTGCGCCCGCCGCAGCGCTTGGCAGCCTGCCCCGAAGAGAGGCCAGGATTCTGGGAAAGTGACGACGATCACGATGAAGACGACGATGATGAGGATGACGACGATGATGACGACGACGATGACGATGATCAGCGTCCCGCCGCAGTAGCAGCAGCTCAGCTTATTACAAACTTTTCCTGGCACCGTAAATGCACCGTTTCAGAACGACCAGATGACCGCTCCTTCTTCCAGGAAGACGCGTCGCACAGGAACTCACTCAATCAAGATTTTTATATTTCTTTAATAAATGACAAACCAATTTTCTGCATTGATGCAATGCATTGCACTTAATTTAGTCGTGCTCATTGGGGATGGGAATTCGCTTTTGGGCTCTATAATTCCAGGAAAAAGTGGTTGTATGTTTTCATCTTTTAACTAAGTCGTGTTTTTATTTGCTAGAATAATATCTCATATATATATAGAGAGAGAAAGAGAGAAAACAGAAGCAGCAGAAACATTTCCACTTCATCGGTACAGTAGTTGTACAGTACGCTCCATCGAAAACACCCCAGTGCAGTACGTCGTTCTATCCGCTAGAGGGCGGCAGACACTTTAAAACGAGAGGGACAACTCGAGGCAAAGTTCAAGGCTTTCAGACGTCAAGGCCTTTGTTCAAGCCTTGTGTTAGGGTTGGGGTTCCCTTTTCCAGAAGCTCAGGTACTATCTTCATGTCCATCCATTTCAGCACATTATCATAGAAAGATACACTAATTGATATATATATATATATATATATATATATATTAGAAAATTCATAGACCTGCTATGAACAGTCATAGTAGAAGAAGTAAAAGTAAAATCGGTTACATGACATTGCACACTATAATCACATGCACTGCATTCCAGTGCATGCAGCCGGATTATAGAAACACAAGTAACACCTCATATGATACAAGCACAACGCACAAGTCCAGTGGAAAGAATCCATTGAATAACTAATGTCACATGCTGTCATCTGACCATGACTTTGGGAAAGAACACATTGCTACGCACAGCACCCTGTGTGTGCGTGTGTGTGTGTGTGTGCGCGTGTGTGTGTGTGTGTGTGTGTGTGTGCCTGCGTGCGTGCGTGCCCTAAATGTCCTCTTACAACCAGTGTCCCGCTCCCTGCCTTATGACGGGAGTCATGTGGGGTGTGGAATGTGGAATGTGGAGTGTGTAGAGCAGCAGAATACCAGTTCCGGTCCACAGTGTTCCTGAGTGGGTCGCTGCAGAGGAGCCTCCATGTTTGGAGCTGTTTGAATTCGGAATGTCTGACTGGATGCAGAGATTCACCATTCTAACTTTCGGTGGTCTGTGTGCAGTGTTTTTCAACCTCTGGTCCGTGGCACACTAGTGGGCTGTGGGAGAGAAAAAATAAAATTCCGCTTTTAAAAAATGAAGAAGGGAAACTTTCTGTCGGCTCTTGTGTTGCAAGACTGCACGAAGTCAATCAGAAAAGCAGCTCCGGCAGAACATCTTTCAGTTTGCAAGGGAGGACTGGTTCGTAATAATGAATTTTTATGAAGGCGTTTTGACAAATGCCTCGGCCTGTTTGTGCCTTGGTCTTTAATTTAGTCCACAGTAATTATTTTCAGTTTTTTCGGCGGAGTGACTCCAGACTCCCACGCCAATTAAAATATTTGCTTGCAATGAACAAATCCTTTAGCAGGCCATAATAATAATAATAATAATAATAAGCACCGTTCTATGAGTTTGTGATGTCTTCAGTCGAACTATCAATCACTTTTGTGGGGCCCCCGGGAACCTCTCGTTGGACCCCCACCGCTCCACACATTATCAGTGGTAACCCAAGCCCACGGTGTGTCCTTAAGACGTATGATTTATGATTTAACGCTAAAGTACTTGTCTCACTGCAGCTGCTGTTGTACACTTATATTATACTACAAAAGAAACAAAACCTCTTCAGGCCCGAGGTCAAGGGGCGAAGCTGAAACAAACACTAATTAGAATTAGTGTGAGACCAGATTGATGTCGCTGAAGCAAGAGCAGCCTGCGCGGGCGTGAAGCGCGGCCAGAACTCTCAGAGTGCACGTGGACCTGGATGGTGGCGTGCGCACCGCACCGTTGCAGGGAATAGTGCACGTAGCGTAGCGGCGTCGATCTTCAGCTCAGTGCGGAAGTCGATACATGGTCGAGAGCTGTTATCGGGTTGAAAGGGCGTTTACTGAATAACCATAATAACTCGTAAGTGCAGGATTCCCAATAACTGTTTCTAATCAGTGACAATATACCTGGCAGGAAGTAACATGCATGTTCATATGATTTAAACCCTATCAATAAACAACAACAATATAATAATAATGATAATGATAATAATAATAATAATAATAATAATAATAACAAATTGGTTACATGGCCATTTGATTTGATTTGGCCGACAAACAAGGATTGTTCTGCCCCGTGCTGCACCTTGTACTCGGCTTGTTGCTCAAGATCCGGTAAAATCTCCCCTGCACACACACACACACAAACAGACACAAACACACACACACACACACACGCACACACACACACACGCACACACACACACACACACACACACACACACACACACACACACACACACACACACACACACACACACACACACACACACACACACACACACACACACACACCAACACAAACCCACACAGAAGTACATCTAGTCCTTGTGTTTGTAGGTGAGTGTGTGAGAGGTGAAGAGGATGAGGAAAGGATGAAGAGGGAAAAGAGCAGAGGAGTGGTGACATGAGGATAGTGTGTGGATCTGAGAGAGGTGGAGCAACTGTGTTGCTCCGCTTTGAAGCCTCTGCCAGAAGAGTCAAAGATCACTGGTACAGAAAAAACAAAAAACTCACAAGTAATACAAATAGTAACAAAACTATTTACGATAATAATTATCTTTAAAATAATAAATGATAAACAATAAATAATAAATCATAACAATATGAATTATTTATGGAAAATGAACAAATAAATAAATGAAAATAAATAAATGAAGGAAAAAATAAATAAACAAATAAATACTTAAAATGAATAAATATATACATGTTAAATAATAATAATAATTTATATAATTATAATAATAATAATAATACTTGACATTGAAAAAAAATACTGGCAAACCTTAAATACACACACAAAAAAATCTCCAATCAGAGTAATGCACATGAAAGTATACAGTTATGGCATGTGAATACACATTGCACTGTAACTTTCTCTCACACGCACGCACAAGCACGAACGCACGCACACACACACACACACACACACACACACACACACACACACACACACACACACACACACAGAGCAGGAAAAGAGATCGATATCAATTGGAAAGCACTGGGAGATAGAGTTCCTCTCTCTGCTCCATAATGTATAATGTGAGTTCTGGTCATGGAACTAGTTTCAGTAAGAGCTCTGAGCTGTTCGAGGCCCAAGCTGTTACTGTAACAACTAAACATTCATCTCTTATTCCCACGTGTCCAAGAAATGGTTTGGGCTTGCTTGTAATTCATAATTGATGATGACCGAAAATAAAATGTTGACCGCTTTTCCCAGAAAAAAAAAACGAATATTGTGAAATTAAAAGCTGTGGACTACTTTGTTTTTTTTAGATGCGTTCCACCAATGCGCACACAAATGAAGCTCAATCAAATTTTAAGTATTGCATTACCAGGGAGTTGTTTACTTCCCTCCAAAAATACTTCCATTAAAGTGAAGTTGAGGACTGACTTTCGACTTTTGCTTTTGCTATAGTAAAGAAATTCTCTAAAAAGTAGGGAATGGATGTTCCATACTGTACATTTGTAGACGGTGCTTTCACATTTAAAAGGAGAACTACAAAGAAAGAATTTAATTGTTATGACGACAATAAGCTGTTTGCTATTATCATTAGCTATTGGTAGTATTAGTATTAGTTGCAAGCCAACTAGCATAAATGTGTAAAAACCCTTACAAATTCGTAAATTAACAATTATGAGAAAAAGAAAAGAGGTCACTGAGTGAGCCGTCGTCAAAGTAGTCTTCAGCCTTGAAACTAACGCTAAAATGTCTACACAGTCCACGGTGGTATTGACCACCCTGAGGCATCATGAAATCCTAATCGACAGACCTTTTCTTTAACTGTTTTTCTTGTAGTGACTTAAAAGCCAGAACTTAAACTCTATCCAACATTTCATATGGGGTTCCACAGGGGTCAATTATTGGCCCACTGATGTTGACTGTACATGCTCCCGTTCAGTCGCATCATAAAGAAACGTAACTCGTACGTATCTCACTTTGCCCTCACAACCTTGGTTCTGTAAATAACACTTGTTAATTGCACTGCCGACGTCAATGTCCCGACCTTCCACAGCCGAACAAAGGCCAAAGTTGATCCTCGGAGTCGGAGATCATTTCCTTTTTGCCTTTACTGTCTCCGAAACACAGTGAGCAGGGTGTGTCTGAACTTTCAAACTCATATCAGTCATATTTTGTCTCTGAAAAACACCACTATGTATTCATCTCCAACATCTTAGATTACTGCGTGGCCCTCTTTGCTGGAATTTCCCCCAAAGAGTTTGCCGAGAAAGGCCATCGAACAAACTGATCTTCCAATTTCTTCTATGACTAAATGTCAAACCTGGCACACTACATCCTGAGGACTCTACTCTACAGGATATACTACACACTACCTACTACATGTGTACTCTATACTGAATATACTATATATTTCAAACGTAAATCACAGTCGTGGTGAATTACAAATTAGTAAATAACGACTCATTACATTACATTACAAATAAATGACTCCAATATAACTTTGAAAAGGCATTGAAATGTGCAATTTTGTGTTTGGTTGTGTTTAGACAGTTTTATCCTGCACAAATAAATCAAAACATTCAGAGTTATGAAACGTGAATCAATGGAAATGAATATGTGCTGAGTAATGATGAGGAGGTGAATAGTAGCCTATCTATAGTTGTTCTTGTGTATAATTACACAAGCCTAGGATGACTGGTATTATCCAACTCCTGCAAAACGCTGCTGCCAGAGTGCTGACGGGGACGGACAAAAAGCACATCGCTGCTTTACTTAGAACCCTGCCTTCAATTCATAATCGATTTAAAAGTACGACTGATCTTCTGCACGGCTCCAAAGGGGTTCTATCTCGGGAGTAAAAGCGTGACCTTCTGAGTGTCTGTAAACGTCCCCAACTGACCCTTTCCGATCATCCGCGGAGCCTTTAATTTGGCTATTTCAGTCGTAATGCCAAGCGTGTTGAGTTTGCTTGTGTCCGACACGTGATAACACGGTATATAAAATAAGTGTGACCTGACTCCACCCGGAGCCTTTGAGCCCCGTGGTGTACCGTGATGCAATGCGGTGGGATCTCCATCCGCATATGGATCTAGCGTCGCACGTAAACCGAGAAAAGTGAAATATAGCATTTGAATATAACCAAAAGCAAGAAGCATGAAGCTGTAGTTAAGGTTATAAGTTGTTCCTCTGATAGTCTGGCAGACTGGATTTGCGTTGAGACAACGTCGTGATGCCGAGTCCGCGTGAGTTGTACACAACTTGCATGTTGTTGAGTTGAGTTGTTGAGTTACTGTGTTTACTTGTTTTTGTCAGGAGGGCTTATTTACAGCGTTGCTACCACATGGAGTGCGGAGGGATTACGTAATGTTTTGAGAGATCATATGGACCTAAAAAAAAAATAAAAAAACCCTGCGTGAACCGTAATTTGATCCGTCTTCATTGGCGTCATTGGCGCACTGTATGTTGAGGCGATGCAGGGATTGAAAAACGTTGTAAATTTAGCCTGCAGTGCCAAGGGTGAGAGGAATAGTTTGGCCTTTAGAGGTTGAAAATAAATAATAATGCATTCAATTTTTCGAAAAAAACTGAATATATAATCCCAAAATTAGTAATTTGCGTTCTGGAAATACCGAGTACACATTGAAAAAAACAAACAGCTCCCAACCTGCGATGTGTTAGTATTTGGACAGTGGCTTGTGAACACAGCGAGCCTCGCTCTGTGTTTGTTTTGAGTCACCGTGCGGCTTCCCACCACTCGGTGGGGACTTTTCTCTCTGGGTGTAGACATACCCGACCTGTTCTCCAAAAGTCTGGGGACAAATTTAACACGCTCGCTCCAGCTCATCTCACTCACACTGGAAAAAAAACAAAAAAAAAAACGCCCTGGAGTTTGGAACTGAAAACAGTGACAGTGCCAGAACGTTTCCCTGCAAGTGCTGCTGTTAGTTAGTTCTGCATTGGTTTATTGGGAAGATCTTGTTTTGGTCGATAAAAGCACACATTGTGCGTACCAGGGTGGTCCGGGCATCATTGACCATATATGGACATGTACTGCGGGTATCTTTAGCTCCTGGGTATCCCCTCTTGCACTTTCTATTTGACCCCCATTTTTGGTCGGAACAGCTGTTTTCACCCGTTATCTATTCCACCAGTTCTGATTCCATCGTTGCTAAGTCGACTCCCGCCCTCTGGTTCAGGTAGATTGGAATGGCGCTCCATGAAGCAACAGATCCAGAGGCAGCAGGAAGTGATGCTGCGTTCCACGGAACTCGGAAATCTGTGACTCCTTTTTTTTTTTTTTTGTTTTCCAAATTCTATAAATAATGTATGATGTAATGTAAAAATGTAATGCCAAGTCGGTCGAGTTCCCACCGAAGGGCTGAATGTGTTCTGTTTGGGGAAAACATGGACGCTGCAGTCAATTTGTGTTTATTTTGAAAGCATGAGCATTCTACAAGGCACAGTGGTAATACAGACTAATCAAGGTCGAAGTTTTTAAATAAAAATGTATGCAAAGGGAACGTTCTTCACCAGGTGTGCTGGCATGCTGCAACGAGGTCAAATCTGTTATGTTGGTAAACTCGGATGCCTGAATGACCTGCCCACAAAATTCTGACTTTTTGCAATTTGCACGAGCCCACATACGTCACAGCCTGCACGCGCTGAATGCAGATGGTTTTAATACTTGGGGGGGGGGGGGCTAAGGAGAATGGTCACGGAACTACAGCCCCCCAGCCCCAGTGCAGCACCGTCCCTGCTCCCTGCTGTTTAATATCTTAACCAGGACACTCATGACAGCGGGAAATTGATCATTTTTTTTGCTTTCTGGCCAAACTGAGTGCTGAGTGGAGGCAAATGCCCAATGATGTATTGCGTGCATGATTTAGTGTGAAAGATATTGCCTAATTTGTCCTCCATGTGTGCAAAGCCACATGGACGACCGTCAATAAGGGGAAAGAGGTAAAGCGGTAGCGGGGTTACAGCCTGAGGGGTCGGAGGTCAGAGGTCGCACGCTGTGTTGTTAGAGCTCTGTCCCCTGGGCTGAATTAGAGCAACAGGACAGCTGTCGTGCCCCTGAAAAGACACATCGACTCAGAGCGGGACCCTGTTGTCTAGTCTCGCTTTCAAAGTCCTCTTAAAAAAAAAAGCCCTGTATTGCAACAGTAGAATTACAATAAGGGCTGGCAGGCTACGGATCTGGGGTCCACGACCCCCTATGGGTCTGCCGAAGAATGTCAGGCAAACTGTAGCAAAATTATTAAAGTTATAATTTGTTTTTTCTAATTATAATGTTGATTATATTATTTTTACATTTCTAAATGTATATAAATAATACTTAAAATATTTTTCATTTACTTTTTTTTTTATTGTTTTGCACGATTGCACACTATTTCTTTTTTTTTACTGAACCCCAGAAATGACTGGGGGGTGACTTTCTGTGAAGGTTTGGAACTTTTTGTCAGTTTAAGGTCAATGTTAAGCTTCTTGTGGGGTGAGGGGGGAGGGCTCTCAGTGAGAGGGTCTCTTGTTGTACCAAACCCGTCAGCTGCACCTCCCCCTCCTGAGCGAGTTCTTCTTGGACTCCTATGAACTAAATGTCTTTTGAAGTGTGCATCTGCCGAGGCGTGGCAGATCCCTCCATCCCCCCATCCCCCCATCCCTCCCCTCCTCCATTCCTCCACCCCTCCACCCCCCCCCATCCCTCCACCGCTCCATCCGTTCATCCCTCCATCCCTCCATCCCCCCACGAGGAGGAGGAGAGGAGAGGGACTGCTGGCTGGACACTCTAGTCTAGTGTCTCTCCACCTCCACCTCCACCCCTACCTCCACCTCCATAACCCTCTCTCGCTCTCGTGCTCTCTCTCTGTCTCTCTCTCTCTGTTTCTCTCTCTCCGCCCACTACTCGAGTTTCACAGCCCACACGCCTGAATCACAATGTTACCTATATGACACACACATACACACACACACACACACACATACACACACACACACACGCACTTTTCATCCCCTCTCGGAATGATTCACGGTTACCCCCCCCCTCCTCTCATTCCCCGGGGGTGCAGTGACTCAGGGTGGAGAGAGAGGGAGAGAAGAATGAACAGAAGACGGGGCAGCATGGAGTGCAAAGTGGAGGGGGCAGAAAGGGGAGTGGAGTGGTGGAAGGATGAGCAGTTCGGCCTTCAGGGCTCTGGAGGAGGCAGGAAGCATCGTGTGCTGCACAACGTCTGCTCAGGTTCGCGTCCCGACACACAGTGCAGGGCTCTGAGTCACCATGGCAACTGTTCTACTCTTCCCCTGTTCCACTCTTCTACTTTTTCTTTCTTCCCCTGTTCCCTTGTGTCACTCTTTGACTCTTCCCCTGTTCCTCTTTTCCACTCTTCCCCCATTCCCCCTGTTCCACTCCCCCCTTGTTCCCCTGTTCCACTCCCCCCCTGTTCCCCTGTTCCCCTGTTCCCCAGTTTCACTGGTCCCCTGTTCCACTGTTCCACTATTCCCCTGTTCCCCTGTTCCCCAGTTCACTGTTCCCCTGTTCCAATGTTCCACTGTTCCCCTGTTCCACTGTCCCCCTGTTCCACTGTTCCCCTGTTCCACTGTTCCCCTGTTCCACTGTTCCCCTGTTCCCCTGTTCCCCTGTTCCACTGTTCCCCTGTTGAACTGTTCCCCTGTTCCACTGTTCCCCTGTTCCACTGTTCCCCTGTTCCCCTGTTCCCCTGTTCCACTGTTCCACTGTTCCCCTGTTCCATTGTTCCCCTGTTCCCCTGTTCCACTGTTCCACTGTTCCCCTGTTCCCCTGTTCCAGTGTTCCACTGTTCCCCTGTTCCACTGTTCCACTGTTCCCCTGTCCCACTGTTCCCCTGTTCCCCTGTTCCACTGTTCCACTGTTCCCATGTTCCACTGTTCCCCTGTTCCACTGTTCCAGTGTTCCACTGTTCCCCTGTTCCACTGTTCCCCTGTTCCACTGTTCCACTGTTCCACTGTTCCCCTGTTCCACTGTTCCCCTGTTCCCCTGTTCCACTGTTCCACTGTTCCCATGTTCCACTGTTCCCCTGTTCCACTGTTCCAGTGTTCCACTGTTCCCCTGTTCCACTGTTCCCCTGTTCCACTGTTCCCCTGTTGCCCTGTTCCAGTGTTCCACTGTTCCCCTGTTCCACTGTTCCACTGTTCCCCTGTTCCACTGTTCCCCTGTTCCCCTGTTCCCCTGTTCCACTGTTCCCCTGTTCCACTGTTCCCCTGTTCCACTGTTCCCCTGTTCCCCTGTTCCACTGTTCCCCTGTTCCCCTGTTCCCCTGTTCCACTCTTCCACTCTTCCACTGTTCCACTCTTCCACTGTTCCACTGTTCCACTGTTCCACTGCTCCACTGTGGGGCGGCGTGGTGGAGTGACACTCGACCCTGTTGTCAAAGGCATATTCCACTTCTTCCCAAAATCAAATACATTTTCAAATATTTGTACGAAGTAAATGTTCATGAAAACTAAAATAACCCCCGCCAAGATGTAAATGGGGGGGAACCGACACGTATTTTTTATCCATTTTTTTCACCCCCAAATGTTGAGGGTTGAACCTCGCAACATGACTCACTGTTCTCTCTCTCTCTCTCTCTCTCTCTCTCTCTCTCTCTCTCTCTCTCTCTCTCTCTCTGCGGCCAGAAAGTGCACGGCTCTCTTTCTTATGGGCAACGGGTAGGAGTGTGCATGTGGGATGCTATGAATATGTGTGTGTGTGTGTGTGTATGTGTGTGTGTGTGTGTGTGTGTGTGTGTGTGTGTGTGTGTGTGTGTGTGTGTGTGTGTGTGTGTGTGTGTGGGTGTGTGTGTGTGTGTGTGTGTTGGCGGGGGGTGCGGGGGTCTAATAAAACACGATAAGCATTTGTTGTCATTGTTCTTGGTTCTAATTGTCTCTATTAGAAAACAGTGACTCTACACAGCAAACTGGGGTCCACGACTCACCTAGATGTCCTTGGAATAGAATATATATATAGAATAGAATATATATATATATATATATAGTGTATTCATATAAACATATATATATTAAAAAAAATATATATATATATATATATATATATATATATATATATATAATTTCAACAGCATTGATAGTGATATCGATGAAGAGCCATTCAACTATCAGTGAACCAAAAGTGAAAGGTTTGATGGAGAGAGAGAGGGGGAGGGGAGAGAGAGAGCGAGAGAGAGAGAGCGAGAGAGAGAGAGAGAGAGAGAGAGAGCGAGAGAAGCAGAACGGAGTTTCCTCTGACAGAGGAATCCCCCTGAAAACAGCTGAATCTCACCTCACCTCACTTCACCTCACCTTTCTCTCTCTCTCTCTCTCTCTCTCTCTCTGTCTCTCTCTCTCTCTCTCTCTCTCTCTCTCTCTCTCTCTCTCTCATGCTCTCTCTCTAAAAGCCACAAAAAACAGAGAAATGTGTGGCATTTAGGGCCACACATTTCTCTGTTTTTTTCTCTTTATCACTCTACACCTCTCTCTTTTCTGTTTCACACCCACTCACAAAGACAATAACAGCCCACAGACACTCCCCCTCCTCCTCGCCCCTCCTGGGCCACGTCCCGTGCATTCACCGGTGGACACACACACACACACACACACACACAAACACACACACACAGAATGCTGTAAAAATGAAAACATGGCATTTAACATCGTCTTTCTCTCAGTTCTTGGAGCGTGTCCTGTCGTCGGGGGCTTTCCGTCGTCTTCCTTTGATGTTGTTTGGTTTCCTTCTTGTAATCCGATGACTCCACAGATGGTTCAATATGGTCGGCCCGTTCTATAACCCTCACTGTAAACTGGTGAATTTTGCATGTTTCGTTTCTTTTGCGTGATTAAAGTCATACAGGAGGTTGTTTAATTATTAATTTATCAATATATTCATTCATTAATTTCATAATTTGTGTATCCTATTTATTTATTTCTCTATTTATTTATTTATTTTCATTTCATGTAATTATTCATATACATTTTTTTAGGTCGTAGTTTAAATTTTAATCAAACTGTATCGTACGATTGATCCACATACGGAGCAGATATTAGTGAAAAACCAAACAACTTTGACCGAATATATTGAGTTGGTCTTGGTTCACTGAGACGTGACACGTCTGGTTCTAAAATGAACAAGATGAGATTTACAGTAATACGCTTTATGACATCATCATATTATTTACTATAAATGTACAGATTCCGATTGAGAATGTCCAGTCGGACCATTGTCCACCAGTGTCCATTGTGGGCCATGGTAACTCTGTAGTCTTCAGACGTTACCAAACTTTTGATTTTCATGTATATTTATATAGCTTGTTACCTGGTAGATGTCAATAGATCTGTTTGAATGATATTTTAAATCAATAGACCACATTATTTTGCCGGATTAATGAACAATACAATAAAAAGTAGTCCCTCAAAAGTCGTCAGCGCATCCACTCGAAACCAATGAATGTACAACTGAGTGATGGGTTCAAGATCCAGTGAGGCGTCGGAAAAATAGAAGCTTTGCAAAGATAATTACTCACAGAAATACCACAATGTTTTTCATATTTCATGGAAACATAACTTACTGAAAATGTAATCCAAGGGAAAATCTACTTTGGAACTTACAAACAATATTAAGACTATAACTCAGCTTTTTAGAACAATTATTTAGAACTGACTTATCTCATACACTTCTGTCAAAATGACAACTTTAAATCAAAGGTTTAGTTTGCTTGAAAATAAAAATGCTTCATACATAGTTCCATGAAAGTTGGATTCATGAAATGACATCCAGACTGTCCAGGTCAGTCTGAAGGTCAGAGGTCACAATAGGTCACAATTGCTCACTCTTTCTGAGGGTGAACATGAATTAATAAACCACTACTGTTCTTCAGAACAAATTTGAAAAAGGAACAATATTCTAAAGGAAAGTAATGTTGACGTAACTCTACAATTTTTGATGTTCGTACGTTTAGTGAATTGTGATGCATTTCACGTAAAACTAAAATTGTAATACGTAACTAAAATTAATAAGCTGGACCCCCAGTATTGCTGCCTGCAGATATATTATTATTATTATTATCATTATCATTATCATTATCATTATTATTATTATTATTATTATTATTATTATTATTATTATTATTATTATTATTATTATTATTATTATCAATTATTTATTATAAGTGTAGTTTTTATGCTTTATATATTTGTATTACCTAGTATATAGTGCCTCTTTCTGGTTTAATCTACTCTAGTAAACTGCTTTACAGTACTTACTTTTCAAAGGGTTCCGTGGGTTTCCTCCCTAAACGATGCTTTAGATAAAGAGGCGGCGGGTGATAATCTGTCGCCTGGATCGAAACGACATATTGGTTTGGGTGTCTTTTCAGCAGATGATGACGTGACCCCGCTAATGGAGTGTGATGACCTTTGACCTTCAACTCCCCCTCCACCCCCACCACCCCCCAAATTAGCTCATACTCTCTCTTTAGTAATGACTGAGGAAAGCGCTGGAAGCGGCCTCCGATCAGGGTCGGGGTCAGTGGACATTTTAACATCTCAGGCTCTTTTAGTCCCACGGAACCAGTGTGGATGGAGAGATAGCAGAGGAGGAAGAGAGGAAGAGAGGAAGAGAGGAAGTGAGTCTGATCACTATCTGAGCGGCAGGAAAGCCCTTTGTCTCGGGGGCTTTATCTGGGGAGATGACGTTACCGCTGCTCCTGTCACTGGCACTGTTAACTTCTGTGCAGAATTTATTATTATTATTATTATTATTATAATAATAATAATAATAATAATAATAATAAATAAAATAAAGGGTGCAAATATTTTTTTCACGGCACTTGGCTGATTTTGAAGAAGAGACCTGAACTGCAAATTTATTATGTTTTTACACACAAACACATTCTTAGTCAGATCAAAGATATTTAATTTACAGACATGGCATGCCCTATTAGCCCTCGTGCAACATCAAAAGTGGAGCCATGTTCATTAAATTGGATGAATAATGCACCATGTCTGAACCACACGCTGCTAAGTCGGGTAGAGGGGGGTTCCTTCAGCTTTCATCCCCTCCGATAGAGCATGCAGGTGTTTTAAGGAGAGTTTTGATGTTGGGTTTGTTGTTTGGAGGCTGTGGCAAAGATAAATGAAGATAACCTAAAATAAAAACAGAACAATCTAAACATTGATACTAAAAAAGTCTGTACTGATAAGTGAACATAAACTAAAATAAAAACAATAGCTATTGCTATTATAATATATATACAATTCTTTGCCTGCACGTGGGGGTGGGTTGTGTGTGCGCTTAGAGGTTGTGGACGCACCGTGAGTGTGGCTCTGTGAGTTCTGGGCTCCTCGGTTCTTCTGCGGCTGCAGTGCTTTGGGCTCGGAGCGTTCTTGCGCACACACTAGCTCACACATTCCCTTGAACACCCACCGCTGATTACGTCTTTCTCTTTGCTTCTCCTTTATTGCTCTAGTTGTTAGAGAAAGATGCAAAATGTTGTAATTGTTGTTTCATTTGTTGCCGATTTAACCGTTTTGTCAAATACATTATGTGTTGTTGTTAGGTGTGTGGTGATTATCCCCCTCTTGGAGAAGCAATGGTGATTAGTTGCTTAGTCGATCAGAACAAGGTGAGATTTGTCGTCTGAAGAGGGATGGTGGATGAACGTATTGCCCTGAATGGATAACAGAAATGCTGTGTTCATTCCAGAGGTCATCCAAAGGAAATATTGCCGTATGCCCTGTCTGCTGACAGCACAGGAAATAAAATAAAATATCTATCCAAATCCCTATCCATTTGATATCAAATCCTCCAAGGTCTTCACAGATGATTGCCCGCTGATTATCCACCTCGGGTCACATAGACCTTCCTTCGTCGCCCTTATGGGAAGACTTGAGATTTGATTATTATATTTTGTTGTTTAATTTCAGCCTCGTTGTAGCTGTCTTACACACATGGTGCTGGTTCCAGTGTCAGCTGTCCCTCTGAGCTGATCAAATAGTCTTAAGATGCAGGAGGGGCTTCGGTTCCTCTTGTTCCTCTGGTTCCTAATTCTGCGGCAGGTGGAGAGGCTCTCCAATCCCATTAGCACAACGGGGGAAATTTTTTAGGAAGGGGACAGCTGAACTGAATTTGGATCTGGATCCAGAATCTGCATTTGACCCTAAATAGTAAAATGGATTTGATCGTAAAAGCTAAATGGCCACAATTGGAGTTATTACTTTCCTAAGATTTTTGTTTAAAAGTCGTGGGTTGATGCATTGCAAACAGTGAAAATAAGAAGAATGTGTTTTATGCACAAGTTAAATTAAAAGGCCATGACAGGGGCTAAGTTGCATCGTTGCTAGTATTGACTGTGGGTATAAATGTAATATAAAATCTGGTAATAGAATAATAATAGAATAATATAGTAAAATTTACTATTGTTCTATAATATACTATATTTAACTATGTTTAATAAGTAAACAAATACATAATAATAATAATAATAATAAAAATAATAATAATAATAATAATAATTATTATTATTAGTATTATTATTATTATCATTATCATTATTATTATTATGTATTTTTTTTACTTATCATTATAATTATAATTATAAATAATATGTTTTTGCAATTGCATCAATAAGCCACAGTACAAATTTTGCTTTTTTGTAATAAATTAAAATAACTTGTTGTCCCAACAACAGTTAACATGTAAATAGTTTAAGCTTTAAACAAAAGATTCCATTTCAAGACATGAATGGATACATGAAAAACGACATCACAGACATTTACAGTTTATCATTTAACAGAGCAACTAAAGAGCAACTTATTGTAATCAAGTGCATTTTGTTGTCTTATTAAACCAACTGATTAACACAGACTGAGTTAAACCTTTTCCAGGAATAAGTACGGCAGATACTTCTTGTTTTATTTATGATGCATTCTATCCAACACTTGTTTGTGTTGGTGTGTTGAGACGGTTAAAAAAACACTGGCCTCAGTCAGTTCTCATTCTCTCTCCCGTCAGCTGCAGGTAAGATAATCTCCATGAAGCTCAGGTATTTTTATTCTCGGATATTCTCAGACCTCCTCAGATCTTCTGCGTGAGAGTTAAACGGTGTTTTCTCTGCGGGAGTGTGTGTCGTGTGATTTGTTTACGCGGGAGCAGGCGTTGAAAACAAAGCTACTCCGTCTGCGTTTTTTTGGACCCTGCTTGTTTTAAATCTGCATTTGTGTGTGTGTGTGTGTGTGTGTGTGTGTGTGTGTGTGTGTGTGTGTGTGTGTGTGTGTGTGTGTGTGTGTGTGTGTGTGTGTGTGTGTGAAATGTGGCAGCTTTTTCTCTGTGCATTCGTCTGAATTTTGTTTTCCACATACTGTGATGTTCTCCTGCAGGACTCTGTATTTTATCGGTGTGGGGGATGTACAGGAGTCTCAGCACACACACAAAGACACACAAAGATACACAAATACAGACACACAGGCGAGCGTGCGCGTACACACACATGCACACACACATATATTCACACTCGTCCACGACTCATGAGCATGTGTGTGTGCAGTCTCATCTGCCCAGACAAGTGTATACAATAGAGTATTATGGGATTTCAGAACCCTGTTGTTATCACTGTGAAAAAAAGTTGAATTATCACTCTCTCTGATATTATAGTCAGACAAAATGAGGGGTTATAAATGAATTAATTTTTAAAACAACATATAATATAACAACCATGCTCCATTTAAACATATGGTGGATGAGTGGATATCGTGAAAAAATATATATTTGTATTTATAATAAATGTATTAAAAATATATTTATTTTAAATGTTATTACATTTTTTATTTTAAATTAGAATTCACATTGCATTCCTGAATTTCATAAGTCAAAAATGTGTCATATTTTATTAAAAGTGTTAATTAAAAAAAAACGTGTGTGTGTATATATATATATATATTTATTAATTATATATATATATATTTCTTTATTTATTAATTATATATATATATATATATATATATATATATATATATATATATATATATATATATAATTAATAAATCCATCAATCAATCTTGATTATTGCACATAGCATTCTTTGGGACATTTCATTCACTATTTCTGAGGGTGAACATGAATTAATAAACCACTACTGTTCTTCAGAAAGAATTTTGAAAAAGGAACATTTTAGCATTGTGTTTATACACTGTACAAGCTAAAATGTATGTTATAATCTGTCTTTTCCTCCCTGTACATCTTTACGTCTCTGTCTCTTTTCATTTCATATTTCATATTGCACCATTGCAGCCCAGACAGAGTCTCTGCAGGCACAATTTTCACAATGATCTTCAAATAGTCTGAGGACATCCAGTCTGCCCCTGCAGACGTTACCCAAATTACAGTGGAAATAGAATTATTCGCCAGAAGCTGACCAGCGTTTGACTCAGGCCCAGTTAATCCACGGTTAAATCACACTCACATGAAAGCTCCATGCTATTTTGATATGGAAAAAAGTCTTCATTTAGAAACACCGCCGTAGATAGAAACCACAAGATTAGCATTTACTAAAAATACGCAGGCTTGTCCCTTAAAAAAGAACCTATAGTCTCAACATACTCCTTCCCCGGGGTTTTTTTTTAGCCCAAGCCTACCTACAGTACAGTACAGTCTCTACCAGGAAACAGAAGGCAACAACTGCCAGTCCTCCTCTGAAGGGGGATAATTACAGAACTGGCATCCACGTAAAGCGTTGCCCTGCTTTTTTCTTTAGCTGACCCACATCCATCAGATAATCCGCGCTGGATTAGCTGGACAAGGTGAGTCGGGATCTGGTTCTCTCTGGAGAAATCCAGGCAAAGGATGAATCTCCACTTGTTGTGCAGAACGATTAGCCCTGCAGCAACAAGTTGTATAATAAACATAAAATCACCAGAACCTGCAGCAAGGCCACATTGTGGGTGGATGTTTTCTGATAAGCAACATGTGTTTTGCCTCACACCTTGTTCTGCTTGATTTGTTACTGTGTCTTCTTGATTGCATGTGAACTGTCATTATATTTATATATACTGTATATATAATATATATACAGTATATATAAATATAATGACATATATAATTTTTTATATACATTTTTATTTATTTGTATTTTTTTCTTACTTCTGATCGCTTTCCTCACTCACTGTTTTCTGCTGCTTTGACACCTGAATCTTGTTAATATTATCTTATTTTAAAAACGTGTTTGTTTGTGTGTGTGTGTGTGTGTGTGTGTGTGTGTGTGTGTGTGTGTGCGTGCAAATGCATGAGCTTGCAATAATGATATAAATAGGCTTCACTTGCCGATAACCAGGTTATGCTACGGAGCAGCCAGTTCATTTCAGGCTGACAGCAGTCTTACTTACCCACACACTTCTATAAATTGCCTGAAGAGACACACACACACACACACACACACTGGCTTGGCTGTTTTTCTACTGATACCTCGATATTTTCTTCCCTCCCTCCCCCTCCCATGTGTATTGTCCTCCTCCAGTCTAGCGTAGAACAGCGGCCTTTTAGAGTGTCTCCATGGCATCCTGCTGCTAATCCACTTACATCTAAAATTCAAAACACTTCCCTTTCCCTTCCCTGACCTCCCATCCCCCATGCACCGACACACACACACACGCACACACGCACACACGCACACACACACAGCTTGTAGACCATCCAAACACCCTGCAAACGCAACGCTGTCACTTTTGAATCCCTGCCAAACAAAGGTGTGTGTTTGTGTTTGTGTGTGTGTGTGTGTGTGTGTGTGTGTGTGTGTGTGTGTGTGTGTGTGTCCATGACTACGTCGGCTTGTTCGGATGACCAGGCGATGGGTCGCCAAGTCATCCGTTGTCATTTTTTGGGGTTCCTAGGTCAAACGGAGCCTAAACCTAGACACGGGCTAGAATGTTTTGAAGCAATTGCAGTGAATCCAGCAGGTGGTTTAATTTTTCTCTTTTCGGTCGATTCATTGAGGGAAAAGCTGAATGTTGAATGGAGCCATGTCATGCCATGTTTTTGAACATTGAAAAAAAATAATTAAAAATTTTAACATTTTCTTAACATACAGGTCTATTTGTGGTCAATAATGCAAAATACTACTTTAAACGTTTTTAATCTTTTCATCACTGGGATTCAACAGACTTGGTGGAATATTTGTATGTGTGTGTGTGTGTGTGTGTGTGTGTGTGTGTGTGTGTGTGTGTGTGTGTGTGTGTGTGTGTGTGTGTGTGTGTGTGTGTGTGTGTGTGTGTGTGTGTGTGTGTGTGTGTGTGTGTGTGTGTGTGTGTGTGTGTCCACCGGTGAATGCACGGGACGTGGCCCAGGAGGTAGAGCGGGTCGACTAGCTTGAGGAAGGTTGCCAGGTTGCCGGTTTGATCCCCGGCTCCTCCCGGTAGCGTGCTGATGTGTCCTTAGGCAACAGGCTTAACCCCCCCTAACTGCTCCCCGGGCGCCTCCATATGGCAGCCTACTGCTCCTAGATACGTCAGTTATATCCAAATTTTTAACTGACGTATATAGAAATAATTCCAGCCCCACAAACCTGCAGTGCATCAGAGGTCCAGTAAGACACCGGTTGTGTTTTATTACATTTCACTGCATATATGTATGAAAGTATGTATATCTATGTGACGAATAAACCTCTTGAATCCAGTTACAGTTTTGTAGTTGCAACGCTCTGCACCTTGGTTTTCCGCCTCACACACACTATGACTCACAGGTTGACCTCCATTTCGTATCTCTCCGCCCATCCACCCATCAACCCATCCATCCATCCACCCATCTCTCTATAGTATCTAACTGTGGCTTTTTCAAGTCATACTTTCACATATACTACATCGATCTATCTATCTTTCTATACAATTTCTCGCTCGCCCCCGGTTTCTCTCTCACTCCGGATATCTGTATTTACACCCCCACACACACACACACACACACACACACACACACACACACACACCAAAACACTGCTCCTCCGTTTAACCCTTTTTATCAACACACCGCCGCCGCCACCGCCTCCTCCTCCCTCTCAGTTCTTATTTTCGGTGACACACATGTACACCTTTTGTGTCCTGGGATGTGGGTCACATCCATCATGTATCGAATGCGGATGGGAGCGAAGAAGCAGGGCAAGTCAGACGTTACCGCACTGGCCCACATATCTTAACCTACATCTCTGGCTTTTTTTTGTGTATAGTTTTTGGAAAGAGGGTCCACTGAAGTCTGGCATGTCATGGAAAAAAAAAAAAGAAAGCGCTAGATAGTTGCATATTGGGTGTCAGGATATGGAGGGATGAAGTTGTTTTCCGCTCTGACGCTCCCTGGCCTTGTCTGAGATTGTGTATTTTGGCAGGTCGTCTGTTTCCTCCATCGATTGGTCTTCTTGCGGGTGCCCGTACTATACATCCACGTTTTACAACCGTCGTGCCAGCGATGGTGACTTAAATTCCATGGAAGGATTGGAGACAGTGTCATAATACGTTTTTTAAATTGACAACGTGGAGCAAATAGTGGAAGCATTTTCTACATCAGGCTGCGCCGTGAAAATGTTCCAAATTCTACTCAAAATACAAAAATAATGGAAAGTAGCTCTTGTGCTGCAAGGTCAAAATTTAAATGCTGCACTGATTCATGGAATTCACCGGGTCCAGCAACACAGCAGCTCTGGGTTGATCTGAGCAAGTTTCACACTGAAAGTGACTGTTGTTAGTGATGAAAGGTTCGACTCTTTTTTTTTCGAGATTAACGTCCTGAACGATGAACGAGAGTCAGACGAGTCGGTACTGGATGGAATTCTGACAAGAATAATAAAAAAATATATATATATATAAAACATTTTTTAATTTTGGTGGAATGCAAAGTCTAAATCAGACACATTCAATATGAATTATGCCAAATGCCTTGCTTGTCCTTGGCCTTTTTGGCCTTGGACTAATTTAGTCCTCAGTCAATACTCAATTTATCACTATTTTCAGTGACTCCCAACTGCCGAGTCAGTTCAAAGATTTATTTGATACGAACGAATTGTTCGCAAGTCTGGTACCGCTAAGTATTTGTTGGCCATAATAATAATAAGCCCCGTTCTATGGGTTTGTGATGTTCTTAGTGGCTAACGATGTCGTGCCCTGGGCTCATTATGCTGTAGCCCAGGGAGAAAAAATTCTCCACATGATATAAAATGATGACTAAAAGGAATTTCAGAACACTGAGTGGTGGGATTTTGATGCTGCAAACACTATCCGCTTTCTCTCAAAAATAATAAAACTAACTTAACCAAAGCTTGGCAGGACTGAAGCTGCGAGTTTATACACATGCAAAACCCTTTCCCTCAGATCTCGTAAATAAGAATGTGCTTTTTCGCTCCGTTCAACAGGTAAAAAAAAAGCCTTAGAAGTGAATTAAAAAAAAACAACCGAGCAAATAGATTCCGGCTTTCATGTTTCAGAGTATTTATACATTTCCAAAGCATATCCAAAGCCGAATACTCTGAATTCTACTCCCACCCTGTAATACTCAGACACAGTAAATTAGAGAGTGGAGAGGCTGGTAGTTGATGAATTGTCTTTTGAGGAGGTTGAAAGGAAACCAGAGCAGCTGCAGGCAGCCTTGTGGGGATGTGACCCTCCATGTCTCTGGATGACTGGAACGGTTTCACTGTTCAGCCTGTATGGAGTCTATTGCTCCACACTGACGACTCCTTTTTTTAATGGTCATGAGGAAACAGTTATTGTACAACTATGACAGGGAGAAATATACAACGTGTCAAGCTTCTGGATTCTGGATTAACTGCAAGTCATGCAGAGTAAGGTTAATGTCCCGTTGCAATTGCAAGCACAATAACACCAATGCAAATGGCATTGATCCAAATAAAATGGAATAGGTCTATAAATGCATGCATCACCCTCTACTTTTATGGCTTTCATTTTGTATTCACAGTTATACAATGTGCTTCATTTGCAATAGATTCACCAGTTCCTTTCATTAAAAAAAAAAATTGTAAGATGTTTAAACCTATCCCCGGGACCTAAACCCGTCCACCTATGCTGCCAACTGCTCCTGGCTGTGCCCAAGGAAGAAGGACAAGACAGGATGGGTTAAACGCAGAGGCCTCATTTCACCGGCCACCATCCAAAGCATGTGCATGTGTGTGTGTGTGTGTGTGTGTGCGTGCATGTGTTGTGGTGCGGTGTGCTGTGTGACGATTAAAGATTGTTCTTCTTAGTGTAGTAGCATAGTAGCAAGTATCTCTACTACTTGTAGAACCAGTAGTATTAAGGCATGATACAGCTGATCCTTACAGGAATCCCCTCCGCTCAGCAGGGTCAGAGTGAGCGGTCTGGGTCACATGCTTTCCTCATGTTGCACCACGCAGCGAAAAGAGGAAGAGGATGCACGCTGTCGTTCACATCGAAAATCAGGTGCTTTTTTTTGTCAGAGCGGACGGATAACCACATCAGAAGAAAAGCCAAAACCATGCGGCCATGCATCTTTTCTTTTCTTCCCTTTTCTTTTTTCCATGAGAGTGCACGTGTCTGCATGTGCATGTGCAAACTAAAGCCTCTCCTGCAGAACGGCGCTGTGTCATTATGAAAGTTCTGCCTCGTGGCGCAGAGGAGGTCATGTTGCAACACGAGCCGCTGTGAAGAAGGAAAAAAAAAAGGTCCCAAAGTAAAACAGAGAGTAGTGTTTGCAGATCCAGGCGGATCAGCTGCTTCCACGCCGAGACAGAACACACAGCCCGCTGCAGCCACTTTCGGGGCGGGGAATACTGATACAAAAGCGTAAAGATAAGCGGAGGGAGATGTTTGAAGTCAGGGGTTGAGTCTGGGGCTGGGCGTAAATCACTTCCTCAATATGCATTTCCAAATATCCAAAGAAAATAGCCAAATGAAAAAGAAAAACACATACACACACATACACTGCAAGAGAGAGAGAGAATAAAAAAGTCAGACCTTTAACAAGGTCTGGTGTTGGTGTCACATCGGTTCCTCAATAATGCATTTCTCAATATTCGTAGTATGAACAAATTGAAAATGGGATTTAGAAATGATTTTTTTAAGATGCTTACCTCAGTCCTTTAGGCTCTGTCCTGTGATGCGATGGAACCGGGGATTTGATTTGCTCAGTCGCTGGCAGCAGAGATCGCGATGTGTAAACACTGGGAATCCCTCCAGTTGGGAATGTTTAGTAAGACCGTGAAGCCTTACTAGCTGGATGTGCAAAAGTATGAATTACGCAGGAAATACACTCAAACCCTTTCTTGGGAATAGACATCTGCGTGGGAATTCAGTGGTGTTACGTGAGGGCTCACATTCATTATTGAACGGATTTGTTACAATGTACTGGATGACTTGTCGATATGTTTTCCATTGTATAGTGTTCCTACAGTAACTACAGTTCCTACACTGGCTAATGTTGTGTTTGAGTATATTATGTATTTATTTATTCATTCATTCCTTTTATTTACTTTTTTTGTGTATCTATCCATCTATTTATTTATTTGTTTGTTTGTTTGTTTGTTTGTTTGTTTATTTATCTATTTATTTATGTATTTGTTTGTTTGTTTGTTTATTTGTTTGTTTGTTTTTAACCTGTGCTGTCAGCATGCTTGGCATACAACACAGGGTATTTGTATGCCTTTGCATCTAGGACAGCGTTAATCTGCAAGTGGATTCAACTACTCAACCTGCAATACCACTCTTAATTAACCATCGAGAACTGATTGCTACAACTCTGTCCTGTGGATGACCTGTGGGATGATAAGAGCACAGCCTGTCCGTTATACAAGACGGTCACCGATCCCCCTCTTTGGAGAACGATCTTACCATGTGTGGTGTGGGGATGGTCTGGTTGAGTAGCCACACCTGACCTGGATCGAGGCGATTGGGATCAGAGTGGCTGCATACCTGTTGCTCGTTGGTTGGTCGAGCGAGCAGCAGGTAAAACCGAACACCCCACACACGCACTCAGGAGAGGAGCCCTGTTATGACATGTTCCATCTGCTCCTGGGCTAATTCCAACTGGCCAACTCTGTACAATAAACTGTTGTGTCTACAACATCGTCTTCTGTGTCTCTGTGCCGGAGGGCCCTGAAACGGCCACTTTGGTGGTGGGTGGTAGGCGAAACTGCCACACCATGTTTTGACTATAAATTTCGTATCATCATTACTTCTCCAAGACGGGGAGGAAGAATCACCGCGGGGGAGACAGATAAACATGGAGACAATCAACACTGTGTATTTCACAGGACATGATTAGAACAATTATTAGGTGGACGAAAATTGAAACGGCAATCATGGCACATGGCTTCTTCCTGTCATAGCTATGGAAGTAAAGAAGCGAAAGGGAGAAGGATGTAATCAGGGGGGAGTTTGGGGGCGCGTGAGGCAGATGCTGGAAGTAGCCAAACGTTCGTGCATCATCAAAACGTCAGTGTTCTAAAACTTTCGGTCAGGTGGTGGAGCGAGATGAGTTTGTGGAGTAAGACGCTTTGTGACATCATCATCCAATCCCTTATAAATGTGCAGGTTGTGGATCTTAACATCCATTCAGGTTGTGCATGGTGCGTGATGGGGATGCAACGGTATGAAATTTACGCTATCTACCAAAATTCCGGGTTATGAAGTATTTCACAGTATTAATTTCCCCCCTTTGTTTTCTGTATATTCAATGAATAAAGAGTTGATCATAAAAAGAAAAACACATGGTAGAGCCTCTGACAGCACAGGAAGCACAGGAAGGGCGAAATAAGTGACATATATCAAAATCTGACTAATATGAAAATTGAAGATGTAAACTTCACCTTATGTGGCTGAAGTACTGTCTGTCGTCTGCTAAGGTGAGGGTGAATTAAAGTTTGCATCTTCAGTTTTGCAACATAAATCGATACCGTGGCCACGGTTTTACAGTGAAAGTCTTACGGTGCAGAACTGTGGTTGCGTGATACCCAGCATACCTAAAAACGGTGTACCATTGCCTCCCTAGTGCAGGGTGTAGTCTCCATTGTCGTTTCAAACTGTGCTTGTGTGTGTGTGTGTGTGTGTGTGTGTGTGTGTGTGTGTGTGTGTGTGTGTGTGTGTGTCTGTGTGTGTGTGTGGTGTGTGCGCGCGCGTGCAAATGCATGAGCTTGCAATAATGATATAAATAGGCTTCACTTGCCGATAACCAGGTTACGCTACGGAGCAGCCAGTTCATTTCGGGCTGTCAGCAGTCTTACTTACCCACACATTTCTATAAATTGCCTGAAGACACACACACACACACACACACACACACACACACACACACACACACACACACACGTTTCATTTTTGTATATATTAGCGCACTCTGTTCCATCTAACTCAGTGCCCTGTCCCTCCTGCAGCATTGGAGCCAGTCGTAACATACAAATTGTAGGAGTTGAAAAAAGTCCAAAACATATTATGTTTTGTGTCCTCACACATGGAGTTTGCTTGCAGGTCCAGCTTTGCAGCTTTATTTTAGTCCCAAAAGTTTAAAAAGTTGATGAAATGTCTCTGAGGGCAATGCAGCGTTAATTCTGTTTAAATGGAACCGTGTTGTTGGGAACTTCCACACGGAGTGATTTCCTTCCACATAGACACCGTAAGGCAGGACTCTGTGGACTACAGGCAGTAGACAGCCACCTTCTCATTTTTAGGACAAAGTCACAACAAGCAACAAGTCTATCCTTGTATTAGTTATTCAGCGCGTCACTGGGACTCACAGCATAATAACGTGAGTCGATACTGCATTCAAACTCAAATTTTTTTTACTTATTTTCGACATAATGCTGATGTAAAGACGAGCGACAGCACAAACTGGTGCTACGTTCCACGGGAACTCGAAAATTTGTCATTTGTGTCGATAATGGATCCCGGGTTTTGCTGCCTGCAGCTATATTTATTGTTATTATTATTATTATTATTATTATTAATAATAATAATAAAAAATTGTTTGTTTTCCTTCATTGAAAAAGGTTAGTGCAATTGAGGTCATATCTACATATACACATACATGTATACTTAGAGTATGTGCAATTAGACATAGAATTAACGATTCAGAAATCGATAGCGTAAAAGAAGAATAACAATGTAAGATCTACAGTATCGTTTAGGACACATTACACATTACCTCATGTTGTCTTTTAATGATTCATTTTCAGTCACATTCTCACAAAAATCAACTTAACTTCATGTCACGCCATCACAAAGGAGACCTTTCATTATGTTTATCAGCAAATAAATAGGGAATATAGTACAATACACATTTTGTTGTTGTCTTTATAGTGAGAATGATGAAAGGAGAGTATGCCCCGCTGCTAATTCAGGACAGATGCATTACGGGGCTGAATATCACAAAATAACCGCCGTGCCATTTGTCGTTAGCCATCCTTTGAAGAAAAAAAAAGGGCGACTTTTGTTTATCCCTTTGACAGCGCTGTATGTTTTTATATGTAATTGGCTGTAAAGTACACCTCTGGCCTTGAAATATGTGAAATTGTCCGCGGCCTGTTTACGTCCGCGACCAGATGACCGCGCCGTCGCTCGTCTTCTCCCCCCCGAAAACACGACGACGACAACAACAAGCATCCTGTGATTTCGAGGGTTCTATTTGGGTCCCCATAGAAATAGAGGATTCTAAATTTAGCCGGAGCAAACAATAGGGTATAGAGCTCTGTTTATTACAGCGAGAGTTTCCCCCTCGGCCGCAGCGCAGATTAGAGGGGTTTAAGGACTGAGAGGCCGTTGTTGTGTTCGGTGACGGGGTCCGTGACGTCACCGTGACTGGGCAGAAGGAGAACGACTCCTTTTTTTCGTGCGACATAATCCACACCTGACCTTTACCTCACCAGGAAATCCATCTACCGGTCACGGCGTGGGGTGGGAATTTCTCTGGACGGATTTCAAGACTTGACTTCTAATTATAGCTCAGACAGACAACTTTAGACAGTGACGGATTTAGCCGCCCTGCGTTGTTTTTTGTTTTTTTTTCTTTTTTGGTCTTTGGTCTCGTAGCCTGAGTTATTCGCGGTGGCGGAGCCAAAGTGGTGTAAAGCGGGGTAATCACCATTTACAACGGTGAAGGTGGTTTCTGGTTCTGGAAAAGCCCATGATGGAGATTCATGCGTCGCGCTTGTGCCATTTGTGTGTGTGTGTGTGTGTGTGTGTGTGTGTGTGTGTGTGTGTGTGTGTTTGTGTGTGTGTGTGTGTGTGTGTGTGTGTGTGTGTGTGTGTCTCTGCCTTCGCTTTCCAACATCGACCCTCTGCATGGGATTCTCTATCGCTGGATGCAATGTCTAGACCAGTGCTTTTCCAACACTGTGCTGCGCTGTGAAAATGTTTCAAATTCCACTTAAAATGAATAAACAATGTAAACTAGCTCTTGTGTTGCAAGATCAAAATTGCAAGGCTGCACTTATTCGCTCCATTCATCAATTCCTGCAATTCCACGGCAGCTCTGTGGTCACCGGAACAAGATTAAGTTTCACACTGAAAGTGAGAACTATTAGTAGCGGTGAAAAGTTTGACTTTTCTTTTGGGATTCGGTTCATAGCGACTCACTCATGAATAGTAAATAGAGACTTTACTTTGTTTGTCTGTTTGTTTGTTTACATCCTGTACAATGAACACGTGTCAAAAGAGTCCATGGGGCTCGACGAGTTGTGAATGGAATCCTCACGAGATTGATTTAATTCTGTTATTTTTGGTGGAATGCAAACGGTAAATCAGTCACATTACGCCAAATCCCTAGAGCTGTTTAGTGCTGGACTCATTTATTCCTCGGTGATTATTCGCATTTCGTGAGTTGAACATTCACTCGCTCGCCCGCTCTTTTGCCGGAGTGACTCCAGACTCCCAAGTCATTTAAAAGATTTGTTTGTTATGAGCGAACTGTTTGCAAGTCACTAACTATTAGCAGGCCATAATAATAAGCACAGTTAGGCGTGTCTGGGATGTATTTTAGTGGTTAACAGCATAGTTGTGTCGCGCCGTGGGATTGTCTCGTTGTAGAACGCGTGCTGTGGAAAATTCAAATTGTTGGGAAAACACTGGTCTAGACTTTCCATGTTCTTCCTCACAGCCCAAATATATCAGATCCAAACCCTTTCCTGCTGGAGCCTTTGTTATCTCACCAGGCCACACCCTCACACCACTAAATACCCCTGTCTCTCTCTCTCTCTCTCTCTCTCTCTCTCTCTCTCTCTCTCTCGCTCTCTCTCCCTTTCTCCCCCCTCTATTTGCTCTGTTTGCACTGAGCTACAACCTCGTCTCTCGAGGTTCTTTGTTTTGGGCTTAGCGTTTCTAACAACGCCGCCTGTGATCCGGCCGACTTTACACAAATATGGCCTCTTTGAAGAGACACTAAATTAATACATTTTAGCTTTAACTGTTTTGAAATAATCCCACTTAATCCTAGATGTTTTCTGTTTTTTTTTTTTTTTTTTCTATACCAATCCTTGATTACTGAGTTCAAAGAAAGGAGCCAGCATACGGGTGTTGGGTTCAGACACACACACACACACACACGCACACACACACACACACACACACACACACACACACACACACACACACACACACACACACACAAGCATTAGGATTAGCATGCATGCAGAAGGTGGGGCTGCCATTGTGGCGGCATTATTGCTCATTACAGCATATTTTCTGGTGGGATTTCGGGGTGTGGGAGTGTGTCCAGGGGGATATTAGAGTGACGCCTACAAACTGATTAGGGCTCGCCAGATGTTGCTAACATTGTCCCTCTGCCCACTGATAAAACAACCGTATGGCCTCTTTATACACTGGGTGTTTGTGTAGTGGGTGTGAATGCCCATTTAAGTGTGTGTGCGTGTGTGCGTGCGTGCGTGCGTGCGTGCGTGCGTGCGTGCGTGTGTGTGTGTGTGTGTCTGGATGGGTTGAAGTTGAGCTTGGGCCTGGGTTGAAAAATAGTGAACCTGTACCTTTAATTGAACAGTTGAATTGAGGGCTAGAATTTGTACAATTCAAAGTGACTCTAAACCTATGCCCAATTGAATTGCATTGAAGCACAGCAAGAGAAGCGTAGGCGGGACGTCTCTTTTTAATAGAAGAGCCTTGTTGGGCTTGGGCCTGGGTTGAAAAATAGTTTGATACATCTCATTGGATTTTTGTTCAACTGTTGAATTGGGCACTATAGAGACGTGACTCTGAATGTACGCCCCCATTGGATTGCCCTGAAGCACAGCGAGCGAAGCGTAGTGAAGGGTTCAGAGCGGTTGTGCTTGGGCCTGGGTTGAGAAATGGCTTGACCCCTGTACCTTTAATATGTGTAAAACCCTTAGACTGGGGACTAGAAACACATTCTGTTTCCTCGCAAAGTCATTCTAAAGTGACTTTAAACACCTGCCCCGTTGGATTACATCGTTATTATACTAAAGCGTTCCGAGAGGTTGTGCTTGGGCCCAGCTTGATTCAAAACTGAAATCGTGAAGCTACACCTTTCATTTGCGTAAAACAGCTGGATTGTGGACTATGAACACGCTCAACGTTATTAAAACGAGCAGGTGTCGAACCAGCGTGACCGCAAACGTTTGCCCCCTTGCGTTGATTCGGAGCACAGCGAGAGAAGCGTAGCGGAGCCTTGAGTGAGGTGGTGCCTCGGCCGGCGTTTTAATAGAGCTCAACTGCACCTTTTTATTTGGATGAGAAAAAAAGGTGGATTGGGGACTAAGCCACTTCAGCATTATTAAAATGTCACCAAAGTGTCTGTATATCGGCCTTCAATGCAGCGGGAGTTCACCAGGTGCACCGCCCTCACCCTCCTCCGTCGGTCCCACATCAAACGCTTCTCTCTTTTCATCTCCGGCTATCTTGTCTTTTTCTCCCCGCAACTCCTTTCTTCCCCCACCCCTCTCTCTTTTTCTCTTTCTTTCTCTCCCTCTCTCTTTCTCTATCCTTTTTACTACCCCTTCTCCCGGTGCCTCCCATAGGACGGCGTGTCCCCGCCTCGGGGTTCGAACCTGCCCGCGCTGCTGTAAATAGAGAGGCCGGAAAAATAAAAGAAGGAGAAGAAGAAGGAGAAGGAAGAGGAGGAGGAGGAGCACGGGACTAAATGGAACAAGTTGTTTTTGGGGAACAAAGGTTGTCATTAGCTGCTTTGTAGCGTGCAGAGACGCCCAGCAGCTGCACGCTCTGTTCACCCTTCATTCCCTACTCCAACTGCTGTTTAACACACTAAACTGGGGTTTCATGAGACAATAACCAAATTACATTCAAGATTCAAGATGCTGGGTTTTTTTTCTTTTTTTTTTTTTTTCACATGCAGCCGTACAAGTGCGGTGCAGTGACATGGGGAAAGGGGGAAACACCAAAGGATGTGGGGAAAAATGGCAGAAAGGAAAAATGGAATAAAAAACAGAAATGTAATAGAATTTGATACAGTTATATGAACAAAATCTGAAGAAATATATACAAGAAAGCAACATTATGAGCCCAAAATTATATGCAGTGGTACCTTGATTTATGAGTGCACTAACATACGAGCTTTCCGAGTTACGAACCGTCGTTCCGTCGATTTTTTTGTATTGATTTGTGAGCAAAAATCTGAGTTACGAGGAGCGAGCTTCAGGTGCACTGCCGCTGGTTGGAGTGGCGAGCAAATCCGGACAGCATCCCGCATCTCACTCCTTCACTTCATGTGGTTACCTGACCGTGGAAGCATCTCTTTTGTGTTTTGTGCTTGCGATTGGTGCTTTTTGTGCAGTCATTTTGCCAAATAGTTTTTTTCTAACCATGGGTTCTGAAAGTAAGTGCTGAGAAGAAGTGGATGATGTCGATTGAATTAAAGCATGAAATCATAGAGCGATTCTCTCCGACATTCTCTTTTATTATGTTTTATTATGTTTTTATACAATATTTGCTATTTATAAATACATTTTTCACGTAACAAAAACAATGGGAGTGTTTTTTTGGGGGCTGGAACAGATTATTGGCATTTCAATTAATTTCAATGGCGAAAATTGATTTGCTATACAAGCAGATTGAACTACGAGCTCTGTCACGGAACAAATTAAACTCGTAAGTCAAAGTACCACTGTATAGGCAAAATCTCTAAGCAAAATTATGTATGCATGTATGTATGTATGTATGTATGTATGTATGTATGTATGTATGTACTGTATGTACTGTATGAGTGTATATGGGTATTTATGTACTGTATGTATATTTGTATGTATGTATGTATAACTCACGTTTTTCCCATTGGTTTAAATTTTGTTCTGATCAGGACAAAATTAAAGTGGTATATTGGTTCAATTCAATTCATGGTTGGGCGAGAATATGGATAAAGGGTCATACCCTCATTATCGATTTCCTTCATACAATATCAGTGTTTGCGCACCTGTGTACCCATCAGCCAGTGCGGTAATAACTTTCATGGTAACAGCAAGCTCCACCAATCAGAAACGTGGCTGTTACACTTAGGATTGTGGGTAGTGTAGTCTCCATGACATCGCAAATAAATGTGTTTTTCTAAAGCAAGGTTGATATCATACAGACTTGTGCTGAACCTTAACTCTAAAAACTACACAGACTACAATTCTGTGCCACATTGTAAGGAATCTTGATGCAATTGCCTCATGGGTAAAGTAGTTATGTAAACCTCCAAATGAAAAGGGGTATGGGTGAAAAACAATATGCATGTGTTAATAGCGGTTAATTTCATCGGGAATATACCTGCATTGTCAGAATTTACATTTGTAATTTGCAAAGCGCAATTATTTACAGTAAAACCCTTTCAAACCCTAACCCTAGCCAACTACAATTCCGCACCATTTTGTTATGCATCTTGATGCAATTGCCACATGGGTTAAGAAGTTGTATTATTAAAATCCTAAAAATGTATGAAAAAAACAAATGTATGGGTGGAAAACATCATGCATGTGTTGCTCGGGGGTAATTTGGTCTGGCAATATACCTGCATTATTAGAATTTACATATGTCAATTGCAAACTTGAATTATATGTTAGGCCGTTTAAAGTGGTGCCCCCTGTTGACGCTACCACCCCTCCAATAGAACATGTCCAGAGCTGTCCAAAACAGTTGACCTTTTTTGGTTGCTCTTTTAATTACTGAGAGACAGGGCTTCAAAGGTCTAGCGAGGGTTCAAAGGTACATAACCCTATTGCAATGGCAGGGTTGGATTTTTGGTGTGTTTCAAATCCATCTATCTATCTATCTATCTATCCATCGATCTATCTATCTATCCATCTATCTATCTATCTATCCATCTATCTATCTATCTATCTATCTATCCATCTATCCATGACACAGACACAGCTGCCCTCATAAACACATGCATTCAGTTGAGTTCAGTTGAGTTCAGTCCCACTCGTTCCTTCTGAAACATCGGCGATGAGTCCCCACCATTT
>NC_137203.1:12061828-12069328 GCF_960531495.2 Zeus faber
CGCACACGCACACACACACACACACACACACACACACACACACACACACACACACACACACACACACACACACACAAAGAGCACACACAGAGTGTGTGTGGAAGCACTTTTGTTTACAACAAGACGTTACTTGGCAGCGGGGGAAGAAGTACTCATACCTCGACCTTCTACTCTACTTGAGTAAATATACAAATACCCTGAGACAGAATTACTCCAGTGAAAGTCAAAATACTTCATTCTACTTAAAGGAGCAATAGACTTTTCAAAACGTAGCTGTCAACGCTCCCATTTATTTGATTTTCCTGCATTTAAACTTTTTTCCCCGCTGTCCCGCTGTTTTTTATTTTCCCAGAATTTCAACCTTTAAAAAATACGTAAATTAATAAATCCATCATTTTCTAGGGAGTTCGTATTCGGTGGTAGTCTGAATCCATAGTGATATAAAGGCTTATAGGGAACCAATCGATGGTGTCATAATTCTATTGCCATTACACTGTGCAATCATTACCTTCATTATAATAAGTAAAAGCAAAAAAAGATGTCTATTTAAATTAAACTATAGAAGCACTTGCTCTTAAATGTACTTAAAAAATTTAAAGTTAAGTACTCGTCATATACAGTGTCATGATATAACTACAGACTATAATACTTCAGTGCTACTGTAGCTTTTTCTGCAGATGAAGCTCAATCAGATCTTGATTATTATTCTATCTATATATGTATATATATATTACGATCTAATTTTGGAAATGTATACAAAAATAAATGGATGCATTTATGTGAGGTTTGCTGTGTTACACTGCAGGCCGTAAGCATAAAAACCTAACAGTCCGAGAAAATGGAGGATAAAGATAATAATTAAATAAAATAGAATAAAAAAGTGAAGTAAAAATAAAAAAAAATAGTGGAGTAAAAAGTCTTGATGTACTTGATTATGTAAGTATACTTTGATAAAATGTGCTTCAAAGAACAGTCACAAAGTCACAAGGTAATCACACTTTGTTACTTCCTCGGAATGTCGCTGTGTGTGTGTGTGTGTGTGTGTGTGTGTGTGTGTGTGTGTGTGTGTGTGTGTGTGTGTGTGTGTGTGTGTGTGTGTTTTGTGTGTGGGGGGAGGTCCTTGATGAGGCAAGAAGCTGCGTAAAACCGTGCGCGGAGTGGAACGAGCCACTCTGACCCACCGACGTCAACAGACACTGTGGACCCGCAGCTGAGCGACGCCGTCTGCCTCCAAGGCTGCCTGTGTGCGTGCGTGTGTGCACCCGCGCGTATGCGCACGTGTCTTAGTCTGTGTATGTGTGTGTGTGTGTGTGTGTGTGTGTGTGTGTGTGCATGACTGAGTGTGTCCACGGTCCAAGGAGAAGGCCTTGTGCGGAGGGTGTTGTTTGCAGTGGGGGGTAGAAGTCACACACACACACACACACACACACACACACACACACACACACACACACACACACACACACAACCCACAGCACGAATGAAAAATGAGGACCCCCCCTACACACACAGACTGGATGAGTGTTCACCCTCCCCACCCCCCCCCCCCCCCCCACACACACACACACTCTCTTCTCCACCCACTCCCACAGTTGGTCCTCTGCTTCTGCCTCCTACTGATTCCTCCTCCTCTTCCAGGCCTCCGCAGCCACACAAAGAAACAACATGAAGAAGAACAATTCCATTATGAAGATGAAGAGGAAAAAATCTTTCATATTGTCCAAACGTAGCGGTGGTTCTATTGAATCGGATTTGTTTATCCCACTGACTCATCGCAGTCTTATCAGGCGGCATAGAGTCAACCGAGTGCTTGATAAGACCTGGGAGGTGGGAGTCGAGGTGTTGCTGGAAATATCAAACTCTAGCTCCAGAAATGTCTTTTAAAAGAAGATGTTTTGACCGTCCACTATAGGTGTTACTGCATAACTGATGCATGGTGGATGCTGTGGTCACCAGTGTGTGTGTAATGTACATGTGTGTAAGCCGTATGTCATTCCTGTATACTGTATGTGCTGGGCATTGGCATTTATTCATTCATTCATTCATCCATTAATGCATTCATTGATTCATGAGATGAATTCACTCATTTATTCATTCATTCGCCGGAGAGAAACATAATTATTAGACAATCTTTTGACAGTTTACGTAGCCGAGTGTAGGTATCTGCCCTACATCATATACTGTATGTGCTGGACATTTCCATGCATACATACATTCATGCCTTCAATAATTCATTGCCTAGAGAGACAAAATGATTCCATGATATTATGACAAGGTAGGTATCTGCCATACATCATATATAAGCTCGGCATTACCATTCATTCATTCATTCATTCATTTACATATTCTCTAAATAGTCGCACAGACCACTTTACTAGTCTGCCATACACGGTCAAGGTCAAGGTCGTCTTTATTATCCCCGGGCAATGTGTTACACAGCCAATCAACAAACAGACAATACACACACACACACACAAAACCATAGAATTACTTGATGTTATTCAAAAGGCCAAGAGCAGCAGAGACACACGATTTCTTTCTTCTGCATCTTGGCAGATTATATCTGTGACCAGATGAATGCAACCTGAATTCACTGAACAGGGGGTGACCAGGGTCAGCAGGGACTGACTGGGCCTCCTTTGTGGCTCGGACTCTGTACACTTGGGAGGGGTGATTTAGGTTTGTGCTTGCAAGTTTTAAAACCTTCTAACCCCTTGCCGTTTTTCGAGGTGGGCGACCCAAACCAGCAAGTAAAAGGGAAGGTTGAAATAGATTCAATTCTCATCAGAGAGGTGTCCACGTTAAAACTTCTGAGCTTCCGATAAAAGTACACGCGTTGATGGGCCTATGCACAAACAACACCGGTGTTTGGTTCAAAGGTTAACTTATCATCGATTACTGTCCCCGGATACTTGTTGATACTGTTGAACAACTACAAACGCGGGAGGCTTCTTCCTAAAGTCAACTGTCATTTCCTTTGTTTTGGACGCATTCATGTCCAAGGAGGAGCGTTTGCAGGGACACAATGACGGAATCATCCGCCATCTTGATGATCCGTCCGCCCTCATAATGACACTCATTTGTATATAAAATGAAATAGGTAAAAGTGGTGAGGGGACACGCCCCTGGGGGGAACCGGTGGAAGATAGAAGGGCATTACATAAAAGGCCATTGACGTTCACCTTTTGAGACCTGTCAGTTAAACAGTCAACCAGCCAACAAATGAATCCAGGGTCAATGTTGTGGATGCTGGTAAGTCCATCTGCTAAGATGTGAGGTTGAATGCAGCTCAAAGCTGAGCAGAAGTCAACAAAAAGCAATCGTACAAAATCCTTTGCACCATCCAGGACCATTTGAGGTCGGGGTGCCTGCGGTATCCTCAGCACCCATGCCTGCCCTGTAAGTAAATTGGAGTGTATCCGATTAATTCCTGAGTTGTACCCAAAATCTCCTCCTTTATAATTTCCTGGAAGGTTTTCATAACATATTTTTCTCTCCTTCACTTCCCTGAAGAGCTTAAAAACCATGTCCCTATCAACAAGTATCTCAATTCTTCTCAGGGCAAGCGTTTCCATACACAGACGGTTCCTTCTTAAAATCATGAGAATTGAAACGGTTATAAAAAAAAAATGTTCAGGTCATTAGCAAAGCTCAGAGTCAGTCTTGCCAACAAGGGAATCATGGTCCTCACTCCCTCCCACGCTGGGCATGGATTACCAGCGCTCAGCAGGGTTTCTACTTTGTCCTTATAATTAAGGATAGCAAGTTCAAATTCCTTCTTAACTTGCTTCTGCAACGCCCTGCAACGAGTATCATCCCGCTGGTTCAAACTAGCACTCCTCTGAATAATATTGGTTTTAAAAGACTTGGACACTCATGGTTTGTTATTGGGAAAATTAAAATTGATTTCTTGGGGGCTACCAACTCTTCACAAAAAAATAATTCCGTGCAGAGACAAGTCTTAGTAAGTTCATCCAAATCAGAGCAAACAATCCAAGTCTGTGCAACTTTGACAATCCCGGAATCCTTGTTGCGGTATCAACATTAGCCTTCGAGTAAATATATACAAGTGGAACAAATATCTGTGGGAATTCCTTAGGTAAATAAAAAGGCCGTAGAGAAACAGATAAAAGCTCAATGTCCGGAGTGCACGGTGTGTCTCTGACCACAACTGTGTTGCACCAGTTTTTGTTGACGTGTAGGCACCTCCTCCGCCGATTTCCCGGTCATTACGGAGCCTCTATCAAGTCGCAGCGGTACCCCAAAATGGTACCCAAAAACACAGATTGCATCATATATGTTCAGGTCATTAGCATTCATTTATTAATTAATTCATTTATTTATGCATTCATCAGCGTGTTTCCTAAAACGCAGCGCAGACTGCTGTATTAATCTGCCATATATCATATATGGGCTAGGAATTAGCGTTCATTTATTCATTCATCCATTCGTTCATCCATCCGTTCTTATGAAAATGTATTCATTACTTTAACCCCTCATGCATTCATTTCCCACAGACTGCTTTATTTACCTGACATCTATCACATATGTGCTAGGCATTACCATTCATTCATTCATTCACTCATTCATTCATTCGTTCATCCATTCATTCATTTAATCGAGGGAAGAGAAATCATTCATTCACGTTATACAATTTCTGTTATCAGTGTCATTCATTCTTTCACCCATCCATTCATTCATTCACTCACTCACTCATTCATTCATGCATCCATTCATTCATCCATGCATTTCGCCATGCGTTCCCTAAATTGCCGCACTGGCTGCTATGTTAATATTCCATCAGCTGATTGTTTCCCTGCAGGGACATGTTGTAAAAGGCAAATGGGGAATTACCATTGAAATATGGAAGGGCAGCAGATTGCAGTTATTCACTCACAGCCCGACGTTCAGAAGTAGAACGCAGCATTTCGGGGGATGATGGTGATGATGAGTCGGTGGAACCTCATGGAGTACCTGTTACACCTCGCCACATAAGGAGTTTCCACTGTTTTTATAGATTAATCCCATTGAACAAGCCTTCGAACGGATAAGGGAGTGTGAATATAAATAAAAAGACACAGCTGAGGGCCAGCTGTGAAGTATAAAGAAGTATTTAGGAGTATATAAGGAGTATATTAGATGAAGGTTATTATTTAGGAGGGTTCGTCCTCTGAGTTTCTCTGCAATCCTGCCGCTGGAGGCAGGGTGGCATTATGAAAGCGAGTCACACGGCAGAAGCAGGTGGCCACTGCTGCCGCTGCTGCTGTTTGTTAGTTTGTTTGCCTCCGTCACCCAAATAAGCAGGTGTTGTGTGGATGGTGCTGGTTATTGGAAACAGTTATTTTCTAATCCCACTGGGAATCAAAACTGGGTCCTGTGGGTGTGTCCACAGCTCAGTTCTACAGGCAAGCGTTTGATGGTGGGATGGTTTGTGATTATTATAATACTAAAAAAAATTATAATACAAAATTAAATAATAATAATAAAAATAATAATAATGTAATAATTTATTATTATTATTATTATTATTGTTGTTGTTGTTGTTGTTGTTGTTGTTGTTGTTGTTGTTGTTGTTATTATTATTATTATTATTATTATTATTATTATTATTATTGTTGTTGTTGTTGTTGTTGTTGTTGTTGTTGTTGTTAATATTATTATTTTATTTTATTTTATTTTATTTTATTTTATTTTATTTTATTTTATTTATTTATTTATTTATTTGTTTGTTTGTTTGTTTTAAATTATAAAAACATACATTTGAAGAGAGTTCATGAGTGTAGTTCCATGGCTCATGAAACAGACAAATGCAAATCTACCAGGTGTCTACTGGGTTCTCCAGTATTTTGGGCTGAACATCTATGTGTAATTATATGACCATATGTTGAGGCGTATTGAATCACACATTTATTTGAATGGTGCAGTGGCAGTGGCTAGTACAATTTCCCTCATATATATCTTACATTTCCTCACTATAAAGGGAGTGTGGCATTGTTTGATAAGACTCTAAGACAACGTCCAAAACTTTACTTTGGCCAGATGCAAGTCATTTTGAAAACTATATATTTCCTAATTTGACATCCCATCCCATCCCCTAACCCTTTTTATTTTTCATACACACACACACACACACACACACACACACACACACACACACACACACACACACACACACACACACACACACACACACACACACACACACACACACACAAATGCACTTAGTACATACAGTATATAGTACACTCAGATGCAGCAGCTGCAGAAACAAAATGACAGAGACATGGGACATTTCTCATTACTTTCTTAATTTGACTCAGTCAATGTCAACAAGCTTCTTAACAACCCGTTTAAAATCTCTACTGATATGATATTGAATACCAACGCGAGTGGATTTGTGTGGAAATCTAAGCACATAATACAGATAAAATCAATCAGCATTCACACATATTGGGCCCACATCAGGCCAAGCTACTTGCTCTTTGTTATCCATTCCTGTATTATTGTATTCATATTTATTCATCTGTACAGTGCATCTACATATATTTATATTTCATTATTTTATTTTATTTATATCCATAACAACACTAGCAAAACACTGCCGTTTAATATAACTCATTCTGTGCGTAGTATCACTTTCTTTTGTCTATTTTCTATTTGAGTACATTTGGCTACTCTTGTTTTTTGTTTTTTTTCAGACTGCAAATTTCTACCCAAACTGCCTGTTCGGTGATGCATCAAATACCTTGTATGTCAAAATGTACTCGGCCAAATAAACAGATTCCGATTCTGACTCTGAAACGATATTCTGACCAACAAAGCATGCGCATACTGCATGTCTTTGCCTTTGTTTACGTGTGCATGTGTGTGTGTGTGTGTGTGTGTGTTTGTGTGTGTGCATGAGTGGTGGCAGGAAGAAAGAAAAACACCATATGTGTTTATGAAAGCGACAACAATGACCGAAAAACAGCGGCCGTGGTCCGGTGTAGGTGCCATGTGACGGCTCAGGTTTCCATCCACATCCTCCTGTTAGGGCACGTCCTACCCCCCCCCATTGCTCCCATTACAGCACTTACACAACCCGGGTCGCCACCCACACCGCCGTGCACACGTATAGCAGCGTGTTCACGGCTGCAGGAGCATGTGCTCCCAGGGCTGTGGGGCCGGGTACTGTACCTCTGCATTGCAGCCGTTTCCACTGTGGATTCCCAGTGTGATGATGATCTTATATGAAGGTTTAAAATCAAATGGATACCTGCGGGGGCGGAGAGTGGCAGCACGATGGGCCACATTTATTTGCCTCGTAGTTTGATCCATAACCATAAAATCAACAACTATCAATCAATGGAGTGACTGCTGTACATCTTCCTCTGATCACCTGTGGCAGTTTATGTTAACCCTAACCCTAACCATTATTCACCCATTTATTATATATTTTTCTTTCTTTTCACACATCTTTTCCCATTCCCATTCTATACAACCCTATTAAAAACACATTAT
>NC_137203.1:12071828-12094328 GCF_960531495.2 Zeus faber
ACTCGCTGGGATCTCAATGGAACCTATAGAATCAGAAATAGCCAAATGTACAAAAACAGACAAATATCCAAAGAAAATAGACAATTTCTTTTATGGTGAAACATGCAAAAATAAACAGAATAGACAAAAAGCTATTCTATGCACAGGATGATTTAAGATTTTTTTTTTTTTTTTAACCTGTGCTGTCAGCATGCTGGGCATACAACAGAGTATTTGTATGCTATTGCATCTAGGACAGAGTAAGTCTGGAAGTGGAGTTCGAGTTCTCAACCTGCAATGCAACTCTTTATACATTCTTTAATCATCGACGGACGACCTGTAGGATGACAAGGGCACAGATTTTGTTGTAGAGCACCGCCACCAATCCCCCTCCTTGGAGAATGATTTTAACATGTTTTGGTTTTTAATCATCATTACTTCACCAAGGGGGGGGGATCACCACAGATGAGACAAATAAACACAGAAACCAAACAACATGTACATGGAAAAACGTAAACATGTATCGACGAAACAGAATCAATTAAGTCCAGGAAAACTGGAACAGTAACTACCGTCATAGTTACGACAGTAAATGTGGGAGGAAAGGAGAGGGATGTAACCAGGAGGGTGTTGGGGGTGCGTTCAAAGCAGGTGGTGTTTGCTGGTGGTGTGTGGGTGCCTGTGTGTGTCTATATGTGAGGGTGTGTGTGTGTGTGTGCATGTGTGCGTGTGATGTGTCCCACGATGCCCGCCCCACTCCAACCGCCCCATCCAGCCCTCAGGCCCTGAACGCCCATCTACACAGCCGGGTGTGCTCAGTGCAGGACACCCAAATGTGGACCCCTCCCCCCTCCCCCCTCCGGCCGACGCCACAGACAGCTAGATATGTGGGCCCTCCGACACCCGCCGCAGAGAAGCCACGCAGCGGGAGCAAAGGCAAACAGCCGCCGCCTACACCCCAAACCACACCCATGACGGCAAGCAGCCTCCAAGGGGCCCCGGAAGCCACCCGCCGGTGCTCCCCGCAGCCCTGCCAGGTCGCAGAACGCCAGAAATCACCCGCCGCCCGCCAGGACCTGAACGCAGCCGGCAGGGGGCCCACCCAACCACATCCCAACACCAACCTACCGGCGCCCCACCACCTCGGAAAACCCTGGTGCTCAATGTGTTGGCAAATGCAATTAAAATTGCGGGCCGTGGGGGTACGTCCCGCTGACCCTGGTCTGGTGGAGTGTTGTTCGGAGTAACAGGCTAATATGAGTGGTAGGATGAGTTAAGTTAAATGGTGCTTGTCGGGGCTAAGTGGCAGCATGGTTACTGGTATATGGGTATAAGGGTTAATAATAATATGTGACAAATGTCACTTTGGACAAAAGCATCTGCTAAATGACAATGAAATGAAATGTAATGTAATATGAATGCAATAATATATACATTACAACAACCATTGAAAGAGGACCATTGGGGGAGAAGAACCCGAATGAATACAGGGTATTTTTAGAGCATGAGGCTTTTTTTTAGCCTTCAAATAGATGTCAAATACATTTTCACATAATCGCGATCATGTGACTAGAAAGTTGGAGTTGAAAAACAACGGACAATATACTTCTTTATGCTTCTGGCGGAGGCTATATTTTCCCTCTAAAGAAAACTGGTGTCAATGAGTGCATGGAGGTTAGATAACGCTCCTTCTGTCCCTGACAGTCAAACTGTCTTTGACTCATAAGTAGGCTTGAAGAGAGAGGGTGGGGGGGGGGTGGGGGGGGGGGGGGGTCGGAGGTTTATAATTCCTCTTTTTTTTTTCTTTCCCTCTCTGCGCGTCCGTCCATCACCAACTGTAAGAAAACCACCAGAAACCAGATCTTTCTGCGGGCAGCTGTCGCGTGCAGCTGGTAACCCTAGCCTGGACCCTCCCAGAGGCCTTTAATTCCACACATGTGGCACTACCTGTCCGATGTGGATTTGAGGATTTCATGCACGTGGGGCAGCTGCTGGGCCTTTTAAGGCGAGGAAGCGAGAAAAACGGGGGGCGTGGGGGGGGGCTGTAGAAGGACTGTATGAAATGCCTACCCCCTTAAGAGCCATTCTACCCCTCACGCCTTTTATCCGTCCATCATTTTATCCATCCTTCCATCCATCCAGCCATCTATCTGCATGTGCTTCGGCAACCGTGCAGGCGTTGGACAGGGGAAACCTGTTGCCCGAAAATAAGTGTGTCTGTGTTTATGAAACCTAACCACTGACACCACAGCGTAAGTCCTCTGGAGACTCTGGGGTGAAGGTCTTAACCAATGGAGTCAATGCATCCAGGAACAGGAGGAGACATTTGAGGGCCATACCACCCCTCACGCCTTTTATCCACCCATCATTTTATCCATCCATCCATCCAGTAATCTATCTCCATGTGCTGCAGCCACAAAACAGACATTGGACAGTGGCAGCCTGTTGCCTGCAAAGACTTGTGTCTGTGTTTATGACACCGAACCAGACTGGAGGCACACTGTAGGTCTGGAGACTCCGGGGTGAAGGGCTTAAAAAAGGAGTCAATGGATTTAAAACCGGGGAAGATATTTAAGGGCCCTCAGCCTCTTTTATCCGTCCATCATTTTATCAGTCCAGCCATCCATCCGTCAAGGAATCTATCTCCATGCGCTTCAGCCAGGGAGCAGACATTGGACAGAGGAAACCTGTTGCCCAAAAAGAGGCTTGTCTGTGTTTATGAACCGCCGATACTGCACTGTAGGTCGTCTGGAGACGGGGGTGAAGGGCTTACCGATGGAGTCAGTGGATCTAGCAACAGGAGGAGATGTTTAACCGTCCCTCGTTTCATCCATCCATCCAAGAACGTATCCACATGTGCTTCGGCCACAAAACCGAACACTGGAGAGAAGGGAACCTGTTGCTCTCCAAAAAAAAGACTCCGGGGTGAGGGGCTTGCCAACGGAGTCAATGGATCTATGAACAGGAGGAAGAGATCTGGGGAGAAGAAGAAGGACGGGGGGACGTGGGGGAGCCCGTTAAGTACAAGTGAAGGGGATACATTGTTCGGGGCGATTACTTAATTGATCCTCTTTGGGAACGATTACATGCATATGTTCATTCAAATCAGAGTGTGGCGCGGTGCGCCGGCTGCACATGTGTAACGTGTTGAGAAGCTCTGACTGAGACCGAGGGGGGATCTCTCCGAACGTTGCACCACCGAGCTGCCAGACCAGAACGTGCAAAAGTTCTCGCAGCAATGAATCAGAGCTCGGTTACACAGCATACTGAGCTGCTTGTCCCCTCTGGAAGGTCAGAACATTTGGTTCTGAGCACTTTTGCAAAGCACACAACAAGATTTGGTATTTTTTTGTATATTTTATTTTTTTGTGGTTTGCTTTTATTGACCAAAAAAACCTCATGCAAACAAATTGGTATGCAGTCATTTTGTTTTAGTAGTCGCCACAAAAGAGGGGAGGAGGGCGGTGCATTCGTTTTGTTTCAAGCTGGCTTTACGGGCGCTGCTGGTCTTGACAGCTTCTCAGCACGTAAAGAGCTGTAAAAAGAAACGAAATGGAAGTTGTGACATCATGCGTCCGCACAAGCGCGTTTCCTTTTGTTCTCGGCCTTAGCGGTTTGGGGGGGGAAAACACGTTGAGGACGAGGAGTAATGTGGCTGTTGTGCTGCGCTATGTTTCCTTTATGAGGCCTGGCCTGGGGGGACGGCGATGTGGTTTATGTCTCTGTTTACGGGAACGGACATGGCTCCTGGCGACACTGGCTCAGAGAACTTCTCTGAGAGTTGCAGCCAGTGTGACTAAAGATATCCCATAAAAGTTTTGGGGTTTTTTTGTTGTTGATTTTTTTAGAAAAAACCTTGAAATGATGGTTTGCACAACTGATAGCGTAGCCTCCTTTCTCCACACACACACAGACACGAACTTCAATACGGACCATTTATTGCAAATATGAATGTAATTTACATGTAATTCATTGAAGTAATTTCATAAAGTAATTATAACGTTACACCTTAATTGGCTCTTGATGGGCGGGACTCTTCACAACTTCTACTCCGTTCTTCCATTGGTTGACTGGAGACTCCTATTCCGTTCTCCCATTGGGTAGAGGCTCCTACTCCATTCTCCCATTGGCTGGAGCCTCCTACTCCGTTCTCCCATTGGTAAGAGCCTCCTATTCTGTTCTCCCATCGATTGGCTGGAGCCTCCTACTCTTTTCTCCCATTGGCTGGAGGCTCATATTCCGTTCTCCCATTGGCTGGAGCCTCCTTCCCCATTCTCCCATTGGCTGGAGCCTCCTACACTGTTCTCCCATTGGCTGGAGCCTCCTACCCCATTCTCCCATTAGCTGGAGCTTCCTACGCTGTTCTCCCAATGGCTGGAGCCTCCTACTCTGTTCTCCCATTGATTGGCTGGAGCCTCCTACACCGTTCATCCATTGGCTGGAGCCTCCTATTCTGTTCTCCCATTGGCTGGAGCCTCCTATTCTGTTCTCCCATTGATTGGCTGGAGCCTCCTACTCCGTTCTCCCATTGGCTGGAGCCTCCTATTCTGTTTTCCCATCGATTGGCCGGAGCCTCCTACTCGGTTCTCCCATTGATTGGCTGGAGCCTCCTACTCCGTTCTCCCATTGGCTGGAGCCTCCTACTCCTTTCTCCCATTGGCCGGAGCCTCCTACGCCGTTCTCCCATTGTTTGGACGGGGCTGCCGGGGTTGGAATTCAGAGTTCAACACTCATTCAACAAACATTTCAGCTGGCTTCATTCACACACTTTGAAAACAGGTCAAAAGAAAATTCCGTAATTGCTTTTTCCCCCCGTAAACGTTTGCTGTCCCCAATTCTGGTCGGCGCTGGCCCATTTCCGCCACTGGCTGCGACCGAATTTCCCTCCTTTTTTTTTCGAGACGCAGTAGCGAAATGCGTTGGGCTCCTTTCAAAGTGCGGTGAGGATTACCACCATATACTCAATGTAAATAAACCTACGATTGGGGGTATAATTCTCCGCCTTTCACTGAGTTCCTTTTCCTTCTTTTCTCAGGGCGCAGCTGGAAGGGTAAGCAATATGTACTCAGCTGGACGCCACTTCCCCCCCGGCCCGCGCCCCTCGCCTCACCGGCAGTTCACGGCCTCGTTTCCTGGCAGCCACATCAAACAAGCGTGCCTGGCAGCGAGGTGGCGAGGAGGTCGATGGAGGGAGGAATTAGCACGATTTTAAAAGAAGGACGAGGGCCAATGCGGCGATGTTTCATGTGGTTACTTCTGCCCACTCGCTCAGGACGGCCCCGCACACCCCCGAAGTCCCAACTGTAAACCCTTTCCTCTTCTTCTTCTTCTTCTTCTTCTTCTTCTTCTGCGTTTGGGTGACGGGGAGGAGACGATGGGTCCGGCTTGGTAGTTCAGGTGCAGACGGCCCCGTCGAAGTGGCTTTCGCACCGTTTCGGAGCAACAAAATTGGACCTTCACCTTGGTCTGGACTGGTTTTAATGTGTTCCGGCGACGACAGGATGTGTTTTAGGTGAAGGTTAAGGGAAAAAAAACAAAAACGGAATAAAAAGGTGCGGCCTCCTTGATATCTTCTCCTTTCAGCGGCCACTTCATCAGTGATTAGGTTCCCCGCGGCGTTCACCTCAAGATTACTTTTGCTTTCGCGGCGCCGGGGTTTTTTTCGGGGGAGGTCAGGGGCTTATCTGCCGATTAATCCTCCCGATAAAAGTATCATTTGATTAAGGATTACTCTCCGTCTCTTTGTTGTCTTTTCACTCGGGGCAGATCTGCTGAAATCTGGTGACTAATCTTGGATCCCGCGCCTCCCTCCTCCCAAAAAGTGATTCACCGGCAGGACTGTATGCGGGACAAAAGCACTGTATGCTGGCGGTGTAGGATCACTTCAGTCAGATTCACTCATCTGTCCCACAAAGAGGAGCAGATCCCTGACACATGATCAAAGCCGGCTCCTTCTTCCTCTTCAGATTCCTTTTTTTTTTTTTTTTTTTTTTTTTTTTTGTCCCAGACTTCAAACGAAAACCTTCTGGTTGGGGCTGCACGCGGCGCCAAACAAAGGAGCTGAACGCTGTAAGCACGGCACTAATAGCGCCCCGGCTCGATTGGTTGACTCGCCGCCTGGTCGCTCCTTTCTTCTCTTGACTTCCACCGTTCTTCCCTTCTGTCTTGTCGTTCTTTCTTCTCTCACTCTCTCTCTCTCTCTCTCTCTCTCTCTATCTCTCTCTCTCTGTGTGTGTGTGTGTGTGTGTGAAGGTGATGCGTGGTGAGTCAGCATGGACTTTCCAGCCTCCCGTCTCTGATCTCTAAAACTAGATGCCTTTCCTGGCAACTGCTGCACACACACTACTCTCTCTCTCTCTCTCTCTCTCTCTCTCTGTGTGTTCAAAACACACACACACACACACACACACACACACACACACACAGACATTGATGCGCACGCACACACACACACACTTGCGCACGGACGCACACACACACACACACACAGATACACACACACACACACACACACACACACACGCTCACCCCCTTTTACCCCGTGTGCACCCACTAAGGCGAGGCACAGAGGCAGAATTTCACGGCAGCGCTTAACATCTCACCTCTTCTGTTCTTCTTCCCTGCAGCGGGGCTGGAATCTCCCCCCCAGGTGCGGGTGAGGATCAGGGGGGACTCTCCCGGACTCCCGGGCTCAGGTCTCGGAGGGGTGTCACCATAAAAAAGTCGGCCTTTCACCTTTTCTCCCCTCCATCTTAGTTTTTGGGGCAGGGCGAGGGGGGGGTACTGGACGGTGGGAGTGTGCTGTCACCGGGATGTGAGCGCGTGCCGTGGCAGGGATTCAGTCTGGCGCCAGCGCTCCAAAAAAAAAAAAAAAAAAGAAAAAAGACAACTGGGAGATATTTGGCAAAGCATTTTGGGCTGCAAAGCGTTTTGGCCTGTTTTTGTAATATTTAGGATAGGTGCGAAATCAGTGGTGGTCAACCTGCATACCAAAGGGTCACATGCGGCCTTGTCAAGGGATGAGGAAGAAATTAAGATGTATTTTAAACGATTTATTTAAAATAATCAATCAAAAGGAATTCCACATAAAATTAAATTCCCTTCATTCGTTATCTTATTTTTATACATACACACACAAACACACAGACACACACATATATATATATATATATATACATATATATATATATATATATATATATATATATATATATATATATATATATATATATATATATATATATGTATGTGTTGTGCTGTGTTGTGTTGTGTTGCAGTGTGTTGTGTTGTGTTGTGTTGGGTTGTGTTGCTCTTCACATGTCTTTGTCGATATCTAGATTCAAGTTTGAACGGGTAGAAGCGTCGACCTTTCACCCACTTCCTGTAAACAGGGTCAAGTGTTTGTTCCAGGAATCTGCCTCGATCCGTCCGACTGTACATCCTCACATATCAAACCTTCACAATGTAGGTCGAGCTGTTAGTGGTCACGGCTGCTGCCGCTGCTGCTGCTGCTAATGCTGTCTGTGATGTGGGAACGGTGTGGTTAGAGCAGCCACACCTGACCTGGATCTCGGTAATTGGGGCCCAGGGTCACAGTGGCTGCTTTCCTGTTGCTCGCTGGTTGGTCTGACGAGCAACAGGTAAAACCTCCATCCCCACACTCACTCATGAGAGAGGAGCCCTGTCATGACACATGTTCATCTGCTCCTGGGCTTATTCCACCGAGCCCACTGTCTGCAATAAACTGGTGTCTGAAACCCCGTCGTCTGTGTCTCTGTGCTGGAGGTCCCTGAAAACGGCACATGGGTGGCGTGTGGTAAGCAAAACTGCTACACTGTCGCTGCCGCTAATGCTGCTAATGCTGTCGCCGCCGCTGATGCCGCCGCCGCTGCCGCCGCCGCTGCCGCCGCCGCTGCCGCCGCCGCTGCCGCCACTGCTGCAGCCGTCGCTAATGCTGCCGCCACTGCTAATGCTGCGGCCACTGCTAATGCTGCTGATGCTGCTAATGCTGTCGTTGCCGCTGGTGCTGCTAATGCTGCCACCGCTGCTAATACCGCTAATGCTGTCGTTGCCGCTAATTCTGCCACCGCTGCTGATGTTGCCACCGCCGCCGCTGCCACCCCTGATCAACTTTGTACTTTGTGCCGTGTGTGTGTGTGTTTGTGTGTGTGTGTTGCTTGATTGCGTGGAAGAGCTGCTCCCACCCACCGCTATATGCACAGCTGGGAGGGCCGCGCTGTGTTTGCACACCCACACCCACGCACACGCACACACACACCCACACCCACGCACACGCACACGCACACACACACCCACACACACACACACACACACACACACACACACACACACACGTGCGCACACGATTTGCACGTGTACATTCCAATTGATTTGCTCAATCAGAAAACACATCCACCTGTCTCTGTTGTGGTAATTTCATGAGTAAAGAGCAACATTACTGTTTGCAACCCCAAGACATTGTCAACACACTAGTGTGTGTGTGTGTGCGTGTGTGTGTGTGTGTGTGTGTGTGTGTGTGTGTGTGTGTGTGTGTGTGTGTGTGTGTGTAAGTTTTAGAAAGTTGTCTTCTGCGTGCAAAGCGTGATCTCACCCCCGGTCTCCCCAGCCAGCGAGACAGTTAGATCATCATAACAATGACAGGCGTAGCGTCATAACACCAGAAATAACCTGCGTGTTAAACTGGGATGGAACACTGGAAACACTGGTTCTGCCAATTCCACCTGCAATTAGGCTTCCGTGGCTGCTGCTGTAAATAAGGATTAGTTTGGGACAGTCTCCCTAAATGGCAGCCAGGTGATGCTGACGCACACATAAGGGTCATGGGGGGGGGGGGTCTGACAGGTAGATACAGGCTCCGAATGAGACAGATTGTTATCGTCGACTGAGTGTGTGTGTATGTGTGCGTGTGTGTGTGTGTGTGTGTGTGTGTCTGTTGTGAGTGCAAACAATCAAGTCTGTAAGAAAAACAAAATGTAAACAGCGAAACCCCTAAAGCGCTCACTCTGTTTTGATGATTGTACAGGCGTGTGTGTGCGTGCGTGTGTGTGTGTGTGTGTGTGTGTGTGTGTGTGTGTGTGTGTGTGTGTGCTTGCCTAGCTCTATCTAACTCCATGTGTTTACATCAACAACAGCAGAAAGTGTGTCACTTGACTAGTTGAAGCAGGTGTTTGTGTGTGTGTGTGTGTGTGTGTGTGTGTGTGTGTGTGTGTGTGTGTATGTGTGTGTGTGCGCAAATAATCGAGTCTGTAAAAAAAATAAAAATGTGAACAGTGAAACTCCTAAAGCTCCTCGCTCTGTTTTGATGAGCGTGTGTGTGTGTGTGTGTGTGTGTGTGTGTGTGTGTGTGTGTGTGTGTGTGAGTTTTCATCTGAGATTAAAGTGTTAAATTTGAAGGTGATGTTTTCCCAATGACCACCTCATCACATAAATTTGGTGCCATTATTAAAGTGGTAATCCATGACATTAATTTGTTTAAAAAAAAAAACCCCGTATTTGAAATTTTATTTAGCTTGCATTTTATAAGAAACAGCCATTCAATGTATTTGTGTTATGTTATGTCGCTTGAATGTCATTCTCCCTTGTAAGTCGCTTTGGATAAAAGCGTCTGCTAAATGACTAAATGTAAAATGTAAATGTAATGTCCTTCCCTTCATGCTGTTTTACATTGTTTGCGGCGGGGGCCGCCACGCGCAAGAAGTGAAGGGCAGCTGAGGTGAATCTGATCAACCAGTGTGGTTCGTTGGCGTCAGTAAACTGTCACATGGTTGAGTAGCTTTGAATAGAATTCTGTGACTTGTGGTGTAATCCATCCAACACACACCAGGATGTTACCGATTGCCACTTTAAAGTCAATCCGTACGGAGAGTGCCTTGAAAGGGGCTCATTCTCTTAATGGTTCCGTCGATTTCCAGTTAAATCTGTGTACCGAGCCGCACTTTAGGTGACTCACACATCTGTTTGCATTTAAATTCAGTTGGTTTGGTCCAGACATGCTCCGAAAACTGCTGAGCGCGGCTTCGCACTGGCAAAAATACACCACAAAAAATAAGTCTCCATGTCACCGTGGTGGATAAATAAATCATTCTCACCTGCGGCTCACGTTCTTATTTTCACACTAATTCGTCATCTGGCCGGTGAAGCCGTCTTGGGGCGAACAGGTCGATGCAAGCCGTGTCCTGTTTGCGTAGTCATTTCCTGCTTGGAAGAGAATATCCGCGCGGGAACTTGCCAGAAAGGGGGAGAAGGAACCCGCAACCCTTCCGGAGATTAAGGGGAGGGAATCGAGTTTTACTTTCTGAGGTGTTTTTGTGGATTACCTAACCTGTGATGAATGAAGCTGCGACCATAATAATCACAGCCCATGGGTTCGTGGTCTGACCTTTTTGGACGCGTCCAGATCCGCCACAGAACCTTTGATTTGGCATTAAAAGTGTTTGTATGTGTTTGTTAGTGTGTATTATAAACAATATTGTGCTGATGATAAAATATATCCGTGTTTTCTCTCCACCACAAAAGTAAAAAAATAATAATAACTAAAAAATAGATAAATGAAAAATAGATAGATAAATTAATATGCAGGTTAATACATTCATATTAAATAAAATAAAAATAATAAAAATAATACAAATGCAATGAAAATTATAGAATAAATAAAATATAAAATAAATAATACAGCTAAATAAAATAATTATTATTTTAAAATAAATTATCTAACCCCACCCGTGAAATTCTGATAATATGTTAGGAGGCCAGCTAAACTCTTATTTGACTTTTTAGACATTTTGCTGACTAGTTTCGTTCCTTCTCCAGCAGCACGGGCAACTGCCGTTGCTCACAACTAGTTTGGACGCCGTCAAATATGTGAGCAAACCGCTTCAAGACGTTTATCACCCATTACCATTTTCTTTTCCCAAAACCTTGGCTGCATTGTTGACACACGCACTCCGACGTGGTTTCCTTTTGTGTCGTTTGATGCGCAAAAGCAGCGTTTAACTGCTGCAGAGACACAACAAAGAGGCCGGGCGTCGGACAAAAGGCTCCGTAATGGAATCAACCGTCGTTTGGATTACTGGGGCGTCCCCCGTCTCCCCGGTCGGCTTGCCGTGGCACACAACCGCGGCCTCAATGGAGGCGTCAATTTGGTTTAGACTGACACGTTTCCACGGCGACCGGGGTCGGCCGTTCCGCCCCTGACTGTGGAGGAGGAGGGGGTGCAACGGGAGGAGGACGGAGGTGGGATGTGTACAGCTCTGTCAGTTTGCGGATGATACCAACAGATATGTTGTATTTCCTTTAGTCCAAATAAATACGATTTAAAAAATGGATTAATAAATAAAGAATACATGACAAATAAATAATAAAAATAAATTAAAAATCGGAAATAAATTATATAAATTATGAATGAAATATGAATATTGCAAATAAATAATAAAAAGGAATTGAAAACTAAAATTTGATAAACGTCAAATAAACCCGTGCTCTCATTTTTTTGACCTACCTGCGACCAATCATTTTTTTGGATGGCAGCTATATTCTAAATTAGGCTTTGATTTTTTGGTGTTGGAAACTTAAATTTTGCTGATTATTTTACTTCCCACTTCAGCAACATGGACAGCTGCAGTAACAACAAAAACAGCTATCCTCCAGTGATCAGCCTCATAATGTGTTTATATGCATGTGATGAAAACACTTAAGCCAAGAACCAAAATAGATCCTTTCACCCTCTTGTTGATTAAAAGGTCACTATACTGTAGTGCGGGTGATTCAGTCGGCCATGCACAGTCTGACACTGACGGTGCATCTTGACTCACGCTGCTGCGCTGCCCTCATTTAGTTGAAAACATGTGAGTCACATCGCTGTTCGAGGCGTTTGACTCTGACTCGCACCGAGAAACGCTTACCTCAACAAGCCGTTACAGAGCAGTGAGTTAAATGATATTTAGCAGGGGTTTCCCCCTTATTGTCATTTTTTGTCAGTGAGCGCATGATTGACAGCAATTACCCTGCGTCCACACAGGATTGTAAAAGTATGATTTTTATTAAAAAGCTGATGTGATATGTGTAATTAACTTGGAGTTCAGTGTCATTATCAAGCATTTCACTTCGTTTCCTATATTAAATGATGTCACGCAACTGGGTCCTAACAAGCCAAGTGGGTGCAGATCTGGTGTAAATTTCACTTATGTCTTTATCTGCTTTTTTTAAATGATGTATTATATTCTACGTTGCATGTAAGAAGTGGCTTTTAAGCCTGATATAAAGCACTTTTCAGAATTTATTTATTACATCAAGTTCATTTTCATACATATATGTGACCCACCACAGCAAAACCCGCCATTTCCTGCATTTCTAAAATCGCCAGCAGCCAGATAAGTGGAAAAAACCTTTCTTGAAGGAAAATTTGATTTTTCCAGATTTGTGTTCCTTTGTGTTTTATGTCTCAACGTATTTAAAAAAAAAAAATTAACCGTGGAGTTAAATATTTGCATTAGATTACATGGGGAAACGCAGTTCACTTACCGAGACGCTGAATAGCGCTGAACAACGATTGTTTCCTTTAAAGCGACCGTCCAGGTGAAGATCATTCCTCCATATTCCATGTGATGTGAAGTCACAATGTGAAACCGTTTCGATAGAGTGCAAGCCTTTAAATCGTACTACTTTTACACACACACGGAGACATCTTTGTGGAGGGGGCGTGTCACTGGACGTCACTTTCATTCCCGTATCTTGTTATTGATTACGAGAAGCGGGTGAAGGAAGATCTAAATCATATTGCGAACCTTAATCTGAGCAGTGCGATAGATCCAAGTCAGTTTCAGCAGCGCGTACTGGACTTCATTTTCCGCGACGATAGTCAATTCTCCGCCAGCGACGCTGAATCTGATATTATCCCGGACTTGGAGAACATTTCAAACAGCGGATTTCAACCTGAATGTGATGATGAAACTGAATATTTTCAAGAACCATGGGAGGAGACGAACGATATGCCCGTTGTTGTTACAACGGAAGAAGTTGATGACGTGATGAAGTCCGTGAGGTTGGTGATTTAAAAAAATAAAATAAAATAAAACAAAATAATTCCACTTTTATAAAACATGTATATTCTTACTGTTAAATAAAAGCTTTTTTAAAAACAAAACGAGTTGTGTGTTGTTGACGCTCTTCAACGTTTCCTCGAAACACAAGAACAAAGCAGTGATGTTGCATTATGTTAATGAGCCATGTGGCTTTGGTTACCCCAGAGCTGGCTGAAGTCATAGCTTTAAAAATATTTGCTTGATTTGCACAAGTGACACCTTGTTTGGAAGCTCTTATTCTCCACTCTCAAATGATGTGGAGAAAAAAAGTGGAAAGCTGCCAAATAACCCTAAAGTATGCAGTGGGTCACATATAAGGAATTAATCGTGTGAGGATTGGTATCACTGGTGCCATTAAAAAAGCTTAGCAGTATGATTTTTTTTAAAAATTAATATTAATGATATATAAATAGAATTAAATAAATAAAAATGTCAAATACATACAAATAGCCAAAAAATACAGAACAGGAATAGCCAAATACATGAAAATTAATTTTATCCTTGGATTACATTTTCAATAAGTTAAATTTCCATGAAATACGAAAAACGTTGTGGTATTTCTGAGTAATTACCATATCACAGTTTTTATTTTTCCAACGCCTCGCTGGATCTTGAACACATCACTCACTTGTACATTTCAGTGGACTCGACTCAACGTAGTCACAAGTTTTTGTGGACGACTGTTTTTCGGATTTTTCATTTATCCGGAACAGTGATGGGGACCAAAGAGATAAAATATCAGACATCATGACATCTACCAGGCAAGAAGGTACATAAATACAGACTCGCCTAGTTTGTAATTTCTAACTACTACAGAGCGAGGGAGTCTTCACCGCACACTGGACTTGGTGCCAATGTACATTCTGTATAAGAACCTGCACATTTATACCAAATAGTATGGTGACGTCATAAAGTGTCTTACTGTAAATTTTATCTTGTTCATTTTGTTTAGGAACAGTGATGTGTCAGTCAAGCACAACCACCTGGATACTTGGGGTCATATTTGATCAGTATTTAACTAATTTCTCCCCCGTATGTGGATAGATTTGGATAAAACTTAAACCATGAGATGCTTGTGACATACCTGTTTAAACAACACCTCAACCGTGTTCGTAGCTTATGTCATTGTTGTGTTCCAGATACTTTTAGCCCTGTTGGACATATTTTGGCGTTCAATGCATTCGACCGTGTCTGTGATTTCGTCGGCTGTAAATAACAGATTGTCACCGGTTTAACTCACCGTGATGCCGTTAGGGGCACCGATGACAGTGACCTAATGACGTGGTGACTACTTTCTGGAGGGACAAACAAGAAATAAGCGACCTCAACTGTATCTCTGGATCCAGCGGTTGTCGTGAGCAAGACACTTGTAAAATGCCAAGGAGAATAATAATAATAAAAATCGGAACAATAACAAGGGGCTGTCCAGGGGCTGGACCCCAAATAAAAATAATAATAAATATAGCTGCAGGCAGCACAAATTTTTGACTTCCCATGGAATGGAGCGTCAGTTTGTTTTTACATCAGCATTACGTCTAAAACAAGTACAATTTTCCGACTTTCCCATGAACGCAGCATCGACTCACGCAATTATGCTGTGAGTCCTGGTGACCCACTGAATTACTACTACAAGCCGATACACTTGTTGCGTGTTATGACCTAACCACCTAATGAGAAGGTGGCTGTCTACTGCCTGTAGTCCACAGAGTCCTGCCTCACGGTGTCTATGTGGAAGGGAATCACTCCGTGTGGAAGTTCCCAACAACACGGTTCCGTTTAAACAGATAACACTGCATGTCCCTCAGAGACATTTCATCAACTTTTTAAACCCTTGGGACTCAATTTAAAAATTCTGACCCGTTGCTCTGGAGCTGCAACTCCATGCTTGCGGACACAAACACAGAAGATGTTTTGGACTGTTTTTCGACTCCAACAGTTTGTGTGTTACCACTGGCCTGAATGCCGCAAAATAAGGAGGGGTATGGCACCGGGTTAGATGGAACATAATGCGTTTATGTTTACAAAAAGGGCAAAATAATAAAATATTAAATGAAACGCCCCCCCAACGTCAAGCAAGTCAATATACACACACACTCACTCACACACAAACATACAAACACACTCACATCACGTGCAGTTTGTAACCACTACGGAGCGATGGAGTCCACACCACACTGCTCGCACGGTGCGAATGGACGTTCATAGCCACAACCTGCACATATTTAGCAAATTGAATAACGACACAAAGCGTCTAACGCCCCAAACTCATCTCGCTCCACCACCCGACCCGAAGTTTTCAAACTTTTGATGGTCAGCGGTGCACAAAGGTTGGGCTACTTCCAGTCAAATTTAGTTGGTTTTTCACTATTTCCTGCTCCGATTGTGGATCGATTTGGATGAAACCTAAATCACAAGTAGTGCGAGGTCCCGGTTCCAACGAGACCTCAACTGTGTCCGTAGCTGCGGCGGTTGTTCTGTTCCAGACACTTTTGCCCGAAAAGTGCCAAGGAGAATAGTTATAATAATCACCCCAACAATAACAATAGGAGACCATCCCTATGGGATGGACACCTAATGACTCCCTGAGGTCAGACAGGATGAAAACAGGACCCTGTTCCCCCCTCCCCCACCCCCCAGCTATCCCTCCCCTCGTCAGAATGCTCTTTTTTTATTTGCAAAGTGGGAGACACCAGGGTGAAGTGTGCCACTCTTTATGTCTCAGTAAAAAAACACCCACCCAGCCACACACACACACACACACACACACACACACACACACACACAGAAAGTGGCCCCTTCCATTCTTCAGCCTTGTATTTTTGTGAAAGGGCCTGGCTCAGATATCTTATAGACAGGACTAACAGCTGTCGCTAACCCACCGCAGACACGCACACACACACACACACACACACACACACACACCAATGGGACCCTGTCTCCAGGCTGCTGTTGGGACCCTCACCTCCACCCACCCCCCACTCCCCCTTTCTCTCCGTCTCCTTCATCTTTATCTTTTAATCAAATCCCCCTTTTCCCCTTCATCCGTCACTTCCACCCCTTGACTTTCCATCCATTTCCCTCTTTCCCCAAAATCATCCTCCATCCATCCCTCCATCCCTCCTTTCATTTTCTGGAGTGCTCAAGACAGACGGACAGAGCGCCGGGCTCTTTGTTTCGAGGGGTTAAAACTGAATAAGAGAGAACGTCAGAGGGGTCTTCTCCTCCATTCATCCATCGTTGGGTTAGAGCAGGCGACACGTGTCCTGCCCCTCTCCCCCAAAAAAACCACACACGCGCACACACACGCACGCACGCACACACACACACACACACACACACACACACACACACACACACACACATTCACACACAGAGACGCTCACTCCGTGCCCCCACCACAGCCTCTAATCTGCACTGTTCCACCCTGAGGGCCTGAGGCCAGGGCAGCTGCCGCTGATGGAGTCAGAGAGCCAGCTGTCCTCACACAAACACACACACACACAGACACACACACACACACACACACACATACACACACACACACACACACACACACACACACACACACATACACACACACATGCAGCCCACTCCCATTCATCCAACACAAAGGGAGTCAGGACAGTGGTGCGTGTGGCTAGTGTTTGTAAAGTGTGCCTTAGTCATGGGGGGTAGGGGGCCCACAGTCAGTAAAATGTTCTTTACAGCCGCTTTGTGTGTCAGCAACAGTTGGCAGCACGCGAAGCAGCGTCACGCCTCCTTTAGGTCTGAGTTTGCAGGGTTTGAGGGATTTTAGGGTCCGAGGGTCTGAGGGTTTGATGGCTCAGGGATTTGAGGGTCTGACACTTTGAGTGTCTGAGGATTTGAGGATTCGAGGGTTTGAGGGTTTGAAGGTCTTGGGGTCTGAGGGCTTGAGGGACCTAGGGTTCTAGGCTTTTAGGGTTTTGGGGTTCAAGGGATTGAGGGTTTGAGGGTCTGACGGTTTGAGGGTTCTGGGGTTCAGGGGTTTTCAGGGTCTGAGGGTTCGAATGTTTGAGGGTCTGATTGATTGAGGGTTCGGGGATTTGTGTGGTTGAGAGGTTTCACATGTATTTGTACTAACATATTTGTGTATTTGTATTTGTGCATTCGATAAATTGGCGAAAAGTGAAAAGCATTAGTAGTAATATAAACATAAACAATGCAGCTATTTATATCAGAAAAATATCTTTGTTAACTCTCTGATTCCAACCTTTGTCTGCAGAGTGATTTATAGAGTTATAGAATAGACATACATGCCATACATTCCTTTATTTATTCTGCAGTGGCTTCACCTCATTCTCTATTCTACTCCACCCGCTGACAGTGATGGGGTTCTCACCACAAAGGACGCTGTGTTAGAAAAAGAAAAGTTGAAAGAAAAGAAAAGTTGTGAGTCGATCCAAAACAACCCTTCCCTGTGTCCTACCTCTGGGCTCTGATTGGTTTCTCTCTATCTCTAACTGCCTCGGCCCCTCTCTCAACCCGCGATTGGCTGATGCTCCCCCTGTGCTCTGATTGGCTTAGGGGATGATTGGGGCTCTGCGATTGGCTCAGGCTCTGGCTCCAGGAAATTTCTCTGATTTGCTCGGAGTTGCGTGTGCTGCGGGTCGGCCAAAGTGTTTTTGCAAAACAAAGATCCAATCGTGCAAAGCTTGGATGGCAGCTGGTGTGGAGCCGAGGAAAGAGAGAGAGGGAGAGAGAGAGAAGAGAGACGTCTCTGTGTGAACGCTTAAGAGCTGGTGGGCGAGCAAGGAGGATAGAGGATGGAGGTAAAGTGGAGTAAGGAACCCCAAAGGGCCATATGGCTGGTCATTGTCTGTATGCACGTGTATACACACACATGTGTGCACACACACACACACACACACACACACACACACACACGTGCACAAAACACACCTGTGAGTGCCGCCTCACACCTGCCATGCATGGGTGAGTCACATCCACATAAAAGACAACACACCCCGAGGGACTGGACCGCATGTGTGGTTAAGTGCACGTGTGTTTGTGTGTGTGTGCGTGTGTGTGTGTGTGCGTGCGTGCGTGTGTGCGCGTGTGTGTGTGTGTGTGTGTGTGTGTGTGTGTGTGTGTATGAGACGTGCACAATTGTCTAGTTGTTATCAGAATTTGAATTTCTGATACAGAAGTTTATTGTTTATATTTGTAATGAATATTGTCATTTTCTCCATATGGTCTATATTTTTACCTTTTTAATCTGCCTGCTGCTGTACCACTTTCATGAAGACCCTGAAGAATAGAAGTGTGGAAATACTCCAAAAAGCTGGCAAAGAAAGAAAGAAAGAAAGAAAGAAAGAAAGAAAGAAAGAAAGAAAGAAAAGAGGAAGAATTCAGAAAGAAAGAAAGAAAGAAAGAAAAGAAGGAAGTCGGTGTTAATGAAGGGGATAATGTTTTACTTCCTCTTACATGGATCCTTTTGGCAAAGGACACAAAACACTCTAATTTGTGTCACAATTACAGGTCGCCCCCCAACACACACACACACACACACACACACACACACACACACACACACACACACACACACACAAAGAAAATCCCTCAGTTCTCTCTCTTCTGTGAGTTCGCCCACTACAGACACTGCGTCTTTGTCACTTTTGCTGGTCAGACGTCAGAGGAGCTCGGCCTTTGCGCTGGATCTGCGTTCACGATCGCAAAATGTGAAAATGTGAAAATGTGAAAATGTAAATGAGCATGTAGATGCTGGTGGACGCCCACGCCCACACACACCCGCTCTGCGTAGTAATGGGTACAACGCGTCATTGTTTGATAAAGAGAAACAGCACTTTGCCATCAGCTTGTCCCGAAACACAGCATTAAATAAATGTTCGTGTAGCCGCATGGGGGCAGATTGGAAGGCTGGCGGAGGCGATCAATATGCAGAAGGATATACTGTTGATATGAGCACAATAGATGCTGAAAGGCCACGTTCACTGTATTCACTGTATTACAGGTGAAATGATAACACAGTGTATTTGTTGGGATCCTCATGCCCATTTTGGCGTCATTTTTTTTTTATAAAAATTGTTTATTATTGTATTTTATTATTTATTTGTTGTTGTTTAATATTTATTAATTTATAAATGTATCTGTTTGTTTGTTTATTTATTTATTTATTTGTTTGTTTGTTTGTTTGTTTGTTTATTTTCTCTGCTGTTGTGATCATCTTGTCTGTTGTCAAGAGTGTATGTATTTTGCTTTTTTTATTTTTTTTTTTTTTTATTGAACTTTGTACGTTTGTCTTGTGTTACAAACCAGAACCCTAAAACCTTAATAAACAAGTAGAAAACATCTTTCTCACTCAAAAGTTATGGGACAGCTACTTAAGGTTTATTTTTACCTTCAACGTTGTCTCCAATGTCTCAAAAAAGCCATTCAAAATACAAAATAACTTCATTTGAGGCAACAACAAAGAAAAACAAAAAACGTATATTTGTCCCTAAGGATCATGGGAATTATGGGATACCTCAAACTAATTGAAAAACAAAAAGGTAAACAGACTTTTCTCACTTAAACATGCTCATACAAGCTTGATATATATATATATATATATATATATATATATATATATATATATATATATATATATATATATATATATATATATATATATATAATGTGTATGTATATATATATATATATATATATAATGTGTGTGTATATATATATATATATATATATATGTATATATATATATATATATATTGCAGCAGGCTCAGTAGTAGCAGTGGCAGGGTGCTGCAGGGTGGTTGCTAGGTAGAGCAGCAGACTCTGCTCTGCTCCTTTGTTCCTCTGTGTCTGAGGCTGCAGCCACACAACACAAAGACGCTCTGTCTGCTGCATGCTGTGGACCCAAAGCTCTGGAGGAAGGTTTTTGTTGGGATAGAAATATATATATATATATATATATATATATATATATATATATATATACTGAACATTCCACAAATTGGTACTATTGGCACTAGAAGAGACAAATGTGTGATTGCTGTATTCAAATAAATAAATAAATAAATACATATATCAATAAATAGATAATAATAATAATAATAATAATAATAATAATAATAATAATAATAATAATAATAATAATAATACAATTATATATATTTTTTTATATTATTTTATAATTGTGTTCAATTAGAGATACTACTGCTCTCCACAATAGTTGCACTCCATAATGATGTCAGGTTTGTGTAGATGGACTGGACTAAACACGTATGCGTTCATGCACACACACACACACACACACACACACACACACACACACACACACACACACACACACACACACACACACACACACATGTCTACATTCACCTAGTTACAAACATTTTTTAAAAACATTTACACTGTGTTGCTGCAGCTGCATCCTGTGTGGCAAAGAAAATAAGAGCACTGTGAACTGGTTACACACACACACACACACACACACACACACACACACACTCATGTACAATATCACCCATGTGCACATTCTCTCTCCTCATCCTTATCCAAACAGATAATATTATGTGCAGGTTGCAGGTAGTATTAACAACTTCCCAATTAAACATGTTGGGGTTTTTTCTACGACACATTTCCTGTATCATCAAAACCCTTGTCACACACAATTAAACTATAACCTAATTGAATCTCTGTTTTATATCTCTTGATTTGGTAAACACAAGATAATGCAAACTTCCTGCTGGCAATTCCCGCCGTATTAAAGTGGTAATCCACATCTGGTGCTGTCTGGATGTTGTTTGAGTTGTGTTATTGAACCTTTTTTATTGCAGGTAAATAGACAAACTCCGGCTTCTGTGTGTTTTAATGCTGATAACAAGAGCATAAACAAGGAGACAGCGAGCACCTTACGGTAAAGGAACCCCCAGACAGGTGCAGAGACCAGTAATCAACCTCTGTCATTGCAATAGCAGCTGGATAATGAAAACACACACGCATACACACGCACACACACACGCACACGCACACACGCAGGCACACGTACACACACATACACACATGCACACACACGCGCACACACAGTTTTGATCCTGAGGTATAAATACACGATAAGTTCACTGTTATAATTAAAACTATTTTCTTGAGAGGAGGAAGGAACACGAACCACAAGCGTACGCACACACATCAACACACACACACATGTCCACACACACACACACACACACACATGCGCACACACTTCTCTCTTAATAACCCTTGATTGTGAGATTAGACCTTTGATTTATTTTTTTTTTTAATTGGCTTAGCAGCGTGTGTTTTGATTTGATCCAGGGTATTATTGCTCCCACTGTGTTTTCTTCCTTGAATGAGCTGATTAAAATCAACCCCACAGACACCCCCGCCCTCTTAACTCCGCACACACACACACACACACACACGTCAACATGGCCGCTGTTGTTTGATCCGCACACACACTCACACTAATAATCCGATCCTCCGCCTCTGATTGGCTACTGTCTGAGCGCTGTCTCCAAAGCAACATTGGAATGCCCAGCTGAAGCCCCGCCCCTTTCAGGAGAGACCCACGAGCTCCCAGTTTGTAAACAAACCCGGCGTGCGCAGTAGTAGTAGGTCCACAAACAGTGTGAGCGATGCAAGGCTGACCTTCAGGATTAGCTGATGTTTTGTTATGACGTCCACGATGAACCTGCAAGTGCACTGCAAGTGCAATGGCGTCCTTGTCACGATGTACCTGGGACACCCACTTTACTGCACTTTTAGCACTTATTTGGGGGGAAACTCACATAATACCCATGAGTGTCACCCTCGTCCATGGTCATTGTTATCCATGCTCATATTATTATATAGTATTCATACTGTATATATTTGTAGCAGTAGGCTTATATCATGTATATTTATAATGTATGTCATACCCACAGTCATACTCGCAACCATACTGCCCCTTAGCCCCAGATATCACATAGAATTACAAAGAATATGCATAACATTTTAATTTTTTTCTACTATTCTGTATATTTTTGTATATTTGGGCATTTGTTTTTAATTTGGCTATTTTCTTTGGAAATGTGGATATTTGGCTATTCTTGGATTATTCTTGCAGACTTTTAACTTTGTATGCCAATTGTACTGTTCAGCAACACTCTTTTCTCTACGACGACCAATTCCTCCTAGACCTAGATAAAAACCAAGCAAATGGGGAAAGAATCTGTTGTATGTAGTTTGGACAAATAAATGGTAGTATTTTTCATGCTACCAGTCTAAGTTCAATTCTCTCCCATCGCAGGAGATGAGTCAATTATAATAATAATAATAATAACAATAACAATAACAATAACGTGTGTACACATAAACATCTCATCATAGCAGCCGCTGTTTTGCGTGTTAAGGTCATGTCTTCCGGGACGTTGTGTCACTA